>NC_068927.1:20445227-20747500 GCF_023091745.1 Budorcas taxicolor | reverse complement strand
TCAGTCACAAAACTTAGTTGCAAAATAGTCTGAGAACTGTAGTCTTTATTTTTGAACTCAAAAACCAGAGATCCTATTACCAAGAAGAAAAGGTGAATGGATACAGGGGAGTAACTAGCAGCCTACACACAGAATCCAATCATGGAGGGTGTTCTGAAAAGAGGGGTACGATCACTATCATGAAATATAGCCAAGAAGTCAAGAGATGTAGCTACTGAAATTCCCATTGGATTTTGGGACCAAAAAAGTGGCAACTTAATGGAGATAATGATCATTGTCCATCCCAAAGCCCTTCATCCTAATACTTTACTTTTCCAAAGTGGGCATTTGTCAGGTGGATGGGGCAGAAGGACAGTAGGTGATGAAGTTGAGAATGGCGGAAATCCAGGTCACCTACTACAACAGAAAAAGCAGGAAGTGAAGATGAGAGAGTGAAAGGGAGTAATGCATTGGGGAGAACCACAAGGGACGGTCAGGAAGACAGGAGTGAGGACAGAGGGAGGTGACAGGATTGAGGACAGAGGGAGGTAACAGTCCTTGTGGCTTCCAGGGTGGGACGCTTCTGGGGCGACAGAAGGATCAGGAGTGGGTGGCTGAAGCCAAGAGGAAAAGGAGCTTGTTTCTGGGAGGGGGTTGGTTTACAAAATTTAGAGATCGGATCCAGATGAGTGCTGAAGTCCCCTAAGATGCTGGCTGGATGTCAGGTAAAGGTGGATGCCCAACTTCCTGGAGAAGACCCAGGCCAACCTCCCCTCCAACTCTTTAAAATTATCATGGTCATCATGACACTGCCCAAATAGTTGTCCTTGAAGAGTTGTTCATGGATTCCTAGGAAAACGTTCAAACCTGTCACCTTTTCCTCTGAGGTTCTCCACGATCACTGGGCATAGATTAAGATGCTGTCAGCAACAGAAACCCCAAGGACCGGACAATGCCAGTGTGTGGCCCTGAGTGCCCGGATGAAGCGTTTCTGCCTGCTAGTGCACTTCCCAACTCCTAGCGCTTGTGATACATTATGGAAAGCTCTGCCTGGCCACTGGAGCTTGTCCTGCCTGTGGTGGGAGCAGCCCTCGACTAATGACTGAAGGAATGGGTGATAAATGCCCAGGCCTCCTGGTTCTGTGGGTGAGTAACTCTGAGGGGCATTCAACTTGGGTTCCCAGCAGAATCAAGCTCTAGTTATCTCCCCTTCCCTGTCTCCCTCCTCACTCCCCTCCAGCACTTTCCAGATTGCCTCAAAATAAACAGCTTGCCCTCAAATCTTCATCTCAAGATCTTCTCCTGAGAAAAGCCAAACAACCAGGGTACAGATGATAAGTAGCCACTGGGTACCCTACAAGTGGTAGTTCAGTGACATCCTCTAGGGCCCGGGTTCTTCCCCATGTCTGCTCTGCGATCCTCAAGCTGGTGGCAAGATGGCTACCACCCAGATATGTTACAGCCCCTCAACAGAGTTCCCTTCAGGTCTCATTGGCCAGAATAGGGTCATGTGACCTCTCCTGAACCAATCACTGGCAAAGGGCATAATGGCTTTATCAAGACTTGCTGAGACCAATACAGTTAGTAGAGAAGACCCCCTACTTCTGTGAACTTGTTGAAAAAGATGGAGGAGGGGGAAAGAGGAAGAGGAGGAATGGGGATGGGGTAGTAGAGGGAGAAGAAAAGAAGATGAAGCAAGAAAATAAAAAGAGCCCAAAGGTATAATGCTTAAAGAACAACCTTACAAGCTCAAAATTTTTTTGGTTATGTTGTCCATATTAAAACCAAAGTGTATTAAAAAAAATAATAAAATTAAAAAAAGACTGGCTTAGACTAATCACCAAGAGACAGAAAGGATATTGGGGTCAACTATAAGGACCAAAGCATACCCTCTTCTTCCCTGCCAGTCTGAATCTTCCACCATAGATGTGAAATACTGAAACGAGGGAGCTGGTTGACTCTGAATGCCATTCATTCACTGATTGTGTTCACTCAACAAGCATTTATTGTTTTTCCCTTGCCTTGAAAGAGCCCACAGGCTAGCTGCTGGGGGTGGAGGCTAGGGAGACAAGAAAGGCGCCGAGGGCTGAGTGTGGTGGGGGCTGAGCAGCAGAGGCATGATTCAGGGATGTCCTGATTCAGCTGTTTTGCCATCTAGAATCTCACTCCCCCTCCCCCCAGAAGGGTTAGGTTTAGGGCCCCACTGAGTCACTCTCTTCCAGGAAGCCTTCCCTAATTTCCAGGCCTCCAGTCTCTACTATGTCCTGAGCCCCCTCGGACTCTGGATGGATCAGGCAGGCCCTGGGCTGACACTGCCTTGGATAGCTCTGAAGTGCCCTTGTGTCCATTTGTCTCATCTTCCCCCTTAAGAATGAGGGCTCCTAGAGGGAGGGGTCGTGTCCCCAAGTCTGACCCAGAGGCTAGGCCAACCTGCCTGATCCCATCTCAGCCCCCTTACCTGCCTTGTGGCCTCCTCCCCCTCTCCCTATCTCTCCCATCAATTTCTTATTTCATAAAAATCAGTTTTTGTCCCGTTTTTGCCATCTACATAAAAGACTGTGGCATCAATTAGCCTTCGTTCTCTCTCTCTCTCTTTTTTGCTCTTCCTCATCTTTTTTGGAAACCTCTTTGTAGGGAAAATCTCATATTTCAGCAATTTGCATTATCCACACACCCAGCTTTGAAGTTCTAAGTTATGGTAAGAAAAGGACCCACTTATCTGCCCATAAAAAATGTTCAAAGCTTATAAATTCCCTGAAACAGATGTACATTATCATTGGATTTGCCTTTCTTTTTGCTAGAGCATGCCTAATAGAGTTTTGGCCGCCCCCTGGTCCCCTTCCCCCGCCCCTGTTAGCATCTAGTCTCCACAGAAGCCCACTCCCCACTGGGCCAGGCCGACTTCAAAGGTCCCAGGCTGTCTGTTAGCAGCAAAGCACAAAGTGGGAACATAGGGGCCTTTTAAATCCCCCACGTTTAAGTCAATATCATGCCTCCCTTCTTTCCCCTCTCCTGGCAGAGGGACGTAAGTCAGCCATTCCTTTTCTGCCTTCATGAGCGCCAATTCAGCAATTACCAGAAAGAGGAAAGTGAGACCTCTGTCTCTCTGTCTTTGCCCTCATGTTCTTTCCAACTTTACTTCTGTTCCTTCTCACATTTAAGATGTTGTTCCGCATCAGGGAAGGTGTTGCTGAGCCCGGGTGTAGACAAAGGCCCTTGTCTCCTCTGACAATCGCTTCCTCTCTAGGCTACTGTTTCCGGTTCCTTCTGTGGTCCCCTCCCGTCTGCTGTCTGTGCTCAGCTTCTCAGACAGCTCCAATGGCCTGCCCTCTCCCTCACCTCAGGCCCTTTGCTCGAGCTATTTCCTGTAACTTTCACCTGGTTCATTCCTCCTCCTCCTTGAGGTCCCCACTTAATGCGGCTTCCTGCAGAGGTCTTCCTCTCCAAGCCCCATTCTCAATCAGATCCCCTCTGTTATCCCCTCACCTGCCTCCCCAGAAGTTATCACAGTTAATAACGATGTGATTGTTTGGTGTGACAGCTTTCTCCTTACCAGACTGAAAGCTCTCTGAAGGGAGGCAGGGACGCCTGATTTATTTCCTGCTGAGCGTGGTTCCTGACATATAGCGGTTGACCAGTGAGTGTTTGAGAGTATAAATGGATCAAGGAAACTGGAGATGAACTTGAGACATGTGTGGTCCAGGGAAAAGCCAGCTGGGCCTGAGAAGGGCCTCTCTGAGCAGTGAGAATCAGGTTTGGGTCACCCTTTGCTGGGAGCAGGTTTGATTTTGGCAGCTCCCTGTCACCAGGGGATGGTCCGACCCCAGAGACTGACTTGCAGTAACTAAACTGCACAGCAAGCCCCAGCGAGGTCCTCAAATGATAGATTCTTTCTCCACAATGAAAGAAGAAAGGAGAGAGGGAGGAGGAAGGGGAAAGAGGTCATGGGGACCACATTAGAATATTCTGGTATTCTGGCTAGGAATTTCTGAACAAATCACAATCAGATGCTGCTTTTTGAGAACAGAGCCAGAGGAAATGGAACCGGGTGACCTCTGTTAAGATGGCCAAGCACCCGCCCCATCAGAAGAGGATCTGGCCAGGGGACTGACCCACTCAAAGTCACCCAGGACTCCGGCCCTGGTCTGTGCTGGGAGCCCACAGGCCAAGCTGCCAGTGGTGCTGCCTCTCTGCTCCCCAGCACCCAGAACATCCCCTGCACATCCCTGGGTTTCAGTCTGTCCAGAGGCTGCTACCCCTTCCTGGAGGCAGAATGAGCATGTCAAGGAGCCTGAGCAGGACCCTGTGAGCGGGTGTCCCCCGCCTGGTTGTCTTCATGAATCCAAACTACAGAGACGTGTTGAGTGCCAAGAGCAGGCCACATGCAAGGTCTGGCTTGGGGCCGGGTGGGCAGGCCGGGAACGTGCTGTGGTTCATGCGCTCGGTGGATATTTAACAAGCACCTATCTTTGCTGGGCCTTTGGGATTACAAAATAATCTTTGGTGAACAAGATAATGCTTTAGTGGAAACAGATGTTAACCAAATAATCAGAGGCACAAACGAGCTCCTACAGTTGATCCTGATTATTCACAGATTCTTCGTGAATTCGCCTGCTCACTAAAATTTATTCGGAACCTCAAAATCAATACCCACGGCGCTTTTATGGCCATCCCTGCTCTTGCGCAGGGCAGCGAAAAATCTGAGCCATTAGCTGTGCATGTTGTCAGCTGACATCAAACAAGGCAACACTCGGCCTTTCCGTTTCAGCTCTCGTATTATAAACGTGTTCTTTCCATGGCCTGTTCAGCACTGCACTTTTTGCATTTTTGTGCTCAGTGTTAGCGATGGCTGAAGGGCTGACTAGCGGTCCAATGAGCAAGAAGGTTGTGATGTGCCTTATGGAGAAAACATGCGTGCTACGGACTTCCCAGGTGGTCCAGTGGTTAAGACTTCACCTTCCAGTACAGGGGGTGTGGTTCGATCTCTAGTCGGGGAGCTAAGATCTCACATGCCTTGCAGCCAAAAAACCAAAACGTAAACAATGGAAGCAATGGTGTCACAAATTCGGTAAAGGCTTTAAAAAAAAATCCACATCAAACACATCTTAAAAAGAAAATACATGTGCTAGACAAGCTTCATTCAGGCACGGGTTATGGTGGCTCTGGGCCCTGAGCTCAGTGGTAACAAATGAACGTGGTAGAATAAACCTGGTGTCTTTAAACAGAAACACATACAAAACAGAGCTGATGGAAATGTTGTGATCAGAGGCTCGCAGGAACCTAACCCGATATTTCCCCAAGATCAGTGGTTCAGTATTGGCTAAATCAGTGTTTGTGATGACTTTACTGAGAGTAAAATGCCGCAAATAACTAGGCTCAGCTGCAATTACAAACGTGATCAGTGCTATGAATGAAGGGATGGCGGGGCACCCAGAGAGCATGGGTACCATCTTGCTGCAGCTGAGAGCTCGGGCCAGGCCAGCAGCCCCACCTCCCAGACCTTCCCTTCACTCACATTTCCCTGGACTTGTCTGGGCTGAGGGCAGAGGAGTGGGAGGACTGGTCTTTGCTAATTTTTGTCCATGCCCACAGGCTCCTGGCAAGGGAGGGTTGAATAACAAACAGCTTGTCCCCGTGGACAGGTATCACGCTATGTTTAACCCTACCACACACTAACCATGACCCTGCCAAGTCACTTGGCTGATATGTAACTTGGTTTCCTTCTTGGCTTCCACACAAGGCTTTTCTAAGGACGTCAGCAAACTCAGGTTGAGCATACAGTGAATGCTCCATAATTGACTGATATGGCCATTTAGCTTCCTCGTAATCCTAGGGCTCTGGGTCTGCTCCCAGGGGCTGGACCAGATTCCTGGAAGGACAAGGAGAGACCCAGATGCAGGGCAGCCAAGGACTGTTCTTGGGGTTCCCTTGCTCCTCATCAGGGGCAAGGAGCTGCTGAGCATGACTTTCAGGCTGCCAGTCCCAACCACTGCCCCATCCTTTTGGGAGGGCAGAGCTGCCACCCCCAGGCCCAGTTTATCAGAGCCATATGGGCAATCTCATGCACATTTGGGATTGCTGGCCCACAGTGGCCTGGGCTTCCCCAAGTTCACACCGCAGGTTGGATCTGGAGGGAATGGAGTGAATTCACTGAAGGTAGAAGGGAAAATTAACTAGGCAGGTGGGAAATGGCATGCTGCCACCACTGACCCCCAGGGGCTCTGCAGCTGGGGTGGGAGTGGGGCACCTGTCATCAGTCAGGACTGCACCTCCTTCCCCACAAGCCCTATGGGGTCAGATTCTCAGAATAGTAGCTGCCATTTCCTGAGGGCCTGCTCTGCGCCCAACAGTGAGCTGAATGCTTCAGGCCCATCAGATCGTTTAATCTGATTCTCACCACAGCCCAGTGAGCTGGGTACTCTGATTAGTCCCGTGTTGCAGAGAATGAAGGGCTTTCCCGGTGGTTCAGTCAGTAAAGAATCTGCCTGCAATGCTGGAGACCTGGGTTCAATCTCCGGGTCAGGAAGATCCCCTGGAGGAGGGAATGGCTACTCACTGCAGTATTCTTGCCTGGAAAATCCCATCAACAGAGGAGCCTGGTGGGCTATACAGCCCCTGGGTTCGCAGAGTTGGACATGGCTAAGCGACAAACACTTTCCCTTTCACAGAGAAGGAAGCTGAGGCACAGAGAGGCTGCGCCTCTTGTCCAGGGTGGCACAGCTGGGAAGTAGCAGGTCCAGGACTCAGTTCCGGTCTGCCTGACTCCAATATTCATACCTTCCACCCTGAGCTGTCCTGCCCATCTGAGCCAAGGCCCCAAGCCTGCATTCTCTGGTCTGGCTACTAAACCCAGTCACCTCCTCAGCTCCACCCACCAAGCCAAAGAGGTACGATAGGGCGCCTGTATGCTTGGGGACCAAGCCCCGGTCTGCAGCATGGCAAAGCAGCATAGCTAGGTGGTCACATGGAGCCTCCCCTTTCCCAAGGCTGGCTTTGACCACCTGCACAAGTGTCTCTCCAGGGAGCCAGGGCCTCAAAGCACAGCAGGAAGACTGGGAAGGGCCCATGGGGATATCCCTAAAGAGCCAAGGGAGGAAGGGGAACACGGGATCCCCACACCGGGGTTACTGTGGACACACCCTAGTTGGAGCACCTGCCTTGACTCCCGCCAAATCTGGGTCTTTGGTGCCTGAAGTTTTACGAGGAGGAGCGTGGTAGGTTATTGAAGGCCTGAGTGGCAAAGCAGGTAGGAAAGGAGCTCAACTGACACCTACGGGAAAGTTATTAAATTCCCCATTTGTGTCCTCTGGCATGGTCATGACCACGTGCTCCAACATCATGAGGCTTTTTGGAGGTTCTGGGTGGGGCAGGTGTGTGGGGTGCTCTGTCTCCCTTACACCTCAGGGCACACACTCCTTAAGGCTGGGCCACCAGAGTTCCACCCTGCTTGTGCCAAGGCCCTGGGCTCCTCACACTGTAGTCTGCAGGCCCAGCTGCCACGTCATGTCCCGGGGTGAGCGCTTATCAAAAGCGCCAATCCCCCCGCCCAGCCCCAGGCCCATGGAATCACAGTCTCGAGGGGTGGGCCTGAGTCTCTGCATTTAACACGCTCCCTGAGAGATTCTTATGGCCCCTAAAGTTAGGTATGGCTCTCAAAGGAGGTCACCCGGGTCCTCAGCCTGTCTGCCCAAGAACTTGGAACACCTTGGTACCCAGGCCAAGGAATCTACACCATCAGAGGTGGGGCCTGGGCACCGGAATTTCAAAATCTCCCCAGGTGATTCTGAAGGACTCATTGGATGAGAATTTCTGGTTGTGAGCATTCCATCCCTGCCTGTTCCCAGGCCCCTCTCCCACAGGCTGGTCTAGGCCAAAGTCTGGAGGGTCTCCATTGAGGTAGAGACCCTCTTGTCTCCACCAGGCATGTGAACTGGACGCACCACAATACTCCTACTTTATGGAGAGAAAACGGAAGGGAGAGGAAAGCTCTGGGGCAGTCAGGGGGTAGATGGGGAGTCTAGGCAGGCCTCTGCCATTTCCTCCACCTCTGAGGTCACCTTCTGCTACTAGGGGATGGACCTCATTCCCATTCCCTCTTCTCACACTAAAGCAAAGTGGGGGTGCACAAAGCCCTCGGCAGGGACATACATTAATCAGAATCATTCAAGGGCATGAGCCCCACAGGAGAGGGGTCAGGTTCAAAGTTCTGCTGCTTCGCAAGAAGGTGACAGGGCCAAGAATAAGATCAGAACCCCAAACAAGGGACATGACAGTAAAAAGTGATACAGCTTCAGTGGTTGGAGAAGGGTGCCCTTATACAGCCTTTGAGAGTCAATACACAGCTTTTGAAATAATATAATGCAATAATGGAATACTTGCTTATGTGTGTTAGTCGCTCAGTCATGTCCAACTCTTTGTGACCCCAAGGACTGTAGCCTGCCAGGATCCTCTGTCCATAGAATTCTCTAGGCAAGAATACTGGAGTAAGTTGCCATTCCCTTCTCCAGGAGATCTTCCCCACCCAGCAATCAAACCTGGGTCTCCTGCACTGCAAGCAGATTCTTTACTGTCTGAGCCTGCTGGGAAGCTAATACACAGCTTTTAGGAGTCAACAAAGCATTTGTCTGAACCACCTGTATTGGTTCTGCAAAACACAGCCACGTACACATGGGGAGAAGGGGTGATATTGGGGCTGGTCCCATGCCTGGAGGAGCAAAGGCAGGAGCTGGGAGGGTGGGTACTGGGGCAAGGGGCAAGGCTGCCTTGGGGTCCTTGGGGCCTGCAGTCCCTACTATGTGCTAGTGAATTCCTGTCTTCCGAGAGGAGGTGAGGGCGGTGGGGGTGGGGTACCACAGCCCGCTGGCACAGAGCACAGCTCAGGGGACCCCTTTCGTTTCCAAGAGCGCTGACAGGCCTCACAGAAGCCGGTTATTAGTGCAGGCAGCCTTCCCCTCCTCCTGCGACCTCCAAGGTTGCCTTCCCTCTGGCCCTGTAATGATTTGACATCTGAATGCTGAGGAAAAGGTGGGATGGGAGTCGGGGTGGGGGAGAGTCAAAGCAACTGCTCCTGGCTGTTTCCTTTGCCAGAAATTGTAATTGGCACTGCTGGATATGAAGTGCACGGGCCCCTCCACCCCCTGCCCACCCCCTCCCCGACCCCCTGTGCTTCCTGGGTGACTAGAGCCTCAGCTTAGTTGGCTGCCTGAGCCAGACATCCCTGGTGTCAGGGACAGATGAGCAGAACCGGGCATCCTAATGACCAAGCACCCGGAGTTTTGCACATACATACAGGCAGCCGGCAGACCCTTAAGTCAGGTCCCTAGATCCCAGGGAAGGTCCGGCCCTCAAAGCTCAGGGCCTGGGGAGCTAGAACAGTTCCTCTGCAGCGGGTGTCAGATTTGCCTGCAGGAAAACGCTCACAACCTCACCAAGAAGCATGGTTGACCTCGCGTTCATCCTTTCATTCCTTCCTTCCCTTCTCTCCCTCCCTCTCTTTCCCCCCTTTCTCTTCTTCCTTTAGCTGCTGATGACTGGGTACCACTTCTTTTAGAGCTCGTTCACAATCGATCAACATCAAATCGCACAGGCTCTTGAACTCAGCAGATCAGCATTGGCACTCCAGGCGCCAGGGCTCCAGCTGGTGGGCACCAGACAAGCCAGGCACAAGGATGTGCCTTGGCCTAGGAGGAGACCCACCTGTCTGCAGGAGAGGAAGGGCAAGCCTCGGCGGGGATGGCAGTGCCTCAGAGCAAGAGAGGGCTTGAGCAGCTGTTGGAGAGGAGTGGGCAGAGCTCTGTGATGGACACAGGGAGCTCTCCAAATACATTAGGTCAGAGAGGAAAAGGGCCTAAGTATGAATACTATGCTACTCCTTGGGTAAAAATAAAAGGGTGTGGTGGGAAGAGGATTAGGTGGTAACTGCAGTGTTTTCTTTCTTGAAAACAGATCTGAAATAAATATTGCAAAATGTCAGCATTTGTAAAATCTGGGTAGTGAGCCTCACAGTTACTGTTACTCAGTTTTCTGTTTCAAAGTTTGTTAGAAATATTTTTTAAAATAGCAAGGTGGGAGGGTAGGGGAGAGATGAATAAGCAGGGCATGGAGCATTTTAAGGGTAGTGAAAATACTCTGTACGACATTATAGTGATGGAAACACATCATTATATGTGTGCGTGCGTGCTAAGTTGCTTCAGTCGTGTCCGACTCTGTGCGACCCTTTGGACTGTAGCCCATCAGGCTCCTCTGTCCATGGGACTCTCTAGGCAGGAAACTGGAATGGCTGCCATGCACTCCTCCAGGGGATCTTCCTGACCCCGGGATCGAACATGCGTCTCTTAGTCTCTGGCATTGGCAGGCAAGTTCTTTACCACTAGCGCCACCTGGGACCCTCACACATCATTATGCATTTGTTCAAACCCATTGAATGCACACCACCAAGAGTGAGCCCCAACATAAACTGTGGATTATGGTGTGTCAATGTATGTTCAACTGTGGTAAAAAAAAAAAAAAAAGAAAAAAAAGTACCATGTTCGGAGTGATGTTGACAATGGGGAAGGCGATACATGAAGCAGAGAAAGGGTATATGGCAAGTCTCAGAACCTACCTCTCAATTCTGTTGTGAATCTAAAACGGCTCTGAAAAAACAGTCTTAAAAAAAAAATAACAGAATTTAAATGGGGAGATATCTCATTTAAATGTATTTATTTTTATAAAAACTGTCAGTGACACTTTCATAGTGTTCCTCTGGGCCAGAAGCTGTTTTAAATCGATGAATTCTCACAACAAATCTGTGGGGTAGGTCTCTTATGCTTCCCCCTTCATACATGGGAAGCTGAGGCTTGAAAAACACACGTAACTACTAAGGGAGGGTGTCAGGATTTGAACCCAGGCAGCTGGGCACCAACATCTGTGCTCACACCACCACGTCACACTCAAAAGGCACCAGGAAGCTGGGATCAGGGAAGTCAGAGGGTTGTGTGCTTCTCTGTGTGCACTGTTGTGAACTGTTTGAACATTCTACATGTGCATGTTACTGCTGTTTTTTTTTTTTTTTAAGTTAGGTAAATTCCAGGTACCAAGAAATACTAGAACCCTGACAGGTGTGGGGCTGGGGGAGGCGGCACGGACCTCCTCTCAGAGGCTGAGGAAACACTCTAGAGCCACCAGGCCACAGAGAGGCTCCTTGCGTGGACCCAGTGCCTCGCTCGTTCCCATGGCTGCAGCAGTTCTGGGCCTGGGGCACGACCCACTGTCTGCTCAGTATCCCTCTTCTTTCTTCTTCTGGCACAGACCCCACCCCCTCTCCACAGGTTAGACATATGACTCCGGGGGGCCACAGTGATTGGTCCAGGGATGGGTACCGGATCCAAACCCAGCCAATCAGAGTCCTTCCCTGGGCTTGTCCTAGTGGAAAATCCTTTTCCACCGTGGGTGCCAATAGCACCCACACCATGGCAAAGCATGTCAGTGGAAGCATACATCCAGAAAGGGAGCAAGAAGAACCAGGGAGTCTCAGCTGCATTCACAGCCTGTCATCTCAAAAGCAGCTCCCTCCCTGCCTTCCCTGGTTTGGTTACATTCCTATCAGTTTCAGTTGGTTTCTGCCTGAGAAAAGCCCACAGCCCCAAACTTGAGAAGCCCAGATCCACTGGTAAAGGGGTCCTGAGAAAGACTAGAATCCCACCTCTGCCACTTGCTGTGTGTTCTCAAGAGAGTTACTCAGTCTCTCTGAGCCTGTTGTACTTACTCCCTGAGCTTCTCCTGGCCGCCTCAAAACTCACGGTTGTCACAAGGATTAACTATACTAACCCAGTTCCAGGTATGGCAGTAAGTAATAAAATTAATATGGTGACAACAACTCCACACACTATCTTCAAAAATTACTCCTTACCAACCCCAGTAAACCAACAACACCAAAGGCTCTGGAAAAGGGGGTCCCTGCTGGGAGACCAAGTAGCAGAAAGGCAGGCAGCTGGAGCCACTTTTTCTTCCTGTGTCCCTCCAGATTCACCCTCCACTCTCCTCTTTCCTGGAAGAATCCCCGTGTGACCCCCATCAGTAACTCCCTTGCTCTCTGGTTCCTGGTGGCTTCAGCTGAGGAGGCCTCAGCAGGACACAGGAGGCAGGAGAGAAAGCTCCAGAAGTCGTTTCCCTGGAGGGTCCCCACAGGCTGGCTGCACCCTTCCAGAAAAGGCCATGGCTCCTTCGGGTGCCCCCAGCCCTCCATCTGCTGACGATGACCCCCCAACCCCCACCCCCTCCACTGCAGGGGTAGGAATGGCACCCAGAGTGCCGGCACAGGGCCTTTTACTCTTTTAAGAGGCTTGCCCCCACTATGTAGATATTCCCTTTATTAAGCTCACGCACTCATGTTCAGTCACTTCATTCGTGTCTGACTCTTTGCGACCCTGTAGACTATAGCCTGCCAGGCTCCTCTGTCCATGGGATTCTCCAGACATGAATACTGGAGTGGGTTGCTGTGCCCTCTTTCAGATTAAGCTCACTCCATTATCCAATTAGAATGTGTGTGTCACCGGTTTTCACAAGGTCCCTGACTAGTTGACAGGGGTCCTTTTCCTGGCCTCCCCAGGTCTCAATCAAAATTCTCTTCTACGGAGGACACTGCTCCAGGGTCCCAACTCTGGCCACTGTTCCCATTTCCCTCCACACTTCCATAATCCCACAGTCCTCTCCAAAACCTATCAGATCCTAAACCTTGAGAAAGGACCCCCTGGTGAGAGGCAAGTGGCATTTAATGAACAGCAGCCCCACAGGGAGGCAGACACAGGGTCACTTCTGGACTTTGGATGTGTCTTGAGAAGCAAAGCATCAATTTCTGCACACCAGAAAAGATACCTGAGAGTGTATATTTATAGAAAGATACATAGAAACGGACAGATGGCATCTATCTACAGATACAGGAAGCTCTGTTCGAGAATCACGTAGGTATGTATATATTTGCCAATGGCAGGACATGAGGTTTCCGCATCTTCGTTCATAACCAACAACACACAATTGCCTGATCTTGGAAAACCACACTTGTTTATGTGGTTAGTTCCCTCTCCAGATGTTTCCAAAGTGAGAAGTTTCCAAAGTGAGAAGGCTGGTTTCAGGGGCAGTCTTTAAATATGTGTGTGTATCTTTCTAAAGAAGAGAGGAGGAAAGAAAAAGGAGAAATGTATTTTCACGTTGCACAAGGCAGGAAAGATGGGGCTGATTTGGGGCAGGGGGTGTGATCCCACTGGAAAGGTGTGAAAGGTTAACTCCAGAAAGGACAGCTAAGGTTTCTAGGTTGGGACATCAAAACACAACAGCCGGAAAGGTCGCGCACTCCGCTGAAATCCCTTGTGCACATTACAATCAGTTAAGGGCAAAATAAAATCAGAATCATACTAAGAGGTAGCAGCTGTTTATCTTCTCGGAGATTTCGAGGGTCTCTGGAAGCCCGGCCAGGTGAGGGTGTTCTTCTGGAGTGGGGCAGGGCTCTGGCCCAGGGCTCCAGGGGTGGGGGTGGGGCTTGGGGGGGGAGGGAGGTGGGGGAAGGGAAGGGTGTGGGATGGCCCAGCGTGGACACTGGCAGCTCCGGAGCCCCAGGGAGCCTCTGCCACTGCAGGCCACTTCCAAACCCACAGTCACTTCTTGGGTAAGTTATGCAGTCCCCACAACATATAAATAAAAGTTTAGTTCTGTGTTTCCATATATCTTCTACATGGAGGCTAGCTGAATATTAGTGGAGTAACAATAATTATTAATAAACAATAATCGTCATAATAACAATAATTAATAGAATAATAATGCCTTGGGGGGCTGGGGGAGGGGGTCCTTCATATGGTGGGGGCGGGGCAGGGGGCGGGGCTCTATGTCTGGTAGAAGTGATGGTAATGGTGGTGGTGTTCGTGGTGGTGGTGATGTTCGTGTCTCTGGACCGCCTGGCCGGCCTGGCTCTCGTACACCACCACGGCGGGCAGCTCCCTCAGGTGGTCCCGCCCCACGACGGTGCCACCCACGGCCAGCGGCGCCTGCAGGCCCCGGCACCCTTGCTGGCTCTCCTTGGCGCGGTGCTTGTGCTTCCGGTGCCCGAGGGGCGCCAGGGTGGGAAGGAGGGCCGGGCTGGCGGCCAGGTGGGCCGACGGGGCCACCGCAGGGACCGCGGGTCCCCCGGGGGGCTTGCTTCGCGCCCCTCTGGCCATGTGGCCCACACCCACGCTCTTGCCCTGGGCCTTGGGGGACCTCACAAAGTGCTTGCTCCCGTCCTGGGTGCCGCCCCGGAGCCGCTGCTGGACCTCCGAGGCCTTGGCGAAGGGGGCGTCAAGAAAGTGGAAGGAGCCGGGGTCCGCGCCCGGGGGCTTGCGGTGTGGGACGTGGATGGCTTCCGGCTCGTGGGAGCGAGATCGAGTAGGGTTGGAGGCGCGAGGGGGCAGTTCTGACTTCTGGGCCACTGACGGGGAGCCTAGGAGTCAACGCAACAGACGTTTAGTGAGCACCTACTGTGTGCTGGTGTCTCAGGGTGCCCCAGAAATCACCCGCACCCCCGGTTCTCCCATACGGAGAGAGGCAGCTGTTCCTTATCGGAGCTCCTCTTCCCCACCCACTGCCGGCTCCTCCCTGTCCTGGAGGAGAGTTTCTCGGATGGAAATTTGCCATCTGCTAAGTGGGGAAAAAACTGTTTCTTTGTTAGGTCTTTAAAAATAATTAATTCTCCTTCTGAGAGTTTGAAAAGAGAGGAGACAGAGACACTGTTAACTGTCTAAGGCCACCGGGGCACGAAGAAAATCTATGAGCATGTTCCTTTACTTACAGAGGTAACCCAGAGAGGAATTAAACACAGGAGGAGGGGGAGAAGGGCGCCGAGGGGAGTGAAATTAAGTGGGCTGCGTCTTCATTTATCATAGCAAGAGCCAAGATGTCAAGGGCTCATAAAGACAGAGCGGTGTTTTGCTTAACCAAGCCCGGGGTCCTCACTGGAAGAGAGGGGAACTGGGTGGGGGGCGGGTCAGGATACAACGCTGAACTGCTGTTTTCACTGAATTAGAAACCCTTGGATAATATTTGATTTTGTTCAACTTCGTACATGTATTACTTTAATCTTTCAAAAGTTTTCAGGATCGTCTCCTCAAAGACTAGAATCACTCTAGCAAAAGCTACGCCTCCCCCCAGCCCAGGGAGCCAGTGAACACCTTCGCCCCGCCCACCTGCCCGCCCGGCCACGCCCTCCCCTGGCCACCCGCTCAAGTAAAGGCGCTCCCTTACCAGGCCCAAACTGGGACGTGTAGTTTTCTATCCCGGCGAGATCTAAGTAGTGGTTTCTCCTCTCAATGTTCTCATCCACGCAATGGTGGTAGCAGCCGGACTGCTCCAGATGGCTGTCACCCTGGAACCTTTCGGGGAAGGCAAGCGAGAGGGTGGGCCCTGGCCTCACAGTGGGAGAGGTCTCACAAAGCTCCTGGGAAGTCACCAGACAAGCATTTCTGGACCCTCTGTTAATTTCGGTCTGGGTCTTGGGAGCGGGGGAGGGAGTGACTACTTCAGTACTCTGGCCCTGCTTTTCCTCCCCTGCCTGGCCTCCCTGGGCCAAAGCAAAGGAGAAAGCAACTGATCAAAAAGATGGTCCAGAGCCAGGCTTCTACCCGTGTGCCCCCAGTGTGCGCCTGGCTCCCCAGGGGGTGGGGAGAACAGACGCCCCCAAGCCATTGGAGTAGAGGTCAGCAAACTCGCAAAATCCAGCATGGGCTGTCCCAGTGTGTGTGTGTAATGGTGTGTGTGTGTGTAATGGTGTGTGTGTGTGTGTGTGTGATCAAGGGTCTCTGTGATCTGTCCATGCTAGCTTGCCTCCTCCCTGCTCCCCTTAGGACAGCCTCCCACATCTGTAGCCAGCCTGGGCACCCCTGATTCCTAGCCCTCTCCTCACACCATGCTGCGTGGATCCCACTACCACTGCTTGGATCCCACCTTCTCTCTCCCCCCTGTGTTACTATTTCTCAAATCCCAGTCATTTCCTTTCCACATACACAGTAGATACTGATACATCTTCATGCCTCCCAGGTTACTATTACATTATATCACTGTTTAACTCAACATGTTACTTTACTCAGTCTCTCTCTTTTCATCCCTCCCTCCCTTTACTTCCTTCCTTGCAGTTAAAGAAAAACAACAGGTGAAAGCTAATTGCAGTCTTACAATCCTTTATCCACATTTCTGAAATCCAAAACGCCCCAAAACAAAGATTTTCCATAACTCGTTTGGCAGCCAAACTTGCTCTAAACAGATGTGAAGGTAGCTATAGTCTTTATCTCACTTAGCGTGAATATTTATACATGTCCCTGCAGAAATATTTCTGTGCTAAATCCTGGGTTGCTGCTCAGACCTCAAACAGAAATACAGTGGGAGCACCTTTCTAAAACTCAACAAATGCCGAATTCCAAAACAAATCTGGCCCACAGCATTTTGGATGAAGCAACGCAGACCTACATTTAGGTATTTTGGAAAACTGAGCTTGATTTGTGAACCTGTCCTCTTAAGTCACACCCCCCCACCCCCACTACCACTTCCCGCCCCAGGAGGCTGGAGGCTGCAGACTGCAGCCTCCTGCTTGAAATCCCTTAGAAGCTGGTACACAGCTGGTGCTCAACCCGTGCTTGGGACCGCCTTACCTGAGGAGGGCCCGCTGCTTCTTCTCCCAGCTTCGCAGCTCCTCGGCGGGCTTGGTCTCGGCTCTGGGCCTGGCACTCTGCAGGTCTGAGTCCCATCCAAAAAACAAATGGGTGAGCGGCTTGCTCCTGTGCCCACCCACCTCCCGGCCCTTCCCAGGCTGCCTAGCACACAGTCCTTAAAAACTGGCCCACAGAAGCTTCACAATAGCTCTGTGGGGAGGGTTCTCCGAGCCAGGACTAAATAGAGTGGTCTTGCAGCTATGTGCCTGGCTTAACTCCTTCCCCAGACTCACCTCCTCCCAGACCTCTTAGCCACCTTCGAGGCTCGGCACACTTGCCCACTCTCCCCATGCCCAGGCCCACCTCCAACGCTTTGC
This sequence comes from Budorcas taxicolor, assembly GCF_023091745.1. Lineage (NCBI taxonomy): Eukaryota > Metazoa > Chordata > Mammalia > Artiodactyla > Bovidae > Budorcas > Budorcas taxicolor. Next base: position 20,730,495 of record NC_068927.1, on the reverse strand, counting down.
TCACCCAGGGCCTTCCATCTCTAGAACTCCTTCCCTATCCAAACCCTGGTCCTTCAAGAACCTGCTCAAACCCTACTTGTCCACAGAGCAGCTCACAGGAAAAGCCCTAGGCTCCCCAGCCCCACCCCCGCACTCCTCCCATGTGGGCCCTGAGCCTCCCTGAGAGCCTGGAGTGGACGACCCCGTGGCCAGCATGGCCTGCCAGCCCTCACCGGGGTGATTGAGGACGATGCCCTTTTTGCTCTGGCTCCCATCGGGGGCCACCGTGAGCTTGACCCGCAGCGTCTTGCTCGATGTCGGGGAGTGGTTGACTGAGGAATCGACCACCTCGTAGATGGTGTGCAGCAGGCTGGTGATGTCCTGGATGGGGAAGGAAGCAGAAAACCACGTGCATTTAAAACAGAGGACTCGGAGGGGCAGTGTAGCCTGAAAGGCGGAAACCTCCCCAGTTCTCCCAAAGCCCAGCCTCAGGCAAAATCTAGGATGTCAGAGGCTCACCTGGACCAGAAGCAAGAATAAGGGAGAGGGCAGGAGAATGACCTGAATGCACAGGAAGGGCAGTGGGCAGCAGGGCTCAGCGGCGCCTGGGCCCACAGAGGCACTGAATGGAAGTCGCTTCAGAAAGCTCATGCCTCGCAGGTGCAGAGTTGCCCCAAGGATTCTACATCCTCCGGATTTCCATAATGTCCTGCCAACACTAAGCCATCTCCCAGGGACCAGAGAAAGCTCTTCCGCTGGGCACTATTTAACAGGTAAACTGAGAGGAGGGGCTCAGATACTGTGGGCATGAGCATCAGCAGCATCTGCTTCTGATCTGATGAGCACCTTCTCAATGAAAAATAAAAAAGTGGATGCGTCCCTAAAGATAAACTCTTTTGTGAGAACTTAACCAAAACTCCTCTTCTCTCTAGACCTCAGTTACCCCCTCAACCAGAACAAGGCTCTCCAATCCTTTGGGTTGGGAGATGGAGGGGGGACCAGGTCCCCCCAGTAGGTCCCACCCACCACATCTGCCTAAGGTCCTTGGCCTGAGGGGAGGCTTCATGCTTTAAATGATGTTGGAAACCTCTAGAAAAGTTTGCCCTCTATAGGCCAGGCTCACAGACTCTTCTGCCCAGAGACTCTTCATGAATACAGATGGACTCAGCCCCCTGTTGCCCCCTCACCCATAAGCCTTTAGGCAGAGGTGACAGCAAGTACTGCCACGGCTCTGCAGTAGGGGGATAGATGACCAGAGGTGGTGGGACCAACTGGGTACATCCCCACCCAAAGGAGGTGGCAGCCACCCAACTCAGCTACTTGTAATGTGACAGTGCTGGCTGAGGGTCATTCCAGAGAAGCCAGAAATCCAGAATCTCCTGTTACATTTTCAGAATCTTCGATACTGGCAACTAATTTTTTTTTTCCAACTCGGTTTCCTTCTGCCCCCAGCCCCTGGCAACCCCCATTTTATTTCTGTCTCTATGAATCTGACTACTCTAGATGCCTCATATAAGTGGACTCATGGAGTATCTGTCTTTTTGTGATTGGCTTCTTTCACTTAAAATAATGTCCTCGAGGTTCACCCATGTTGTAGCATGGGTCAGAATTTCCTTTCTTTTTAAGGCTGAATAATATTCTATTGTATGGATATGTCACATTTTGCCTACCCATTCATTATTCATTCATCAATGGACGGGAGAAGGCAATGGCACCCCACTCCAGTACTCTTGCCTGGAAAATCCCATGGATGGAGGAGCCTGGTGGGCTGCAGTCCATGGGTCACTGAGGGTCGCACACAACTGAGCGACTTCACTTTCACTTTTCACTTTCATGCATTGGAGAAGGAAATGGCAACCCCCTCCAGTGTTCTTGCCTGGAGAATCCCAGGGACGGGGGAGCCTGGTGGGCTGCCGTCTATGGGGTCACACAGAGTCCATGGGGACACGACTGAAGCGACTTAGTGGCAGCAGCAGCAGCAGCATCAATGGACACTGGAGTTTGTGCCCACCTCTTGGCTACTGTGAATAATGCTGCTGTGAACATGGATATGTGCAAGTATCTCCTAGAGGATCTGCTTTCACGTCTTTAGGGTATGTACCCCAAAGTGGAATTTCTGGGTTATATGGTAATTCTATGTTTAATTCTTTTGAGAAAACTCCACTATTTTCCATAGTGCTGAACCAATTTACAATCCCACCAACAGTGCACAGGGGTTCCCTTTTCTCCACATTCTCACCAGCACTTGTTATTTTTTGTCCTTTTGATAACAGCCATTCTGACTGTGAGGTAATATCTCATTGAGGTTTTGACTTGTATTTCCCTCATGATTAGTGATATTGAATATCTTTTCATGTACTTATCAGCTATTTGTATATCTTGTTTGGAGAAATGTCTAGTTAGTCTCTGCCCATTTTTTAATCAAGCTGCTTGTTGTTGCGTTGTAGGTCTTTATATATTCCGGATATTAACTCCTTCTCAGACACTTGATTCTCGGATATTTTCCCCTATTCTGTAGGTTGCCTTTCATTTTGCTGATTGTGTCCTTTGATGCACAGAAGTGTTTAATTTTGATGTAGTCCAATTCATCTATTTTTGCTTTTGTTACCTGTGCTGGGCTAGAACACCTGGGGGTTAGATTGGGGTTGTTGGGGGCTGCCAGTTTGAGACCTGGGCTCCAGCCTCTCACTTGCTGGCTCACTGGGCATCCCAGCAATTCTAGCAAGGCCCACAGAGGACTCCCTCTTTCTTCTTCTCTTTCCCTTAAGCTGCCCCACACCACCACAATTGCCCACCCTCTCTCATCATCTTAGGAAGCCCATGAAGGCGGCATCATTATCTCTGTTTTACAGATGAGGAAAGTGAGGTCCATCAACATCATTGCCTAAAGCATCACATACCAGGCCTGGGGCTCTGGGATGCAATCCCCGAGGGTCCCAGAAGATTCAAGGTGCAGGAACAAGTGTGCTTTGGTAGTCCCAGCTAGAAAATCAGCCCTGTTGATTACACAGAGTCCAGCACAGAGGAGTAGGTGCCTGTGACTATTTATTGTACAAATGAACACCTGAAGGATGAACAGGTACTTTCTTCTGAGTTGGGAAGCTGGCCCAGATGCCAGCTGTAGACTGTGGTTGCAGTGAGGTGGGAATCTGAATGCCCCAGCACACAGGAACGAGCATGCTGATGGCCAAAGCGCGTGGAGGAAAGTGGTATTTATAGCCAGATTTGAGGAGTGGCTTTAGAGCTAAAAATAAATCGGGGGAAACACCAGGCTGGGTCCTCCCTGGACTGGGAGCCAACCTCCTTGCTGCTTGGCAGGAGACAGACACCAGTGAAGGCTCTCCCTGCAACTGGGCTGGGGCACCCTCTTTGGAAATCTTCACATCCTTGCTATTCCTCATGTTAGCAGGGGGTGAAGGATAGCAGAATAAAGAATGAGAAAGCAGCGTCTGCCTGCAAGGTTTCGTGAGGCCTCCGAGGTGGGGGCAAACCCTTTTATGATCAACTCCTGAGACTCCCTCAGTCTCTTCTGAACCAGAAAGGAAGAGGGTGGCTACCAGGGGCCACCGCACGTGTTAGCAGAGGTGAAAGGCCACCACACCCCCTGAGAAGCCCAGTCTGGCCTTCCCTTGAATTGCCACCTCCACGCATTTCTGTTACCCAGGCTTTAAGCCTGGGATGCATTCTCCTGTGAGGATAATGACTCCATTCCCAAATAGCCTGGGAGGGGGATGGGGGGCATGGAGGGAAGAACAGGAGCTTCTCAATCTGAAAAAACAATGACCCCTCACAGACAGCATGATAGCTGGAGGGCACTTGGTGTGTGTGTGTGTGGCAGTATGGGGGGGGGGGGTGGTCTCACCTATAGCATCCCCCATCTCCCCAGGGTCCCAAATCGGGAAGGGTCTCTGATGCTTCCCAAATACTCAGGTCTCTCTGGGGGCTTTGCCTGCTCAGAATTCATTCCCTTCCCCAAATAACAGACCCTTGATTTCATTTTGTGATCCAAATCCATTCCATTTTTCATTCTATGTGACTCGCGTGTCAACTTTCCCTTGACTCCAGAATGAGCACGTGTACTCAGAATCAGCCATTAAAAGCATCACGAACTTGTGGCCAAAATGGTTCTGGACCAGTCATGTCACTCAGTCAAAGCCGGTCACATTCAGCTGTGGAGCTCCACGTGACATTCTGAGTTTGGGAGCGCTGCAAACAGGCTGGGGTATAGATTGAAACTATCAGTCATTATCTTGCCAACGGGAGAGACTGTTGATAATGAAGGAACACAGAGGAAAGAACCATGAAGCACAGCTAGTCCTGAAGACACTGAGCCTCTGGATCCAGCCATGCCTGAAGTCAGTGCCCGTGGACTGAATTCTCAGTTACATGAGCCAGTATGGTCCTCTCTCTCTCCCTCTCTTTTCTTAAAAACTTACAGTAGTTTGTACTGGGGTTCTGTCACTGACACCCAAAGAATCCTGAATGATTGAAATTCACTCACAGCTTCTTCCTCCAATCTGTTCTAACATCCCCTAAACCACAGCCTGAGGAAGAGGTGGCCTTTTGTCACCTGGGTCTCTCCTCTGGCAGCTTCTCCTGCACTATTTACAGAGAAGAAAATACTAAGCCCTGAACCGGGACAGGGAGATAAGATAGCAAAGTTTCAGTTCTCCCTGGGAGCAACCTGAGGCCCTCAGGTGCTGGGCGAGAGGCAGGCGTGGAGCCAGACATGCTCCTCTCGGGTCTCTGCGGATCTGTTACAGGCCACACACCTGGGCCTCCTGGGGAGGGAGTGGATGTCAGAGAGAAACAGGGCTGAAAAGGCAACAAGGAGGCAGAAAGGAGGATATCAAGGCCCAGGCAAACGAGAGGCAGCAATCATCAGTAGTAACTCAGGCGAGGTCACGCGCCAGCCTAAGTAAGCCCTCCCCTGGCTTCCCTTAACACCTAAATTGAAGTCAGGTTGCCAGCTGCGGCCTCCGAGGCCGCGCACGACACGTCCTGCTGGCTCCTGGCTGCAGCCCTGTCTTTCCAGATAAGCAGCCATTGCGCCAGTCTCTTCTGGGTCCTTAAGCACCCTGGTGCTCTCATTCTCCCCAGCCCGGGGCTCTCCCCCAGTTTGGTACCTGCAGGGCTCAGTGCCCAAGTCATCTCCTCCAGGAGGCTTCTCTGGTCACTCCAGCCCATCTCATTCCTGCGCGTGTGCTAAGTCACTTCAGTTTCATCCAACTCTTTGCAACCCTATGCACTGTGGCCCGCCAGGCTCCTCTGTCCATGGGATTCTCCAGGCAAGAACACTGGAGTGGGTTGCGATGCCCTTCTCCAGGGGATCTTCCTGACTCAGGGATCAAGCCTGTGTCTCTTATGTCTCCTGCATTGGCAGGCGGGTTCTTTACCACTAGCGCTACCTGGGAAGCCCTTCTTAGTCACACCACTCCGTTTATTCCTGTCACTGAACAGATCACAGCTTACGATGATCCTACAATGGTTCAGGCTCTGCTTCTCTCAGCTGACTGTGAGAGCTACATGGCTAGGAATTGCATCTGTGCCATTTCCCCAAAGCATACCCAGTGCACAGGAGGTGCCCGCTGTAGATGCGCCGTCTGCAGACCAAGGTATAGAGGAAGGTGAGAGGAGCCCAGGGAGGAAAGAGATGTGGGAGAGGTTTGAGGGGAGAGAGAGACACACGGCCTGCAGCGAGGTGCCGGGTGGGGTGGCGGTGGACAGGCTTGTAACAGAGCCGCTGGCAGCACCCTGGGGGCTGGGCTGCTCATTTTTGCATCAGTGTAGAGAGGCACTGGGTGCCCAGCCCACCCCAGCTCCTGGGCAGACCGGCCGAGATGGGAAGTGGCTTGGGGCGATCTTGGAGCTCCAGGACCAGAGAGAGAAGGAGGCTGGACAGACTCTGCTGGGGACCGGGTCTCCGTCTAGGGAGGTCTGGGGCCCTGCGCCTGCCTCTTGCCCCTCCCCAGCTGAATGGTGCCCAGAGCAGCCTGGCGGCCCTTCCTCTCTGTCACCTCTTCCTTCTCACTGGTTTCCATGAAGCTTCCAGGGGCCTCACTCCTGCCCTCCCCAGCTGCCCTGAGGGAGAGGGGAAGGGGCAACAGGGGTGGGTGCACGACAAAGGGTCCTGCGCCGGGGGTGTGGCCTGGCAGGAGGCCCAGCGGGTACACTCACCTCTCGGGTGACCTTGCCGTTGTTGTCAAAGTCGTACAGGGTGAAGGTCCACTCCTGCCGGCTGTCTTCCTCCACAGACACGTCACACTGTAACTCCTGAATGTAAATAGACAACAAGCGCACGTGGCTTGTCACTCAGCGCCTGGGACACCCGGAGGCTGGGTCACAGGGCCGCCAGCCTCCCCACTGCCCACCCCAGACCCTCTGTGAAGGAGAATGCAATGACCAAGACATGCCAGGTCTGGGAGAGAGGCCAAGCCAGGCTGGGAAGCTTGGGCCTGGGGAGAAGGGCCTGCCAGTACCAGACACTCTAGGGTCTTCAAAGGCCGAGGAAACACAAGGGAGGGCCCTGGGAGGACGCGTGTGGCCTCAGGAAGAATGAACTTGGAGCCAAGGGCAGAAGCTACCGGAAGACACAGGGGGTAACTTAGCCATGGGCAGCCACACAACCTGGAAGGCAGGATGGGAGGAGTGTTAAGAGCTGAAGGGTCAGCCCCAGGTGCCAGCCTGGGCTTGGCCCTCTGCAGTGGCACGACCTTGGACATGGCCTTTCTCTTCTCCGTACCTTAGTTTCCCCTCATGCAGACTACAGAAGATGATGGTACAGACCTCAGAAGGTTGTTGCGAGCATTAACTGCCCCGCACCATGTCTCCTGAGCCCCCTCCACGTTCCCCTGTAGTTGTGGTGGGCCACTCCCCACCTCGCTCTGTGTGCTGAGGTGGCCACCTCATGCGAAGGGTTGACTCATTGGAAAAGACTCTGATGCTGGGAGGGATTGGGGGCAGGAGGAGAAGGGGACGACAGAGGATGAGATGGCTGGATGGCATCACTGACTCGATGGACGTGAGTCTGAGTGAACTCTGGGAGTTGGTGATGGACAGGGAGGCCTGGCGTGCTGCGATTCATGGGGTTGCAGAGTCGGACACGACTGAGCGACTGAACTGAACTGAACTCCCCACATCCCACCTCCAGCGTCCAGCTTCCCTGTCTGAGGAGTCAGGGACTGAAGATCCCCGGGAACCAGAACGAGGAAGGGGCCAAGCTGGGGAACACATCTGAGACTTTCAGCGTGGCTCTCTGGGGAGCCCAGGCAGCCAGAGCCCCGCTGCCCGAGGCCTGCTCTTGAGCCAACCCCCACCGCCCCCAGTGACGGGCACCCCTCCTTCCCTGCTCCCTGGGGTCACCTCCCAAGTCCTGTCTCAGGGTCTGCTTGGAGAGAACGGGACAAATACGTAAGCCGCTTGGCTCAGAGAAAAGCCCAATTAATGGTGGTAGCTGCTATTGTCTTTGCTGGAATGACTAATACAGCAATGACGTCATCACCGTGGCTCCCACAGCCCGAGGTGTCCAACTGCAGGGACCGTGAGCAGGGAATCAGGGAGCTCCGTCACTGGCCACCTGCATGCAGGGGCTGGCTGAACCCCAGACAGAGAAGTCCAGAAAGGATGGCCCTTTGGGGAAAGAGAATCCACAAACAGCCTTTTAGGTCCACAAGTCCTATGAAAACAAGTGAATACACCCCCATACCATCCAGTTCCATATCTTGCCTTGGCTCACTTTTCCTTCTGCAGGAGGACAGACTCAGTGCCCCCAGAGAGGGGCAGTGCCTGGCCTCCCAAGGCTGGCGGGAGTGAGCCCCAGCACTGCAGCCCTGCCCCAGGCTTCTGCAGCTCACAGCCAGCTCCCTCTAGCAATTCTCGGGTGGCCCACGCTGAGTTCAAAGCCGGCCTTCCCTCAGTTGTGACACGCCTGTCTGATACCTGCCAAGTGCCTGCTCTGCTCTCCAGCACTGTCCTGCAACACTAAGCCTGCACACATGCATGTACACAAGTGTGTGTGTGGGCACGTGCACACATACATACATATGAACACACACACAGACATATGTCTACACACCGATACACACATCTACATACACATTCATACACACACGCACACCTGATGCCCTCTCCCAGCCCCTCCACTTGGCTCCAAAGACAGCTCCGGTCAGAAGTTCAGAAACATGGGTCAAGTAACTACCCCCACCTCCCGTGACCTCTGTCACATACGTCTTCTTGTCCCCCCAGCCCCAGACTCTCAAGTGAGTCCTCCTCGGAGACCATGGGTGACTCACAGGCATCAGCCGGCCCCTATCTGGAAGCAGACCCACATGGGCTTCCAGGAAAGATGTCCGAGTCTGGGCCTTTCCTCTGCCCTGGCCTTGATGTTGGCTTTGCCAAGCACCCCCAGAAGACCCACAGAGACCCAGGGTGGAGGGCTCAGGAAGAAGTTAGCAACCCCAGCTCCTCAACGAGACGCTGCCTGCCCCCTCGGCTCCTCAGTCAGGAGGACGCAGGGCCCTTAATGACCTATCTCACCCCCTCTTCTGCATCATCTCCCCTTTGCTATTCCCACACAGCCAGCCAGCACTGGCAAGCCTCCAGGCCTTCTGCTCTTCCCTCAGCTGGGAGTGTCCTCCTGATCCCAAAGGCTCCCCCATGCAACACCTCTCCCCAGCTCCTGCCTCTATGCCCAGAGGCTCAACACAGACACTTGCCCTCCCCAGCTTCTGCCTGCAGCCCTGGCTCCCACCTCAGGGCACTGTGCAGAGTTTGGGATTGCCAAAATGCCCATCACTCTCGGCACCCTCTGAGCTGACTTAGGGGACCTCTCTGTCCCCTCTCCACACTCTCAGATCCCCATCACAACACTGACCGTGCTGTTATTGGGCCTGGGTCACTCATCTGTCCCCCTGACCACACTGTGCTCCGTGAGGCAGGAACAATGCCCCCCACTGCCAGGTTCCCTGGAACCAGCGGGTGTCAATCCCCATTGCTTGGAAGGAAGAAGGAAAGTACTTATTCTGCACTGGACACCTTTTTAAGCACCTGAGATGCCTTAATTCATCATGTTTCCGACATCCCAGCAGATAGATATTGTCAGCAGTCACCAACCTTTTCGGCACCAGGGAACAGTTGCATGGAAGAAAATTTTCCACAGACCAGGGGGTAGGGAATGGTTTCAGGATGATTCAAATGCATTACATTTATTATGTACTTTATTTCTATTCTTATTATATCAGCCCCACCTCAGATCATCTAGCATTAGATCCCAGAGGATGGGAACCCCTGGATAAAACGACTATCACCATTTTACAGGGCAGGCAAGTGAGGCAGTGGCAGAGGTGGGAACTGAACCCCCATCTGTGGACCCCAGGGCTCTGTCCTAGTGATTTTGTAGGGGAGACAGAGCAGGAAGGAGGGAGGGTGAAAGGAGGGTGGGGATAGGCCGGTAAGCTCCCTGCGGGCAGCCTGGGTCTCCCACTCAGCACCTGGACCTGTGCTTGGCACACACGAGGAGCTTAATATACCATCTACAGAGGCAGGACAGAAGGACTGTGGGCTCTGAGTGGGCATGTCTCTTTTGCTGTTGACCATCTCAGTCCCACCTGGGCTTCCCATGTGGTGCTAGTGGTAAAGAACCCACCTACCAATGGCAGGAGATGTAAGGAATGCAGCCTCGATCCCTGAGTCAGGAAGAGCCCCTGCAAGAGGGTTTAGCAACCCACTCCAGCATTCTGCCTGGAGAACCCCATGGACAGAGAAGCCTGGCGGGCTATGGTCCACAGGGTCACACAGAGTCAGACGCGACTGAAGGGACTTAGCACACACACATCTGAGTCCCAGAGTGAGGGACCTGCCCAAGGCCTCCTGGTCACCTGCCTGACCGGAGAGCCACATCGTGGCCCCCTGGACAGCCTCGGGAGGGAGCTGGTAGCAAAGATCTCCTTCACCCACGAGGAAACGGAGGACCAGAGAAGAAGTGCAGGCAGTCACGGCAGCACCGGGGCCAGAGTGCCGTCTCCCCTGTCCCCTCTCCTGTCCTTCCCCCAGACCAGCGGCCACCGCCTCTGGCCACCACCCCACGGTGAGAGGCCAGGGACCTGAGCTGAGAGGGGAGGGCGGCAGGGAGTCCCCAGGGCCTGTGCCGAGCTGGGGCAGCCCCAGATGTGGCAGGAGGAATGGTTGTTCATGGGGGAGGAGAGGGGCCGTCACATCTGGAGGGGCCTCAGCATCCGCCCCATCAAAAAGCAGCACCGGGCAGAGAAAACTCTTCCGCCCAGGGCTCAGCACCAGGAAAGGAAACTTACTTCGAATTTCAGCTGTTTCTTGGAGCCCGAGCAGGGTTCACCTGACTTCTCCATCCTCTTCTCATCTCCGCTGGCCAGTCCGTCTGTCTTCTCGGGAGGCAGGGCTACTGCGGGGGGAAGGAATAAGGGAGCAGGTGTGAGTTGGAGGGCCCCGAGCCGCCCCAGGCCCAGACCCTGTGGCTCTGTCTGGAGGCCATCCTCACCACAGTGCAGCGGACCCGCGCTGCCCAGCAGCTTTGCTAGAGTCAAATCCCTCTGTCCTCTGGCCCTGTTAATGCCCAGGGCTGTCCCAGGGGAGGCCCCCTCCCAGGGTGCCTCTTGGCCAGCCGCTCAGGTTGCCCAGTGGGCCTTGCAGGCCTGTGTTTTCTGTGGCCCAGAGAAGCAGCCTGAGGCCACCCACGGCATCTTTGGCCCAAAGAGCAGGTGAGTGAGGACAGAGCGGAGCTTCTGGAGACCCCAGAGGGAGCTCTGGACCACGGCCGCTTTCTGCAGTCTCCCTGCCTTCCCTGAGAACACTGCAGTGACCTCAAAGATGCCACCCGCCTGGGCTCAGCATGTCGCACACTGGTGGGTGGTCAGGAAGGGGAACAGAAGTGGGGAGTGACGGAAATGGAGGTCACTGAGGTAGGGGAAGCACACATACACACACGTGTGTGCACACGCGCACACATGCATGCACACCTTGGTATCTTCAGGAACCAGCTCACCCTGGGCCTTCCATTCTGCCTCTGCTCACCTAGAAGGGCCTCCCTCTGCCAAAAGTGTGGAGTAGACGGGTCTCTGGGCCTTCCATGCCCTCCCAGGAGCAGTGGGAAGGTGGGCATGAAAAGCTGGTGGTCTGTGGACATCACTTTCCCGTGAACACCCCCAAGGGGTGCCAGGGCACAGGGCTAGGAGCAGCCATCAACCCTGAGCCCACGGCTCCATCAGATCTTGAATGTCCCATGAGACCCCTCCAGCCAGCCCCTTCTGTCTCTGCCTGATAAAGGGGACTCAGGTTTGCTCAAGAACGTGCTTTCTAGAACCTCACAGCTCCTCTCCTTAGATTCCCTCAGCTTCCCTGGGGCAGTGATTCTGTTGCCCTGTTTTACAGGGGAGCAAACAGAGCCTGGCTCTCACTTGAGGAACTTTCCCCCTATGTCCAACTAGGGGCGGCCCAGGAGGGCCTGTGAACAGCTGAGATACCTGAGCAGTGGCCCCAACCAGGGCTGGACTTTCTTGGGAAGTCAGGAGCCTGGAGATATATGTCTACCAGGCCAGGAAACCAGGTGGAGGGCCTTGCCTCTCCCCTGACCCTGTTCCCCACCACACTCACACACCCCAGCTTTGCAGACTGGGACCCAGGAGTGGCTGCTGGGGAGTGCCCCAGCTCTCCCACTTGACCCCTGCCCCGTGGGCCCAGCAGTTATTCAAAGCCCTTCCCGGGGAGCCCTCAGAGCTTCGTGGTTGACTACACTGCTCATTGACTCACTCGGTCCTCACAGCAACCCCAGGAGGCAGGTACCAGGATCAGCTCCGCTTTCCAGTTGGGAAAACTGAGGTACAGAGAGGTGAAGTGATTTGCTAGTAAATGGCAGGGCTGGGATTTGAACCCAAGCAGCCTGGCTTGTGCTATTGACTTGGTTCTGCAGACTTGGTGCCAGCCCTGGAAGAGGGTACTCTCTGCTTTGGCTCTGATCCTCCAACACTGTGTGGCTCCAGGCAGGTCACATAACTTCTCTGGATATCTCCATTTCCCCAGCTTTACAGTGGAGATGATAATAGTCCCTTCCCCAGGGGACCCTTGTGTGGATTCAAGGAGCTGCAACTGAAAGGGCTAAGAGCCCGGGGTCAGCACACGGGGTCCAGCCATTAGTAGTGACAGTCTGGCGAATGATGTCCCTGGGTCTCCCCAGGTGGCTCAGTGGTAAAGATTAAAATCGCGCCTGCAATGCAGAAGCTGCAGGAGATGCAGGTTCAATTCCTGGGTCGGGAAGATCCCCTGGAGGCCGGTGTGGCAACCCATTCCAGTTTCCTTGCCTGAAGAATCCCCAGGGACAGAGGAGCCTGGTGGGCTACAGTCCATGGGGCCACACAGAATCGGACATGACTGAAGCAATAGCACACACACATGATGTCCCTACACATTTTATCTTTCAGGAATCAGGAAGTGAGTAGCGAAGTTTTCTAAAAGCTCAGGCTTTTGGATGCAAACAGACACAAAAAGTGTCATATCAGCCTGGGTAGGAAGCAGGACAGGGAGGAAGACATAAAGATAAGGATGCTCCAGCCACCAGGCCAGACAGGTGGGGACAGGAAGGCCTCCACGGCCAATGATGTCCTGGCTCCATCACAGCTCCCTTCTTGACTGAGCCTGGGGGCCGGGCTCAGTGGGATGCAGGGAGCCCCCAGATCTCCACGCTCGCACAGCCGACAAGGGCTCCAGCTAGAGTCCCCATCTCAGTCACAGACCCCAGCTCCTCCCTGGTGGTTTCATAGAATGAGGCCACTGAGAATAAACCTGAAAGATGCAGGTGGGGGCACCTGGCATCCTCATGGCTGGGGTGGTTGACAAGAGGAAGGTCAGGATGCTGCCTGCTCCTGGCGTAGAGGATGAAACCAAGTCCAGTGCTCTCTGCTCCTCCAAAGCAAACACCTCAGTGGCCAAGAGGTCTGGTTGTGACACCGAGCCCTGGAGAAGTCAGGTGGGAGACTGGCCAGTGACCCAAGGACAGTCAAGCACACAGCCTGCACCACCCTGACCCCTCCATCTCAAATCTACCAGCACACCGCTGGGCCAGAGCTGCTGCCATCGTGGGGAGAACAAAAAGAAAAAGAAGAAAGAGAAACAAAAGGCAGCTCCATCTTCAAAGCTGCTGCCTCCCTCTGCCAAGGTCCTGGCTGGAGATGCAAGCCGGCGAGGCTTATCGAAACCAAACTTCAAGTTCAAAGGGAAGTTATCAGAAAACCACCTTCAGGTTCAATGTTGCCTTTCAAGTTCCACTTGATAAAACCCAAAGAAAAGAAACCTCTGTCCCTGCTCTCTCCTCCTCCGGGGCACCCCTCCCCCTGACACCCAGACAGCCCATCCTCCCCTAAGCCCTCCTCTGACTGCCCTCCTCTCTCCTCTCCCGGGGAGGAGGGGAACCTCCCCCTCGATCCCTTATCCCCTTCATACATCTTCTCCAAAGACCAGGGTTTGTCCTTTCTTCATCAGTGGGTCCCACCTCTCAGCCCATCCTAGCTCAGAAGACCACCTGGACACCCCCCAGGGGCCCCTTCCCAGCATGAGGGGCAGGCACAGGTGGGTAGTATTACTGGAAGCCATCTGCCCTGGGGCCTGAGACCAGGAACAAGGACAGTCAGCACCCTGTTGCCCCCACCAAAGAAAGCCTTTCTCCCTTTCACTGTCCCCTGCCCAGGGGCCAGAGAGATGGCAGATGATCAATCAGAAAGCCGTGCAGACCCTGGTGCCAGACGCCCAGGCTGGGACTCAGGGGCCCTGCTTCTATATCCACATGTGAGTGAGCCCCTTGAAACTAAATGACATCAAACCACTGCCCACCCCAGCCACCCCTGTGCAGAACACACCCCCTTCTCTCCACTGTCCAACCTCGGGCTCATGGGTAGATAAGAGAGGGTGAATGGGGCTCAACTGCTGGCTTCCCAGGCCCCACCAACCGGAGAACAGTATTTTTGTCAGGATGGATTTTAGCACCAGACCCTGAGCCCATTCATTCCTCATCCCCTACCCTATGCCTGTTCAGCCCACAGATTCCCCCCCTCCCAGAGGTGATCTTTTGGGGGACACGGTTTTAGGGGGGCTCTGGTCACTGTTCAGTTGCAACAGTTACAACACTGCTAGTTGGAAAGCAGTGGAAGGAGGAGGAGAAAAAGGAAGGGAAGGGACTGAGTGAGGAGGAAGGAAAGCCTTTCACTTAGCATGACGTATCCTTGGGTGACCTAGAGGAGGGGCTGGCAAACTACAGCCCATGAGCCAAAGCCAGCCCACCACCTATTTTTGTAAATAACATTTTACTGGGACACAGAGACACCCACATCCATTGTCTATGGTGAAAGAGAGTTGAGTAGCTGCAACAGCCACTCTAATGCCCACAAAGCCTGAAATATGTACTCTTCCTGGCCCTTTAAGTAAACGTTGTGGACTGTGCAGTTTTGCACACCCATGAGGATACAGCCTTGATAGGCAGAGCACAGGGTGATTTCACCTGCTGTTCACCTGCTTGATTGGAAATCCTTGTGCAGTCCACAGCCTGCCCAACCATACACAGCAGCCATAGAAGAAAGAAAATGTCAACTCTGCTTTCTTAAAACCAAGTCTCAGCTCCAAAGAGTGGGGCAGCGTGCGGAGCTCCTTCCCCGTGGAAGCTGTCCCCTGTCCCTCCTCTCACCATAGCTATGGCCATGAGGAGCCAGCCGGCCGGCTGTGTTTACCAGATGATGGCTCTGTCCCACATTAGCTCCCAACCTGGCATCTCTCCACCCCCAGCAACTGCCAGATTAAATGCATTACTTGACCATCTTCACCCGGCTCCCTTTGATGTTCCCTTCTCAAGCTTCAAAATACCTTTTGGAGGGAGATCAGACAGCATTAAACAGAATTACTAATTAATTAAGCAAAGTTAAATTTTAAACACTGTTTGTTGTGTTAGCCAAAAGCCTGAACAGAACAGACTTTTTTCCTCCGCTGAGATCAAAGACAGTCTCTTCCCTCTCCCCTCCCCCAGTTTAAAAAGGAGGTGGGGGTGGGGAGGAAGAGAGGGAGAAAGAAGAGAGTGTTGAGTACCTCCAGGGAGAATAGGAAATAATCTAAATGGGGGCAACTCTGATCATGGGCCCCCCATGAACCTAGTGGGAGGCATCCGAGGCTCCCTTGGAACCTCACGCTGTGAGAGCCACGGTCACTTTCTTGGGACTGTTTAGCAGTGATCCAGGGAACAGGATGGCATAGCCAACCCAGCCAGAGCTGTTGACAGCTGGCGCCGCCCAAGCAGTATGGGAAGAAGAAGAAGGGCTGTGAAATGAAACAGATCCACCCACCCGAGACCCCACCCTCCTGAGTAGGATAAGTGCCCCAGGGCTCCTCCCTTGGGTTTGGGGTCAGGGTCACTTGGGGTCATTGGGAGACTGGCTCTGAGAAGCCGACAACTGTGCACGGTACACCTCAGGGGCGCCATTCACATGCCGGACATCTTCGACTGTGTATTGTTCATGACAGATGGACAGATGGCAGAAAGTTGTCTTGAGGAGGGGCCCCTTTTCCCACTTTGCACAAACGCATTTGTTGCTAGCAGAGGGCTGTCTAAACTCATTCAGTCTGCAGTCCTCTCTGGGATTTTCTGATAACAATGGGAGCCTACCATGTCCACGCGGCCAGAATGCAAGTTTCTCAAGAGCTGGCCCTGCTGGCTACTGCCCCGCAGCTGTCCACAGTGTACCACACGTGCACAGAGCAAATATTCCATCCCAGAATGACCCACTGCACCAAATCCCCCAGGTGGACAGAACATAGGCTATGTAACAAACACTATGAATTCCGGTGTGGTTGGGAATGGAGTGGGAAAGAGGGCAGTTTAAAAGGGGTAGGTCCATTCTGAATCCCAGACATCGGCTAAAATCCAAACCCTGGATGATATCAGCAAATGCCAGCTTATTTTAACACAATCCAGAAGGGCCTGGTAGATATTAAACTTTGGAAGAAGAGACAAATTTGAAACACGGTATGATTAAGTCAGCCCCACCAAAGACCAGAAATGACTAATGCCGGAAGGCCTGGCGGACACCTCTCTTAGCCTGGTTACCTGGCAGGTTCTTCTCAGTTGATAGAACATAAGATTTAACACAAGCCAGAGCTTCCTGGCTGGAGTTTGGACACTGGCCTTAACATACCCACAGGCCTTTCTCAATTGTCCATGTCCAGAGTATCTGCCACAAATATTTTAGGCTCAGGGTGGCTTGCCAGGATGTCTCTGACTCCCCAACCCTTCAAGAGCAGCTGTTAGAGGGAATGCAGATGAATTTTAATATTAGCCTATGCCAAATATAATTAGGAGGGTAAATCTGCTGCCAGTAAAAAGAGAAAGATATCGTATGTGCATTCCAGACCAAATGGTTTCTTGCACTATCTGCATGAGGCTCTCCTCGGGGCACGAGCGTCCTAGAGACACACAAATGTGTGTGTCCTTGCACACAGCAGTGGCTTGTCTGGGGGTGCTGGTGAAGTTAGTGGGTACACACATTATCCCATTATGTCCTCTTAATATCACTGTGCAGGGTGTGGTACCACCTGCATTTTACAAGAGGGAACTAAGTGGAGGAAGGCAACTTGATGGAACCATCTCCCAGCCCCGTCTCTCCACAGAGCCGGTCTTCCCTGCCAAGGACACTCTTTCTGTCTCTCAACACCTGCTCCTCCTTCAGGTCTCCAGGTTAAACGTCCCTATCTTCTGAGAAGCATGCCCTCCTGTGCTCTGGGGCTGGGTTAGGTTTCCCTGCCCTGATTACACTGCTATCATCAGCACTCGTGTGACTGGATCTTTCTGCTGCAGCCCCAGCCTGTCACCCTACATAGGAGTGTATCATCATCGTCATCAAAATGCAACAACCAGCAGCAGCAGCATCAGGATGTGAGCACAGAAGATGCAGAAACAGAACGAAAATCCCTGTTTCCTGCCTCCCCAGCCACTGGTCTGTCCACTCTGTCACAGGACAATGGCTAACACCTGTTCCTGCCTGTCCCGCAACCACGCTCCTCTTTCTGATAATAGCATCTGGGTTTTCTCCAGTGGGCCGCCTCTCCCCAAGCTCAATCCGTGTGGTTTATGGGGGCGCTGATCCCACTCCAAGCTTCCTGGAAGCACCCAGACCCGACCAGCTTATTTTATCCTGGTGGCCCTGTGTCCTCTCTCTAATGCCAAAGGACAGTTGTTCGTGAAGCTGACGAGGTTAAAGTTGCTGGGCCTCTGACTTGCACGGGCTCCTTCCAAGTTGGAATGTGTGGACGTGGTTGGTTGTTTTTGTGATGCTTTCAAAATTAGGTATTTTATCCTCGCTTGGTTAAGAATGCTGTCTCTTCCCATTCTGACTTCCCGCCCGTCCCCTTGTGTCATGTGGTATTGGAGTGAACACAAGCATTTCTGGAATCGAGCTAAGGGGAACTTGAATTGGGGATATATTTATTTAGGTTTAGTGAGAAATAAATGCATAGTAAATAGAAATATGTAAATACATGTATTTGTATATAAATGGTCCACAGTTATGAAAGAGAATCGTGTATTCTTTCCCTTAAAAAAGACAACCCCCAAACTGGATAAACTTGGGTCCCACAAAAATCTAGACCTACCCCGGCCAGTAAAGTAAGAATCAAGCTTTTGCAAGAAATAATGGACTTCGGTGCTATCTTTCACCTGTGATGGCTCAGCTCATAGGATATGAGGACTCAGAGCCGGGTAGTCACCTTGGCCACCTTACTGGGAGGAAAACGGAAGGAAACAGAGGGAAAACGGAGAGATGACAGAGACAGAGAGAGAAAATGAATGAATGTGTGTGTGTGTGTGTGTGTGTGTGTGTGTGTGTGTGTATGACATGGTTTGAGCTCCTGGATCAACCAGCCCTTCTTTGGCAAGATCTACCTTAGGATTTTTCGATTCTATGAGCCAGATTAAAAAAAAACAAAACATTTATTTATTTATGTGGCTGCACTGGGTCTTCAGTTGTGGCATGTTGGACCTAGTTCCCTGACCAGCAATTGAACCTGGGACCCCCTGCATTGGGAGCCTGGAATCCCAGCCACTGGCCCACCAGGGAAGTTCCTATGAACCAGATCTTAAGCAAGTTCAGGTTGAGTATCCAAAAGACCCCAAAGAATCCTGACTTAACTCTCCATCACTTGGAGCCCTTGCTTTTCAGGAAAAACAAAACCACCCAACACATAATTGACCCAATGCAGTACTCTCGAAGCAGGCTTCCAGCAGTTTCTGCCAGTGGGTGTCTACCCCTTCCAGGGTCTTTTTCTCCTCACTCCTGCTTCCCCAGGTTACATTTTTCTGTAAGTAGATTTTATTTAAGGGCCAGTTGTGACTGAGGGGAAAGAAGAAAGGGGGGAAAAAAAGCCTTCCCAACAAATAGCATTCTGGCCTTTTTTTCTCATCAGAGCATAAGGTTGATGGCCATTCTGCTTTGAGGTTTGAATAGGATTGAGACGAAACATCTGTTGGGGGAGGGAGGGGAAAACGCCAGGAGAGGGAGAGGGAAAGGGAAAAAAGCCTTCTTTGGGCTAAAAATATCATGTCCCTGCCACTCTCCCCCCATCCCCGCCCAAGTTAAAACATGTGATGAAATTCAACTTTTAAAATCTAACCCCGAGCTACTTGAAGCTATGAAAGCCTCCTCGGTATCTGACACAAGTCAGAATTTCCACTGTTCAAGCTGAGCTTTTATGAAGAACAGACTTGAGAGAGACTGCTGTCACGGCTGCAGCCCGGGCTTCTGGGGGGACTGCAGTGGACTGGAGTCGGGGCGACTGACACTCGCCGGCAGGACAGGCTCTGAACTGAGGGAGAGGAGCCAGCGGGGTGTGGCCCGCCTGCCCCCTCCATCTGGGGGTCCCTGCTGCTCGGCAGTGAACTCCCCTTCCTCCCAGACTGACGGGAACCACCGGCTGCCCCATCGATTGAGAGCCTCGCCTGGGACTCCAGGGCTCTGGTGGAGCTGTCTGTGGCCTCTTCCTGAGAAGTCCCCTCCCTCTGTCTTTCTCTCTCTTCCCCAGCTGCTCCCTGAACTCCAGACTCGGTGTCCATCTGTCTCCTCCATAGCCCTACCTGCATGTCACACAGGCCTCTTGAAGCCAACACATCCAAAAACAAAACACATCGTCACCTGCTGAAACCGCCACCTCAGAAGTGACCGCTTAGTTCCCGAAGCCCAGTCTCTGAGGCGTCCCTGGGGCCCCTTTCTTTCCCGCACCCCCGTCTCCCAGCCCCACCACCCCACCCCCAGGCCCCTCCACGTCTCTTCAACCCCTCAGCCCCACTAGGCCGAGGCCATCACCTCTCCCCTGCACCATCGCAATTGCCTCCTGTTCTCACTGCTTCCCCCCACCTCAGAATGACCCGGCCTTCACAGAAGCCACAATTCGCTGGTGAAAAGGGAAGTCAGAATCTGGCACTCACCTACCTCAAACTTGCCAGCAGTCTCTCTTCAAAAGCAGCGTGAGATCCCAGCCCGGGGCCCCACCCTTGCCGGCTGCCCCACCCCCATCCCCCAGTCTCTGGCTGCCACCTGGGCCTCCCTTCTGTGTCCCCCAAACCCCACAGCCCTCCCACCCTGGGGCTCCCCTCACTCCTCTGACTGTTCACCCCTCATATCCACCCAGGGCGGCTCCTTCCTGGCACCTGCATCTCGGCTGAAATGTCACCTCCTCAGAGAGGCCTGTCACCCTCCACCTTCCCTCCACCTTCCCTGGGTTTTACCTCTTCACAGAACACCCCTCCCAGAACCTTGTGTGAACCCGATTATCAATTCTCTACCTGCCTGCCTCGTGCCAACACCCTCACAGAAAGGCCCACCTACCTTGTCCGTGGCTGGAACCCAAGGGCCTAACAGGGCCCCACACCTGCAGTAGGCACTCAGCAAATATTAAAACATGTTGAGTGAAGAATAGACTGTCCTCAGGTCTGCTGTGTGACCTGAGACAGGTCATGCCCCTCTCTGGGCCTCAGATTCCTTACTACAGATGAAGGGGACGAAAGGCCTCCAAAGGGCTCCTTCTCTCTGTGAAGGGTTGACATTTCCCACCTGGGAGCCTCGATGGGCTGGAGGGGGGCACACGGGGCTTTCCTGGGAGCTGGACTCCAGTGACTTCGTGGTGTTGGCTTCATTCTTCCAGAGAGCACAGTTGGGCCCTGACTAACAGTTTTTTTGACTTTATAATGGTACAAAAGTGATACACGACTGTACGTGGAATCACAAATCTGGGTCTTTTCCCAGGCTGGCGATATGTGGTACAACTCCTCTTGTGACGCTGGACAGAGGGTCCCAGCCCCCAGTCAGCTATGTAATCACGAGGGTCAAGAACCTATACACTTACAATCATCCTGAACTCAGACAGCCAAACTTTTTTTTACTTCCAGCACAGTATTCAGTAGATGACACGAGCTAGTCAACACTTTATTATAAATAGGCCTTGTGTTAGATGATTTCACCCAAGTGTAGGCTAATGTAAGGTGGGCAAGGCTAAGCTATGATGTTCAGGAGGTTAGATATATGAACGCACTTTCAACTAATGATATTTTCAACTTACAATGGGTTTATTGGGACGTGACCCCATCCTAGGGCTTCCCAGATGGTGCTAGTGGTAAAGAATCCACCTGCCAATGCAGGAGACATAAGAGACATGGGTTTGATCCCTGGGTTGGGAAGATCCCATGGAGGAGGGCATGGCAACCCACTCCAGTATTATTGTCTGGAGAATCCCATGGACAGAGGAGCCTGGCGGGCTACAGTCCATAAGGTCACAGAGAGCTGGACACGACTGAAGCGACTTAGCACGCACGCACGACCCCATCCTAAGTCAAGGAAGATCTGTTTTTATTGAGCACTATGGCATGCCAGACTATGTCACGCACTGGGAGTGGAAGGAGACATTCAGAGATTCTAATAGGATTAAAGAAGCTTTGAAAATAGGCCGTCTTTGATCTGGACTAGTAAATAATTACAAACATCAGTTGGCTCTTCTTCAAGAAAGAGGAACCCACGAAACAAGAGTCAGGACAGCTCACAGACACTGGCATACTCTGAACCAGCACTGCACTCTGGGCTTATATAAATAACCTCGCTGTTACAGGCCCTCAGAGGAAGACGTGCTATGTCTGCCCCCAACAAGAAACTGA
Source organism: Budorcas taxicolor (assembly GCF_023091745.1). Classification (NCBI taxonomy): domain Eukaryota; kingdom Metazoa; phylum Chordata; class Mammalia; order Artiodactyla; family Bovidae; genus Budorcas; species Budorcas taxicolor. The sequence continues at coordinate 20,709,320 of NC_068927.1, read as the reverse complement.
AGCACAGAGAAGTTAAGTGACTCTTCTAAGATCACACAGTGAGCTACAGTACAGCCAGGCTGGATCTGGGGTCTGACTGCAGAATAAAGGGAGAAGGGTGCCTCTCATGTACTCCCATGGGGTGGCAGGAAGACCAAGTTCGGGCCATGCCAACTGGGACAGGCCCGGAACTCACAGTGGGGCTGCTTTGCCCTTGGGTGTCAGTCCCAACGCCACTGCTCTGCTCCACACAACTCCAGGCACCTCCCTCTCGGGCCAGAGAAGCCGAGACCCCTGCAGACTCTGCCAGGTGACACCTGGGTTAGGCCAAAGCAAGGCCTGTCTGTCAGCAGCCCTGGGGGCCTAGAGGGGGGCCAGGCCCCAGAGGGAGGGGCTGCCCGACTCACTTTTGGTCCTTAATAAATGCACGACCAGCAGGCAGAGCTCTGTGGACTCAAACTTTCTATGGAAGATGCCGAGCTAACGCACTCTGCCCACTTTCACCTCCAAGCAACGAGGTAGAAAGACAAGAAACAGTCATGATGTTGAGGGTTAGTGGTCAGAGGTCAAGGGTGAGAGGTGGGAGTGGGCCAAGATGCTGGGCAGGGATGTGGCCAGCACTAGGTGGGGGAGAGAGGGGATGCAGGGAGAGAAGGGGCCTGTGACTATCTGCAGGTCCTTCTCCCCTGAAGAGAGCAGAGCCAGAGTTCAGTCTGTGCTGGGTTGAGAGGACACGCCCAGACACAGGGCTTCCTGGAGCCCCTGACACCAAGGTCCACCTCAGGCCACAAGCCACAGGCCGCCACCACCTGTCGTCCTGCCCAGCTGGGGAGGTGGGGACCTCAGGTGGGCACTGGAGTGAAGGGTGGGGTGGCCCTCCCCAGTCCTCAGTGCCCTGCTGGGTCAGCAGAAAGTGGGGGGGTCCCTTTTCCCTCCCCCTACAAGCCGCAGGTCCCGCCTGCTGCGCCAGGACAGCTCTGGAGCGCGGGACTTTTCATGCTTACTTTGTTCTCTCCACAGTTCAAACGGAGCTCGAAGTCCCAGCCCTCACTCTGGGCCCAGCCTTAATCTCCCATCCCTCGAGCTCCCAGCTGGCCAGTTAAGGCAGTTAAGACGCTGGATTAGGGCCGGCTTTACATAACAACGCTGGAGCTAAAGCCATCCTCTCCTGGGATGGCTAAAAGACTTCTTTTTATCTTCACGCCTCAGATGGCCTTTTTTCCCCCTTAACAGCCCTCCAGCCAGCCAAGAGGCAATGAACTTGGCCAACAGGAAGACAAAGAGGAGATTCAGGATTCGGCTTGCTCTCCCTTGGCCCAAGGCTCAGAGGGATGCCCGCAGCCCCAGCTCCAGGCCAGGTGGTTGCTTCGTCGTGGCCAGGACGTGGCAGCGCCCACCAGGCCTAGCCATCCACAGCCACGTCCATCATCCTGGGAGTGCTGCCTCGGACCCGGCACCAGCGGTGGCCCAAGGACCACAGGCGGCCGCTGGGGCCAGCATCCCTTCCCGGAAGCCTCAGGGGCCACACAGGCAGGCCCAGAGCAGCCCAGCCCTACTGCTTTATTTACTCCTTGATCTCACGTTTTAGTTCTGTTCTTAGTCTTTCGCTTCAAAGGGACACATGGTCACATTCTTCTTGTAAAAGCTGAAACATTAATTACAGTTAATACTACAATCCTCTGACCACGCTTTCCAATTTTAATCTTCTCCTCCCCTGTTCAGAAGGAACTCTTTCTGTCTGTCTAAGCTTCCAGCTACACAATTCGATACATACATATGTGGTCCACATTCATACACACAAGGAAATACAGAGTGCTGTCTGGTACCCTTCGTTACATAAAAGGTAATTAACATACTATCTATAACACACTGCATCTTTGAGCAGCCTGGTCTGTCTTCCATTCTGTGCTCTGTATAAGGTTTTGTTTGAAGAAAAGGGGCTGGAAACTTGACCACCAACAACCTAGTCTAATCCCTAGTTGGAAACTGAGTCAGGCTTGTGGCTCCCAACTCCTCCTCCCCCCGCCACCAATGGTGGTACTGATATATTTGGACGCTGTCAATGACTGGCAAGGTGCCCAGTCGAGGCACCTTCGAAGCTGTCCTCGAAGCCTGACCTGCAGCTGGTGGACCACAGGGATGGACCAAGTGCCACCAACATCCCCACACTTTCTCTGACAGGAGCTGGGACTCTTGGGCACCTCCTGTTTATCTCCCCTCCATCAACCAGTGTTTATAAGTGCCACCCCACAGCAGTTTATCCTCTCTACAGGGCGCCCACATCCTCTGCACATGTGCAGAGCCCACACCCCCATGCATCGTGTTAGAGAGGGAGGAGCCTGGCCAAAAGCCATAGCGAGTCTCTGTGGGAGCAGGAGGGGAGCGGGGACTTGGAGACAAGCCTGGGGGTTCCTTGGCCAAGGGCTCCTGCTGCTGCATCCAGCAGGGCTCATACTATGATCAGAGGTTGGACAAAGCCCCCTCCCCTTCTGAAGAGGAAGATTCCATAGGCATTTCATGTCTGCAGGGAAAGATGCCTCATGTGAAACCAATTACATGATTTCAGGCTGAGCCTCAGTGGCCAGAGAAGTGCCTCATTTGGGGCAGTAACCAGGGTCTCAGCAAATGATGAAAATATAGACAGAGGGTGGGATGAGTGAATGACAACTGGAAGATGGTTAAATGGGTTAAGGAATGAGTGATAGATGAGGACGAGATGGGCGAAGGATGGACTATGGACGACTGGGTGGTAGATAAGGACTGGCCGGATGGGTGACAGAAGAGTAGGTAGATGAATGAACAGGCAGTGACGGACGGACGGGTGGGCGAGGGACGGGCGGGCGAGGGACGGGCGGGCGAAGGACGGGTGGGTGAAGGATGGAGCAAAAGATGGATGGATGAGTGTTGGATGGGTGGGTCATGGATCACTGGGTGGATGATGAGTGAGTGATGGGTGGATGAATGGATACATAAGTGGACAGGTGGGTACTTGAATGGCAAGGGATGGATGGAATCGATGGAAGGATGAATGAATAAGAGGATGAGCTTGCTAAGTTACCAGGTGACTGAGCAAATGAATAGGAAATGGAATGAGTGCTGAAGCCCATGTAATCCTTGTCTGGGGTCACCTTAGCCCCCAGATCCTACATCCTGCAGGCCTTCACCTGACTCCCCAGATCAACTCTAGGCACCAGGTACTGGCATCTCTCCATGGAGCCAAGGATGACAGCAGAGGCTTGGGGAAGCCCAGGGAACAGTGAGAATCAAGGCCACTGAGCCTGAGTGTAGCCATCAGATCCAAATATGCTCAAGAGAAACACCCTAGAGTCTGTCCATGTGCCTCCTTCTCTGTCTATATGGGACCTGCTTGAATTTGAGCAAAGTCTGAGAGATACTCGGGTCCCAGGCACCCTCCAAATCCTGGGCCACAGAGAGAATCTCTCAAAATAGTGCTTCTCAAAGTACAGCATGCACACAAGTCATCTGAGGGGCCCATTACAGAGCAGACCAGATTCAGCAGCCTGGGTGGAGCTGAGGAGTCTACATTTCTCACAGCTCTCAGGCCGATGTGGCCACAGTCCTTGGGTCTTGCCAAGGCTCCCCTCCAGAACTTCCTGGCATGGTCGACTCTCCTTTCAGGGCCCTACAGCCCTTCTAAGACCTATATTTCCCCTCAGAGACCCCTGCCAGCCCCTTGTCCCAGTTCCAGAGAGGGCTTTACTGTACAAAGAGTCACTCAATCAAGTCTGACTCTTTGTGACCCCATGGACTATAACCCGCCAGGCTCCTCTGTCCATGGAATTCTCCAGGCAGGAATACTGGAGTGGGTTGCCATTCTTTTCTCCAGAAGATCTTCCCCACCCAGGGATCAAACCCAGATCTCTTGCATTGCAGGTGGATTCTCTATTGTCTGAGCCTCCAGGGAAGCACATTTATTGCCCAAAGGCTGCACCAGTTCAGCAGTTCTTTCCTCTAATTCTGAGTGGAAAAAGGGAAATGCTATCCTTTTCAGCAAATGCTTTCATATGCTGTCCAGTCATTGTACCAGCTTAGGGAATTGAGTAGGAAGAGGCCCTCATTCCCATTCTACAAGTATAGAAACAGGCTCAGAAAGGGGACGTGGCTTCCTAAAGTCAAATTAGTACACCAGTGGCCCCCAACTCTCTACTTGAGTGTCCTAATTCTTTCTACAGTGCACTGCTTCCTTGAAGAAAGAGAGGAGTGGGAACTACAGAGGAAAGCGGTGAGGGGTTGGGGCTCTGTTCGTGTGTGTGCACACCTGTGCTCCAGGTGTGTCATGTGAATGGAGAAACACAAGGGTTGCTTCATACAGTATATACTACATGCCCAGCCCTGCTCGAGAAGCCTATGAGTGGCCACTCCCCTGCAGTGGGGAAGATGAGGTCATACAACTTGTTCAAGACCCCATGGCTAACACAGAGTGGAATGTGAGCCTGGGTGGCCTGAATCCACTACCAGTGAGGACCAATGAGGCGCTCCACTTCCCTCTTGCTCCTCACCCCATCCACCCCCAGTGCACCCCCACAGAGAGCTCTGTCCTCCTCCTCCTGGTCTGCAGACTTTCTGGAGGGTGTGCAAGGCGTAAGGTAGACCAGATGGCCCTTCCCCACCTCACTGCCCTTGGGAAGGAAGTAATAGGTTCTGGTACCTTCTAGCCGAAAGTCTTCCTCTTCCTCCTCGCTGAGCGTTTCTCTGAAAACTTCACCCACAAGCTCCTAGAGGAAGACAAAGCAGAAATATTAAAGAAGTATTGGAGTCAGGTAGGAACCTGGCATCCTTACGGTCAAGGTGGCATTGTGAAGGTGTGTGTGGTTGGTCACAAAGAAGCAGGGACCCTGTTCTCATTCTTCTGATGGAAATTTAGGTCAAGTAGGGAGAGCCTAGGACACTTGTAAAGTTCATTACTGCGCTGCTTTTTAGAAAGTAAGTTTTTCTCAGCCTGTAGCCTGCCACGAAACATTACACAGGCTCACACTTCCCACTTGGAACGGGAGATCCACCCTCCACCCAGGAAAATGACAAAGACAAGCTCAGAAAATGTCCCTCCTCTACCCCTCTGGGCCAACCCGATAGACTCAGGACCAGAGCCACCCCTCTGGGTCCCTAGAGGAGACCTCAGTTTGGATCCTTCCTCTATGAGAGGGTCCCAGGCAGGTGTCTTGATGAGTTTATAAAGAGGACCTGGTTTGCTGAAGGGAGCACTCCCTTAGCATAAACCCAGCTGTTAACATATACCCAAACTTGACATAATCCCTTAACATAAACCCAGCACAACATCTTCAGCACAACATCTAGGAACCTGTAGCCTCTGCCTTTAGCTGACCTTCAGTCATGCTTCCCACATCTCCCCCTTCCAGCAGCTGGCCTGATTCTTGCACATGCCTTGCCTTGGTCTGTAGGCATGAATTTAAAATGTCCAGTAACTCATGCTATGTAGCAGAGCTGCTCCCAATCAGCCTGGTCAGGCTGCCACCCACGCATTGTCAGGTTGGCAAGGGAAGTTAGTTAGGTCCACAGGCTGGGAAATTTCTGGGATCTCAATAAAGATCCCATCTATCTGACCCCGCTCCAGTAGGATGACTCTAGATACAGAGGAGCCCAGACTAGTGCTTGTCAAACAGCTTCTGTATTTATTGGTATTCTGCCAAGAGGAGTAATGAGATCAGAAGAGATTGTTTTAAACAAAGTTAAACAAGACCCTTTGGGCTTCCCAGGTGGCTCCAGTGGTAAAGAACCCACCTACCAATGCAGGTGACGTAAGAGACACAGGTTCAATCCCTGGGCTGGGGAGATCCCCTGGAGAAGGGCGTGGAAACCCACTCCAGTATTTTTGCCTGGAGAATCCCATGGACAGAGGAGACTGGTGGGCCACAGTCCATGGGGTTGCAGAGTCAGACACAAATGAAGCAACTTAGCATGCATGCATGCAAACAAGACCCTTTACTGCAAGACTTACTATGGTAACAGATTGCAGATACCTAAGTAGTAGCTTATGCTGCACCCCTCAAACCTATTTAGACCAGGACGCTTTTTTCAAAAGCATCACATGGGATTTATGTTCCAAGGAACCCACGTTGGGAAATGTTCCTCTTTTGGGGGAGAGATGAGGTTTGGGTGTGGGGGAAAGGATCACACTGCTTTCTCTCTCTTAATGCCCACAGTGATGCCATGGCAGTGCTTCATGAACCACAGAAAGAGGTGCAACAAAAAAGCCTCAACTTGGCAGCTCTTGCCAACTTCTCCTTTTGAAAAAAAAAAAAAAAGTATAAAGAAAAAGAAAAAACACACTCTTCAAAAATTAGAAGGAAAAAAAAAATCCTGCACTGGAGATGCTTAAGAGAAAAACCAAGAGCTCGCCTCTATTAACAAAAGAAAAACAATGCTTTGTATAGCTGATCTTATCAATTGGACACAGCTGGAGATAAGTCTCGTGTGTGTGTTTTTTTAAAGATGGACAGCTAACGTTTTATGGATTAGAGGTGGTGTTCTCTGTTCTCTTTCTTCTTTCAAATCATTCTAGGGCATCACACACCCTTTCTTAGACGTCGTTCAAATGTGGTCATTCAGACTGCTGGTGTCCCATGGACTTCAAAACCAGGCTGCATTATTCTTCAAGTCAGGATGTCTTCTCTCTCTCCTCCTCCGCCAATTATTATAATCACTGAACACTTCCTGGGCTTGTAAACTGGCTGTTTGTGTTAACAGAGCTGGAGCTGACAGGGGAACTGGGAGATGGTGACAGGAAAGGGCTGCACTCGGCTGGCATCATTAGATGGCTGGGACGCCTCTGCAGCCAATTAAAGCCGATCTTTCATGCCAGAGAGAGATGGATGCCGCTTCTCCAGAAAGGCTGGCAGGCAGTGCTTCCTCACAGGAGTGGGGTGACCGTCTTCAAGGGAAGCGCAGACCTGCGTGTGCGGAGGCCCAGTGGAGGCTGGGAGCCGGCGCTGACCTCTGAGCCACCCTGACCGCTCCTGGCAAGGTGGACAGGACCCGTGAGATGGAAACTTCTGGGCACTGGCATCTTTTTACTGGCATACTCGGAGGAGTTTAACGACTCCAAACATCACTAGCAACAAAGCAGCCTTCTGGAAGAAGCCCCATAACGATGCCTCGCACTCACAGTCATCACTTGGATGACGGCTTCAATGCTCCCTGAGAAGAACTGTCTGCTGAGCGGGCCTGGCTCTCTTGACATATTAAAGATACCTCTTTGCATATGAAAGCAGAATTCTGGCAAGTTCTGGGGTTGGTCTCTTCCCACTAAACCTCACTCTGCTCTGTGTAACACATCGACAGCTCCTCAGCACTGTGGTCTGCTGACACCCAGGGCCGTGCAGCTGCTCAACTATGGCAAACATTCATTTCCTCCACTGACCCAGACAGCCCTAGGGCCTGGGGAGTGTGGTGTCTGTGGTCCTCAAGCTTTGAATCACCAGGCCAGAGGCCACATAAAATGTTGAGTCAGACACAGGATCACATCCTGCCTCCGTGGCCTCCCTGGCCCTGGATGTGGGGCCAGCAGCTGCCTTCTGGGAAATCTCAAACTACTTACCTGTAAAACGGGCACAGTGATAAACCATTAAAAAGTCAGCTGACACTTACTGTGCATTTCCTATGTGCCAGGCACTTTATATTATCTCCCTTTATCATCATAACAGCCTTGCTCTTTCCATCTCTTGAGGAACAAATGCTCATAAAAATGATGTGCAAATTTTAAAGTGAAAGGTATAATTGTTACTGTTTTCCTACAAAGTGTCTCTACCCTCAAGGAATGAGATAGGAAAACAATGCCAATGACAGTCACTCACATCCCCAAGCCCTCATGATATATATGAGGTACTGATCAATCGGGATATTCACCAGAACCTCCAGAGAATGGGGTTCCCAACAGTTCTGTGGGTTTAAATGAGAAGGAGCCTCTAAGAGGCGAAGAGACCCTGTGGTGGATCATCAGCAGAGCCAAGACTTGAGCCAGCTCCTTCAGGTGCCTGGCCCAACCTTGTACAGTGGAATTGGGGCTCCCATGGGCACAGGGCTGGAGGTGGCCAAGAGTCCTGGCACTTGCTGGGGACCAAGAATCATGCTTAAAGAAGTGCAGAAAATCAGCCCAGCCAGCAGCTCCAGTGTGTCAGAGACCAAACACTCCCCTCTGTCCTGCAGGACTCGAAGGCCCCACGGCTCCTCCTCACTAGGCTTAGGACAGGGCCAAGTCTCGGCCAGGAGCCTTCCTGCAGGATGGTCCTAAGGGCCTGGCCCCAAACCCTGCATGCAGGGCTCCTAGCCATGAGTCCCAGGGGAGCCCCAGCACAGAGGATGCAGGGCACAGAACTGGTGCTGCTCAGACCTTGGTTCAAATCCCTGCTCTACGTGGGTGAAGGAGGTTTATCTCCAGTGTTCCTCAGTCTTCCCATCTCTGCATAGGGATGAGAGCAATCATTCTGTCTCAGGGCAGGTGTGAGCCATTGCACGGAAAGTACTTAGCATTACATCTGATGGCATGACTGGGGCTTGACATACAGTGGTTACCGTTTATTACTTGCATTCTTACTGTCAAATGGCTACCAGAACATTGCTGGGAAAGCTGAATGGCTCAGCAGACCCGAGGTGCCCCCACAGACAAAGAAACAAGACACAGAGAAACACACTCTTCTCCTGTCTGGTGCATATTTCTGGTGCTTTGCGTTTAACCCCTATGGCAGTCCTTTGAGGTAATACCATTATCATCCCCACTTTACAGACGAGAAAACTGAGACACAGAGAGGTTTAGGGACTTGCCCAAGGTCACACAGCTAGTAAGTGTCAGAGCCAGGATTAAAGGCAGGCGGCATGGCTCCAGAGCCCATACTCCTCACCACACTGCCCTGGAAGAAGCCCGAGTGGGGGGTGTCGTGTGCAGTGACCTCCCTCACTGCTCTCTCCACCAGCTCAGCCATCACAGCCCACTTTCTTCTGGTCTCTAGGACAGTCAGACTCAGCCTCTGCTCCAAGTTCTGATCAAAGACCTCCCTGGATCTACACACCTCCGGCCCCACCCAACCTGGTGCCAGGCTGCCTCCTGCCCAATGGCCAGGCTGAGTGGCCTACGGGGCCCAGACCTGCCTCCCTCCCAAGTCCCAGCGCTGCCCCTCCTCTGCCCCACACTGGGCCCCAGGATGAGAGGCCAGCTCCTCCGGGTGCTGAATGTGCAGCCAGCACCAGCCCAGAGCCCAGAATTGCAGGCACAGTGCCTTATAAGGCCTCCAGGGATGGGAACCCACATCAAAGCAAGGCCTTGGGGAGCGGGCTGGAGTTCAGTTAGGGTTTTTTCCTCTTTGTCTTTGAGACTTCATACTCCTGAGCTTAATATCTTTCCCCACCGCCTGCCCCAGCAGTTCTTTGTCAATCTTTCTATTCTCTAAGAGCTAACAGATGTTGGTGCCACAGGGTTTCAAAGGCAACTCCTGGTGCCCACAGAACACGGCACAACTTACAGATTCCAAGAATGCACGGGGCTGGGGCAAGCCAGGGGAAGAGAAGGGCGGGAGGCAGGACCCAGCCACCCTGTAGCCCTGAGATCCAAGCAGCCTGCCCTGGAGCTGTTCCAGGAAATTCCTGGCGAGCTCCCTCTACCCAGCACACTCCACAGAGGCAGCGTTCCTGCACTCGGGGCGTTTCTGGGGAGCCAGTGCTGAGGCAGGCAGGCCCCTCGGAGAGTAAGCTCTGGCTGTGCAGGGCAGGGATGCTTCACTCCCAGAACCCAGCTGGACATGAGAGTCAGGCACCCACCCACCCCTTGGGAGTTGAGTGATAGCAGATGCCTTACTTAACCCCTCTGGGCCCCTTTTTGCTCCTCTATAAAATGGGGATTTCATTGTCAAAGAGGAGTTAGTAAGAAAATGCAGACCAGATACTTAGGACAGTGTCTGATACAAATGGGGGAAGGGAACACAAGCGTGAACTTCTCCTTCTGCACCCTATTCCTGCCATGTGCTTGGAACACTCTCACATTTTATCCTTGCAAAACCCTTACACCCAGCGATTCAATGCCTCAGTGTCCATCCTGGTGTGCAACACTCGTGCGTGTGCACCAGGAAGACATGTTCAAATTCAGTGAGGTTGAGGGCAAGGCTGTTTCTATTAGCCCACAGTCAGAAACACTCTGGACGCCCAGCAAAGGAAAGTGTACTAGATCTACGTGTGGAAAACCACACAGAGGCTCAAAAGAGCCAGGTAGATCTGCACACACTGACACACAGAACCCATGCCACATGCAAGACACGCAGGGTATGATTCTACTTGTATACTCAAGAAAACGCCAAACATACACATGTACCATGAGGTTGCCAACAGGAACACAATACCCACCGTTACTCCCAAGGAGGGGAGGGAGACCAGATGCAGGGAAACAGAAGTCACAAACTTCATCAGAATGGTTCCAGTTTTTAAGGCAAGCATCCTCCTGTGCCACTTGGGTCATTAAAACGCTGTTTTAGCAAAATCACACACAAGAATCTGCTTGACAAGAGAGGGGCCTGAGGCTCAGCCAGGAGACTAAGTGGCTGGTTCAAGGTCACTTAAGAAGAGAAAGTGACAGGGAAGGGCTAGGGCTCTGTGGCCCTGGGCTCCTTGTCTGCAAAATGGGGCAGAAGGCCACCATGATGCACATGGGGCCTCAAGCACAGGCTTTCTGGGGCTCCAGCCCCCCACCCAGCAGCAGGGAGACCCTTTCTCTTGGGCTTCACTCAGGAATCAAGAGAGAGAGGGCCATCCACTTTCTGAGTTGCAATGTCCCCAATTCCAACATGCATCTCTAACCTTTGTTATTTCTGCCCTCTGAGAGAGTTCTCTGGCCCCCCAAGTGTGCGCTATGCACACGGGCTGGGGAACAGGTAGAGGTGCCAGCAGCAGCACTAGAGGGGACTTCTGGGGGCCTGGACTCCAGTGTCAGGGACTGGGGACCCCCTCCTCCCCAGAGATGAGAGGGAAACAGACACACTCTTTCCAGACCAGATTCCAGCAGAGTCCAGCAGACCTCAAGGGGCAGCTTCCCAAGAGAAATGGCACCTCCCCTCAAAGGAGCGAATGGAGGCAGAGCCCTCGGCCACTCCCCTGAGGACACTGCAGCCTCGAGGGGCCACAGGTGACCTGGGGGAGCTCTAGGTCCACCTGCCCTGCACGTGTCCTCTGGCTGCAGCGAAGCCAAGTGGAGTTGTCCCCTGGGATCCTGCACACAGGAGCTGGTGGAAAAGACATCTTCTCTGGTGTCGAGGCTGTGCCTCCTCTCCTCTCCAGCTGCTGGAGAAGGTCCACCCGGGAGAGAATGCCCCACCCCCACCCCCGGCCACAGGAACAGAGAGAGACCCATGCGGGAGAGGGTGCTCGTCCACGGCCTCAGGTCCAGCCATCTCTAACAAGGAGGCCTCCTGAGGGCAGGGATCTGAGTCCATTTTGCTCTAGGACAGGGCTTACTGCACAGCAGATACTCAAATATCTGCTGGATGAATTCTGAGTCAGACTCACTCTCATCAGCCTTTCCTGGGGACCAAATAGCTATATTGCCACAGAAGCCACTAAACTGCCCTCCTTGTTCACACCAGTTCTTACAACTGAAAACTCTGACCTCCAAAGACCTCAGCACCAAGCCCAGGATTCCCAGCCAAGCTTGGAGGCCAAAGGGAGGAAGCCGCCACAGCTGGCTTCACTGCAATACCTCCAAGAGTATCCCCAAGTTCTACCCCACTGCGGGAGCCCAGCAAGCTGGGTGGGGGATGGGAAGGTGGGCCCCGAGGGCTGCAGCCTGCAGTGCCAGCCTGCGTGTTTGGTCTATGAGGACCAGCACTCCAGGGATGTGTGGCAGTCATTAAAATTCCTCAGATTTCTCCCTGTTTTTAACCTGCTTGAGATGTAATCCCTGGGCCCATGTCTCAGGGACTCCAGCCTGAGCTTGCTTCCTAGACTTGAAGGACTGCTTCTCAGGAAGGTGGATGGTAGGCAGGGGAAGGAAGGGGAGGACTTCTGACCCTTGGGGCCTGACTCTTGGACTACCACATTCCCCCTCCTCTGAGCCCCAGGTCCTAGACCCTACAGGGTACAAATCACCCCCAAAGACGGATTTGTCCCATCCTGGAAACACAGCCGGCCACAGACAGCAAGAAGCAAAGCCCACATCCTGGGCTGTCAACCCGGCAAGCCATGGGTACCCTTAAGCCATTGTCCCAACCTCCCCAGGAACTGGGTCCCACCTGAGCCACTGTGAGTACTTAGTACTTTTCTTTAAATTGGCTCTCTCTGTCCTCTTGGAAAAAAAAAAGAAAACCTAGAGAAGGAAATGGAAACCCACTGCAGTATTATTGCCTGGCAAATCCCATGGACAAAGGAACCTGATAGGCTACAGTTCATGGGGTCGCAAGAGACTCGGACATGACTTAGCAACTAAACAACTGTATAGCACGGGGACCTCTACTCAGTGTTTTGTGGTGACTTAGATGGGAAGGAAATCCAAAAAAGAGGGGATATGTGTATATGCAAAGCTGATTCACTCTGCTGTACAGTAGAAATTAAGATAATACCCTAAAGCAACTCTATTCCAATAAAGATTTATTTAAAAAATCCTGAAAGTCTTACCATAAGGAAGATCAATAAAATCATGGGTGTGATGTCCTCGTTGAAGCTGAGGTTTAAAAAAAATATGATGCGTATGAAACCAAGATGAAACTGTTAAAATACAAGATGTCCACCACTGACCTCAAATCCCATCCCCCCAGTAGAATGTGGAACACGCCCTGGAAAGGACAAGGTTTAAGGAGCCAAAAGTTGAAGTCTCTGCCCGCCGCCTCCACCCTGAGCCATCAGGCTGGTTCTGACAGGAGGGAAGGAGTTGGGGGAGGATGCGGGGAGGCAGGGAGCAAGGTGAGTACCTGGTGAGGTCAGATGGAAGAAGGTTCTCCTTTGTCAAAGATAAGATGTCCATAGGTGCATGGATTTATCTCTGGGCTTTCTATTTTGTTCCAGTGATATATATTTCTGTCTTTGTGCCAGTACCATACTGTCTTGGTGACTGTGGCTTTGTAGTAGAGCCTGAAGTCAGGCAGGTTGATTCTTCCAGTTCCATTCTTCTTTCTCAAGGTTGCTTTGGCTATTCGAGGTTTTTTGTATTTCCATACAAATTGTGAAACTATTTGTTCTAGCTCTGTGAAAAATACTTTGTTAGCTTGATAGGGATTGCATTGAATCTATAGATCGCTTTGGGTAGTATACTCATTTTCACTATATTGATTCTTCCAATCCATGAACATGGTATATTTCTCCATCTATTAGTGTCCTCTTTGATTTCTTTCACCAGTATTTTATAGTTTTCTATATATAGGTCTTTAGTTTCTTTAGGTAGATATATTCCTAAGTATTTTATTCTTTTCATTGCAATGGTGAATGGAATTGTTTCCTTAATTTCTCTTTCTGTTTTCTCATTATTAGTGTATAGGAATGCAAGGGATTTCTGTGTGTTGATTTTATATCCTGCAACTTTACTATATTCACTGATTAGCTCTAGTAATTTTCTGGTGGAGTCTTTAGGGTTTTCTATGTAGAGGATCATGTCATCTGCAAACAGTGAAAGTTTTACTTCTTCTTTTCCAATTTGGATTACTTTTATTTCTTTTTCTGCTCTGATTGCTGTGGCCAAAACTTCCAAAACTGTGTTCCTTATCTTTGACAAAGGAGGCAAGACTATACAATGGAGAAAAGACAATCTCTTTAACAAGTGGTGCTGGGAAAACTGGTCAACCACTTGTAAAAGAATAAAACTAGAACACTTTCTAACACCATACACAAAAATAAACTCAAAATGGATTAAAGATCTAAACATAAGACCAGAAACTATAAAACTCCTAGAGGAGAACATAGGCAAAACACTCTCCAACATAAATGACAGCAGGATCCTCTATGACCCACCTCCCAGAATATTGGAAATAAAAGCAAAAATAAACAAATGGGACCTAATTAAAATTTAAAGCTTCTGCACAACAAAGGAAACTATAAGCAAGGTGAAAAGATAGCCTTCTGAATGGGAGAAAATAATAGCAAATGAAGCAACTGACAAAGAACTATTCTCAAAAATATACAAGCAACTCCTACAGCTCAATTCCAGAAAAATAAACGACCCGATCAAAAAATGGGCCAAAGAACTAAACAGACATTTCTCCAAAGACATAGAGGTGGCTAACAAACACATGAAAAGATGCTCAACATCACTCATTATCAGAGAAATGCAAATCAAGACCACAATGAGGTACCATTTCACACCAGTCAGAATGGCTGCTATCCAAAAGTCTACAAGCAATAAATGCTGGAGAGGGTGTGGAGAAAAGGGAACCCTCTTACACTGTTGGTGGGAATGCAAACTAGTTCAGCCACTATGGAGAACAGTGTGGAGATTCCTTTAAAAACTGGAAATAGAACTGCCTTATGACCCAGCAATCCCACTGCTGGGCATACACACCGAGGAAACCAGAATTGAAAGAGACACGTGTACCCCAATGTTCATTGCAGCACTGTTTATAATAGCCAGGACATGGAAGCAATCTAGATGTCCACCAGCAGATGAATGGATAAGAAATCTGTGGTACATATACACATGGAGTATTACTCAGCCATTAAAAAGAATACATTCGAATCTGTTCTAATGAGGTGATGAAACTGGAGCCTATTATACAGTGAAGTAAGCCAGAAAGAAAAACACCAATACAGTATACTAATGCATATTGGGCTTTCCTGGTGGCTCAGAGGATAAAGCATCCACCTGCAATGCAGGAGACCTGGATTCGATCCCTGGGTTGGGAAGATCCCCTGGAGAAGGAAATGGCAACCCACTCCAGTATTCTTGCCTGGAGAATCCCAGTGGACAGAGGAGCCTGGCGGGCTACAGTCCACGGGGTCGCAAAGAGTCGGACATGACTGAGCGACTTCACTTTCACTTTCACTTTAACACATATATATGGAATTTAGAAAGATGGTAACAATAATCCTGTATGCAAGACAGCAAAAGAGACACAGATGTATAGAACAGTCTTTTGGACTCTGTGGGAGAGGGAGAGGGTGGGATGATTTGGGAGAATAGCATTGGAACATGTATAATATCATATAAGAAATGAGTCGCCAGTCCAGGCTGGATGCAGGATACAGGATGCTTGGGGCTGGTGCACTGGGATGACCCAGAGGGATGGTACGGGGAGGGAGGTGGGAGGGGGGTTCAGGATGGGGAACACATGTATATCCGTGGCAGATTCAAGTCAATGTATGGAAAAACCAATACAATATTGTAAAGCAATTAGCCTCCAATTAAAATAAATAAATTTAAATTTAAAAAAAAAAGAAGATTCTCGTGGCCTACGGATCCTCCTTTTCCTGTAACCACAGGCCCTCCCTCTAGGGCTCACGCTTTTGGAATGTGACTCTGGACATGGAGAACATGGCTGATGCCAACAGAAAATGGCAAAACTTAGCATGACCCAGAATGCGCCCTAACCTCCAGCCTCTGGGATTTCAGGCTCTTCTGAGGAGATGACCCGACGCAAGGCAGATGGTCTAGGGCCGGGTGGGGTGCGGCGCTCACTGCTGCATGACTGGAATTTTCCTACAAGTCAGTGTTCAAAGAAGTTTCTACAGTGGAAACCAGGATCTGATGGGCTTGTTGGGGCGTGGGAGTAACTGAGGTCATGACTATAAAGGACTCAGTGATCATCGTAACCAGCATCTCTTTGGTAAGGGCTGGCCTATGCCAGAGTTCTGCTCAGCACATTCGATGCACGGCTAAATGCTCCAAACAGCCCCGTGGGTTGGGCGCTGTTGTCACCCCATTTCAGCCACCAGGAAACTGAGGCTTAGAGAGGGGAAGTGACCGTCTGATTTTGACCCTGGCTCCTCTGCTTTTGAGGCTTCCCAGGTGGCGCTAGTGGTAAAGAACCTGGCTGCCAATGTAGGAGACATAAGAGACGTGAGTTAGATACATGAGTTCGATCTGTGGGTTGGGAAGATCCCCTGGAGAAGGGCATGGCAACCCACTCCAGTATTCTTGCCTAGAGAATCCCACGGACAGAGGAGCCTGGCCGGCTACAGTCCATAGGGTTGCACAGAGTCAGACACGACTGAGGTGACTTCACTTGTCTGTGCCTCAGTTTCCTCATCAGAACATGGAAATAACGGTGCCCATCGGGTGGGGCAGCTGCAGAGAGGCACTAGGAGGGCAGGTGGAAGCGTGCAGCACACACCAGGCAGTCGGCATGTCATCAACACAGCTGTGCCTTCTCTGTCTCTCTGGGCCTCCTCTTTCATTCTCTGCCCTCCCAGCCTCTCTTCCAGCCCCGCTGTTTTCGGGACATCATACAGCTGATCAAAGCCGGACCTAGCGAGGCCTCAGCCTACCCCACGAGGCCTTAAGCGGCAGGCCCGGCAGGCTGCCTGCACTCAGCACCTCTTAGCGTCTCTGCCTCTTGCCTGGTCACTGGCCAGTCATGCCACCGCCAGCTGACCCTGCCACATGATCCGTGTGCCACACCCCTGGCCTGCCACGCTGTGGACCAGCCATGCCACCGACGTGCCATACTGCTGGCCTGCCACGCCCCTCAGCCAGGTGCTGATAACAGGAGAGGCCAAAGGGGCTGGGGTGCACGTCTGATCACTGAACAGCTGGGGCTGCCGCTGCCAGCAGTTCCTGGCCTTGGGACAGGCCCCAGGTTGGCTGCCAGGGTCCAGCGCGTGTGCCCAGCCGAGCAGGGTGGCAGTGATCCAGGTTGCTTGTGACAGACGCACGGGCGTCTGTGGACCAGAGAACGGGGCCCCCACAGACCACAGGCCACCTCTTTGTGTGGAAAGGATGTGCATCCCTGCCCAGGGCCAGGACCAGCTCAGTCAGGGGCCCTGAGTGGCCAGGGGACCTGGGGAAGAGTGGTGTTTCTCTCACCCTTGAGAGTAAGAGATTTAGGCTTCTGGCTTCTGGCTAATGTAAATAAACAGATGGAGTACGCTTCTCTTATTTTGAATATCCAAAGACTCCTCATCAGTTTCATGAGAGAACCAGACAACAGTGGTTTGGGCCAGACTCTAGGACCCTTCTACTACACACACACACACACACACACACACACACACACACACACACACACACACACAGAGCCTACTACATCTGGCCTTGAAGCTCTTGCAGGAGTCATCTTCCTGCCCCTCTGATGCTAGTTGACATTAGGCCTGCCTTCCTCTCTCCTGATCCCCCTCCCCACTGCCCCTAACCCCATAACCCAGCTTTGATACCCTTCCCCCAGCTGGACTGCCTGCCTCGGAGTCTCCAAATCCCACCTGTGCTCTTTTCTCCACTGGGAGAGCCCTCCCCCCTTGACGGCTGGATGAAGTCTTACCCCTGCTCCGCTCTAGTGTGACTGCTGACTCCCAACACCCACACCTCCACCACCACCAAACTGGAACAGAATCAAGGGTTGCCCCTCTGGGCTCCCAGAGGACGCAGTTCATTCAGGATCATAGCTAATGCTGTGTCACCTGATCTGTACCTCAGTGTCCACATCTGTAAAATGGGCCTGTGACTCAGGAGTGCGCCGAGAGTCACATATGAGGTGGCCGTGAAAGAACAGAAGAGTTAAAGATACTGTCTGGGAGTGAGTGCCGTTAGGTGGGCAGGCAGGTGCGGGACAGCCGATCCGTTTTGTTTATAAAGTAGAGTCACATTCTCTGGAATACTTCTGGAAGGACATGCAATAGCTATTCTTGGGGAGTTGAGGTGCTGTCCTTCCCATTGTCCAGGTCTGTAGACTGCCTGGGTTCTCTGTTGTCTCTCTTCTTTCTCTTTTTTAAATCAAGAACATGTAGTGTTTTTACACTAAAAAAGAAATTAAACTTTGTTCCATGAAGAAGAATGACACAGCTCCCTGTTTATCCAAAGGTTCCATCAAGCCCCTGGGCTGGTGTCTCAGACCACACTGTCCCAGCCCTGCTCCAGATTTCTTTCCTGTGTCCAACTGGGGCAGCTCCCTCCTTCTTGTTGTTCAGGCCAGAAACCCAGGAGTCCTCCTGCCACGTGTCTTCAACCCTTCTGTTCAATCCACAGTGCATCCTGTTGGCTCTGCCTTCAAAAGGTACCCTGAGACCACGTCTTCCCTCCCCTGCACGCACCGAACGCTCCAGGCCAATGCAGCAGGACACTGACAACCCTTTTCTATTCTCCACACCCATTTCCCACCCCATTCTCCAAGGTCCTCCTAACGCCCCACAAAGCCCCACCCAATCTGTTACAACACCTCCCTGCCTTCATCTGTTATTTCTCTGTCACTCTGCCCCAGCCACCCCAGGCCCCTTGCTATTGCTCAAACACTCTTGGCACCACCTCAGGGCCTTTGTCCTTTCTGTTTCCTCTGCCTGGGAATTTTTCTTCAAATATCCTCTCCTCCCACTCCTCCAGGTTTTGGTCGCCTCATCACCTGGGTGAGATCTTCCAAACACCCCTATTTAAACTTGCAGCACCACCTCTACCCCCTCACCCTCTTCCCCGCCTAGCTTTTCTCTGAGGCACTTACCACCCTCTGTACACATAGCAGTGCCTGACAGAGGAGGCAGACTATGAACACATGTTGACGACTAAACACGGCTCTACAATTACTGACTCAGAAAGACATACCCTGCATTTTCGTCAAAGAGAAAAGCAGTTGCCAAAGATCAGAGGGAATCCGATTGCATCTGCTAAAATCATCTGCATGTTTCCATGCCGTGTAGTCCGAGAGGCCCACGTGGAGGGACCAGCGCCACACCAGCATGTTCCCAGAGGTTTGTGCTGGGCACTGGATTCAAGGTCTGCAGTTGTTTGCCATGAATGTGCAGGAGGATTTCTACAGTCAGAAGTAGCAGCCAGGCATTTGGGAGGAAACAAAAGCGGGCACCTGAGCTGGTTCTAGAAGGAATGGCACATGGGAGACTGCCCACAGGGTCTTGGAGCCAGTGGGTAGTGAGGTTTACAACTTTCCAGTGACATGGGATGGAAAAGGCAATGGCACCCCACTCCAGTACTCTTGCCTGGAAAATCCCATGGACGGAGGAGCCTGGTGGGCTGCAGTCCATGGGGTCGCTAAGAGTCAGACATGACTGAGCAACTTCACTTTCACTTTCATGCATTGGAGAAGGAAATGGCAACCCACTCCAGTGTTCTTGCCTGGAGAATCCCCAGGGACGGGGGAGCCCGGTGGGCTGCCGTCTGTGGGGTTGCACAGAGTTGGACACAACTGAAGTGACTTAGCAGCAGCAGCAGTGACATGGGGGCTTTTCCAGTCCTCGTGGAAGCCCTGGGCTTCTCAGCACCTCAGCCCCCGCTGCTCCCTCCCCCAGCTATGCTGAGCTCACAGACCATGAAAAGACCACTGCTGGAAACCCACCGCTTCTCACTGCCTTTGGCCATGCACACAGAGGAAGTCAGGGGCTGGCGAGACCCCTCTTTGTGGTTCATGTAATGCAGACAAGGTTTTGATTCCAGAAATGGCACAAGGCCAGCTGAGCATGTGAAACTGGGCTGTCATTGGGAGTGGGGGAGGGTGGCAGCTGCCCCCCTTCCCTTCCCCGAACCCGCTGCACACCAAATTCTGCAGTTTCCATTCACAGGCAAGGAAGAAAGGAAGGGAAGAAAGAAGGGAGGGAGAGACAAAAAATAGGTTTTGGGGATCAGGAAGGCAGCCCCTATCTGGTCTGGTCAACCACCTACGTTTACGTCCCCCCAGAGTGGTCCTCTGGGAAGCCCGTGGAGGTCTGGGAGATGCTGTGTGGTTAGCATCCAAGGTGTGGGATGTTCTGAAGCCTGGGGGCAAGACAGCATCCCCGACAGTGACTCCATCCATCACAGCTACACTTTGTTCCATCACAGTCCTTGGGTCTTCTGACTAACCCAACAACCCTGGGAGGTCACCAAGGTCAGCTATCATCCCCTTTTACAGATGAAAAGCCTGAGGCTCTGAAAGGGGAGGAAACAACGTGGTACAGTGGGAGGGCCAGGGCCTCATGGGACCAGCTTCTCGGCGGGACAGGATACCTGGTGTGAGTCCATTGGGCAGTGGAAGCCAGGCGTGTCCCACATGCACACCCAGCCTCCCAGACCACAGGCGCTAGGGCCAGACCGGCACCCTGGTTCAGGAAGGCCCATACCCCTCCAAAGTGTCCCCCCAGAAAAATGCCACACAGACAAAATCGCACGGTGAGCCTTTTCGCAAACTTGAGGTTAAGGACCCTCAGAGTACAGATGGAGAACCCAAGTCCTCAAAAAGCAACAGGATCTGCTCAGAGTCACAGAACTGAAGAGCAGCAGGGCCATGATCAGAACCCAGAGCATCCAAAGCAGGCAACAAAAGATGAGGCCTCACAGGGGTTGAAATAAAAACTAGAGTCTCTCAACTCTGCCACAGTGGAGGCCACTGAGGGAGCACTCTGGCCAGACTCTCCAGGTGGTCCATGCAGGACCCGTGGCCCCTCCAGGTGGTCCATGCAGGACCAGTGGTTCCTGCAGTCTAGGAAAGATCTGGGGTTCTGCTGTGGAACTTCTCAAGCCTTTATAGACTGTTCTCATTTGGAACCCCTGAGGTGTCCACAACATGAGGGATTTCCCCATCTTCTCTAGGTTCTTAGATGTAGACTCACCCCTCTGTCTCATTTACCATTTCCTCATCCCCTCAGCCCCCATTCAGCATACGGTCCCTGCCATCAGCCCAAACCAGTGAGGTTTCCTCAGAGAACAATCCCTAGTGCTTTGATGGGAGAGTCAGAGAACCCCAAGTCCGCCCCCTCCACCCTCCACCAGGTGGCCCCAGGCCAGTGACTGCCTGGAGCAGGCGAATGAAAGCCCAGCTTCCATGCCTTCTGTGGGGACTGACTCTGAGCCACAACTTACAGTCCAGAGCTACCCACAGGGTCAGGCTAAAACCAACACTCTGCCTGAAATTGCACCTTGCCTGCTCCTTCCCCCTCTCTCCCCCGCCTCCCCCTCCCCATGCCCACCCCACTGCTGATATGTTCTGGGAGAGCATCCTCCAGAAATCACTGACACGCAATCCTTGTCTCAAGCTCTGCTTCTGTTTCTGTGAACCTAAGCTATCTCTCCACTGAACTGCCTAGTAGTTGGAGGAATCCTGATACATTTGGTGAATTCACAGGGAACAGACAGGCTGATTAGTCTCAGACAAAGGCATCATCCCGTGGCCAGGCCAGCGAGGTCAAGGACCAAGGGTCTTCATGCCAGGGCTTGGACCTGAGTGGCAGGCAGGTGAGCACTGACATTTTTTTGGTAAGATTTTTTTTTTTTTTTAATGTGGACCATTTTTAAAGTCTCTATTGAGCTGGTTACAATATTGTTTCTGTTTTATAGTTTTTGGCTTTTTGGCTGCCGGGCATGTGGGAGATTAGCTCCCTGACCGGGGATTGAGCCCACACCCCATGCATTGGAAGGCAAAGTCTCAGCCACCAGACTACAAGAGCAGTCTTGAGAATGGACATTTCCTCCCACCTACCCACCCACCTTATCCCGACTTTGAGAAAGCCTCCTCTTCTTTGAGGCCTAATTCAAGTACAGGAAGGCCTCTCTGAGCACCTCAACTGGCGCCGCCACCCCTCCACCAGACTTCCCTCGCTAGTATCCACAGCTCTCAGACTGCCTTCACAGACTGTGTCTTCGGGGGGTGTCCAAGGCTGAAGCAAAGCTCTTGGTCCCTTTCATCACCTCTGCAGTGGGCACCTGTGACTTGGACAACGTCCCCTCTTCCCTCAGCATCCACTCTTCCGTCTTCTGGCAACCATGCAATTTTCCTTAGAAAGTCACCCCTTCACAGGCTTGCCAGATTTTACAAATAAAAACCACAGGACACTGAGTGAAGTCTGAACCTCAGATTCAGTCACTGTTTAGTATAAGTCTATGCCACGCAGTACTTGGGATATACCCATATTTTTAAAGAGGGAGTGCCAGATGGCCTTACTGGTAAAGGGCTTGTCTACCAAAGCAGAAGACATAAGAGATGCAGGTTTGATCCCTGGGTCTGGAAGATCCCCTGGAGGAGAGCATTGCAACCCACTCCAGTATTCTTGCCTGGAGAATCCCACGGACAGAGGAGCCTAGCAGGCTACAGTCCGTAGCATTGCATAGATTTTAAAATATACTCTTTATTTGAAATTCAAATTGAACTAGTCACCCTATATTTTATCTAGAAATCTTCCCCTCCACCATTTTCATCCAAGAGGTGTGGACAGGACTGATTTCTCCCCCTAACCAGACAAGGAAGGACACATGTCCCCAGATCTGACCAATGAGAACTCTGTACATCCCTGACAGGGATTGGCCAAGTATGGGCACATGGTCCAAAGTCAGTCAGTCAGTTCAGCCGTTCAGTCGTGTCCAACTCTTCGCGACCCCATGAATCGCAGCACACCAGGCCTCCCTGTCCATCACCAACTCCCGGAGTTCAGTCAAACTCATGTCCATAGAGTAGGTGATGCCATCCAGCCATCTCATCCTCTGTCGTCCCCTTCTCCTCCTGCCCCCAGTCCCTTCCAGCATCAGAGTCTTTTCCAATGAGTCAGCTCTTTGTATGAGGTGGCCAAAGTACTGGAGCTTCAGCTTTAGCATCATTCTTTCCAATGAACACCCAGGACTGATCTCCTTCAGAATGGACTGGTTGGATCTCCTAGCAGTCCAAGGGACTCTCAAGAGTCTTCTCCAACACCATAGTTCAAAAGTATCTATTCTTTGGCGCTCAGCCTTCTTCACAGTCCAACTCTCACATCCATACATGACCACTGAAAAAACCATAGCCTTGACTAGACGGATCTTTGTTGGCAAAGGAATGTCTCTGCTTTTGAATATGCTATTGAGGTTGGTCATAACTTTCCTTCCAAGGAGTAAGCGTCTTTTAATTTCTTGGCCCAAGGTCAAAGAGATGCAATCCCGAGGACATCTGCTCTCTTTCTGGTGACATTAATGAGATATGAGAGTAGGGATCTAACACTGAGGAAGACCTCTTACCTCCTTACAGGGAGAGTCTGTCTAAGGAAAAAGCCATCGCGGAGGGAAAGGGAACCAGGAGGTAAAACAAAAGAGAATATGCCGTGACAACACTGTTCATCTGGATCAAACTATGCCTGAAGCTAGAGCTTCTCCTAGACTTTTCAGTTATATGAACAACTAAATTTCCCCTTCTCGCTTAAGCCAGTTTGAGCTTGTTCTCTGTCATAAAAATGTTCTGCTCAATTCAGCCTCCTCTCACCCCACCCACCCCTGGGACAACAGTGGGCACAGAACCCACGCTTAGAGAGTATTTCAGCTGCATATGTCTGTAACTTTACACCTCACTGTGCAAGGCCGTGTGGGATTATGGGAAAGCCTGGGCTTTCGAGTCAGGCAGGCTGTTCCCATCCCAGGTCTGTCTTGTCCTTCTTCCAGGACCTTGCATGAATAATTCAACTCTCATGAGCCTTAGTTTCTTCATTGGTAAAACAAAGATTCTCGTACCTAGACCTGGCCTGCCCATATAATTTCACTGCCCAAACCAGGACCCTTCTGAGAGTGAAAGGGGGCAATTTTAAGAACCAGGCCAAGACAATAGGAGCAGCTGGAACTGTCTTGGGTCAACAGGCCAGGGGTAGCATGGACCTTCAACTGACCTTGCCCACCTCCTCCTGAGCCACGGTCAGTGTGTACCATCCTGTCCACCCTCCCCTCTGCCCAGGACACTCCCCCCACTCTCTCCTTCTAGCTACTTCCATCTCAGCTTTAATGTCGCCTCTTGGAGGCACTATCCTGTGGCACTCAGACTCAGTATGGTCCCCACCCTGTACCCTGGCCACCCTTGTTATCCTCAGGGGTCTTTCCAACTACTCCTTGTGGATGGCCAGTCTCCCGCATGGCTAACTCATCAAGGACAAGGACTGTACATTTCTTCCTCATTCCTGAAGGCCCTACAGACCTGGCCCAGTGCCTGGAATACAGAAAAGGGCAGCCAAAAAAGTAAACAGTTAACCCTCCTTTTCCTCCTCTCTACAAATCCCGTATTTTCTTCGTGTTGATAAACCCAGCTTGGGTGAGCTGTCAAGCAGGGCCAAATGGGACTAGGATCACAGAGTGGGGAGGGTGTGGGGCAGGAATACGGCCTGCCCCCAGCCGGCCAGGACACGCTAATAATGGTCTCAGAGCCAGAGACTCTGGGGACGGCAGCCCCAGGAGGCCCCGCCCAGCTCAGCAGTCCCTAGGCGGCAGCGACGATGCACTGGCCCCACGACAGTTTTCATTGATCTGGGGCCAGCAGAGACTGGACCCAGGCCGGCTGCCTATTCCAGAATCCAGCCCTGGCTCCTGCTCAAAACACAGGCCCAGCGTCTCCCCATGGCCCCAGCCAGCTTTGTCCTCGGCAGACACAGCCAAGTCACTGCCCAGAATGCAAATCGGGCAGGTGCAAAGGGGCCCCTCCAACCTGAGACCAAGGCCGTGACATCCCACACACAGCCCCAACTGTTCCACCCACGAGCAGACGGCGTCCCCTTGGGATGCTCAGCCCCTTCCCACGCAGCAATCCTGGCTTACCGCAGGGAGGTCTCACTGCTTGAGTTCTCGGTCCAGACAGGCTCCCAGCCTGAGGTCAGCTACCTGGAGAACACTTTGTCAGACCAGCTGCTTGGCTCGCGCCCCCATCCGGATGCCACAGCGCTACTTTATTTCCACAGGCTCCCTCCTCTGCTCTACAGGCCTCAACGGCTCCCTCTTCCTGACCAACTCAAATCCCTCTGTAGCCTTGCCCTTCCTTCCCAGGCCTGCTCACTGGGAGACAAGTGGTTACAGGGGTGGAGGAATACTAGCCTGGGAGCCATACCCCCTG
Source organism: Budorcas taxicolor (assembly GCF_023091745.1). NCBI lineage: Eukaryota > Metazoa > Chordata > Mammalia > Artiodactyla > Bovidae > Budorcas > Budorcas taxicolor. The sequence continues at coordinate 20,684,445 of NC_068927.1, read as the reverse complement.
CCTCATTTTCACTATTTGTACAAAGTGAGGAGACAGGGCTCCAACGGTCCATGATTCCACGGCTCACAATAAAGCCAGTCTGGCCAGGTCCTGACCTCTTCATCCTTCTGCTCTTCAGGCTACCCTGAAGGGCTCTTGCCCACTTACAAAGCCGCTTACAAAGTCATCTCTCAAGACAGCTGCTCTCAGGAGCAAATGTGCCTTAAGGAGAACGAAGGCGATATGTAGGATCTGAATGCTTCCCTCAATCAGATTCTGGATCAGCCCAGCATGTACCTCCTCTGGCCCCACACTTCCTGCTCCAGGAGTGAGACAGACTGAGAAATGGCAAACACCTAAAACACTAAAACACTCCAGGCAGGGCCCCAGCAGCTCAGCTTACGGATATCTCAAAAAATAATACCTATCAAGGTTAATTTCATGAAAGGTGGAGTCCTAATGGCCATGAGCTCAGATGATGTTGCAGGGGCCAAGAGAATCACAAAGTGAGGTGGGGCCCAGATTCAGCCCCGAGTGTGGGTCTTGGCTCTGTCACCGACCGTCTGTGAGATCCTGGGCAAGTTGTTAACTTCTCTGTGCCTCAGTTTCCTCCTTTGTATCATGGGGAAATAATAATACCTACCTCGTGGAGTCGTTGTGATGCTTAAATTAGATAAAGAAGTGCTTAGAACAGTGTCTAGCTCTATATAAATAAAAAGCTCTTTATATATATATATATATAGAAGGTTCTTTATATATATAGAAGCTCTATATAAATGTTGGTTCAACAAATAAAACTAAAGGTTAATATAAACTACATAAAGAGGTACTCACAGAAAAGAAGAATGATTCCCCTCCCCACCAAAAAGGATGACTGAATACCTTTAGCATTCGTTGGCTTTTACATGTAGGAAGGTATAAATTTTGCTTTTTCCACTGGAGGTATGCCAGTCTTATATGAGGTTAATACAAGTACAGAGGGATCAATATGGTGAGATGACGTTGGGCCAAACAGCCCTGGAAAAGGCTGGGCCTCTTCCAGAAACAAAGGCTGGACTGGCAGGAGAGGTTACTTACAACGCCAAGGTCAAAAGAGGGATTCCACATCATTTGCCTGCCCATTTCCTTTAGAGGGGAGCAGGGATGGCCCAGACTTGAGCCACCATGCCCCAGGAGATGAATCCTCAAGGTGGCCCCACTAATTAAGGACACTACTGGCAAGGCACAGCCCTACCTTCATAGTGCCCCTGTTGCAGCTGATACTTCTCAAGGCCAGGGGAGAGGGCTGTGAGCACTGGCCTCTTGCTGGCTGATGGGCACATTGGACTACAGACATGCAAAACCAAACAAAACCCCACGAGTTCCTTGTAGACAGCACACAGTTGTTGCTTTCTCCTTTATTTTTTATGTTTTTAATCTACTCTGCCACTCTATGTCTTTGGACTGGAGACTTGAATCCATTTACATTTAAAGAAACTACGGAAAGGGAAGGATTCACTATTGCCATTTTGCTCATGCCTTCTCTTAGTCTTAATTCTTTTGCCCTCTTGCTGTCCTCTTTCCTGTTTTATTGGATTTTTTACTGGCATGCTTTTCCTCCTCTCTTTTTTTCTTTTGTGTAGCTTCTGTGCATATTTTCTTTGTGGTTACCATGGGGCTTACATAGAATATCTGTTATTAGAGTCTATTTTAAGTTGCTGAAAACTTAGGTTCAAAAACTCAAACATAGAAAAATGCGACACTTACTTCTCCCCCTACCACATTTTACATTGTTGTTCCCACAATTTACATCTATTTATATTGTGCATTTATTAACACATTTTCTAGTTATAGGTATTTTTAATACTTTGTCTTCTAACTTTTGTACTGGAATTAAAAGTGACTTGTGTGCATGCATGCTAAGTCGCATCAGTTGTGTCCGACTCTGTGACTCCATGGACAATAGCCCACCAGGCTCCTCTGTCCGTGGGCTTCATCAGCCAAAAATACTGGAGTGGGTTGCCATGCCCTCCTCCAGGGGATCTTTCCGACCCAGGGATTGAAACTGCATGTCCTGCAGTTCCTGCATTGCAGGCAGATTCTTCACCACTGAGACACCAGGGGAGCCCCTAAAAGTGACTTTCAGTTCAGTTCATTCAGTTCAGTCGCTCAGTCGTGTCCGACTCTTTGCGACCCCATGAATCGCAGCATGCCAGGCCTCCCTGTCCATCACCAACTCCTGGAGTTCACCCAAACCCACGTCCATTGAGTCAGTGATGCCATCCAACCATCTCATCCTCTGTCGTCCCCTTCTCCTCCTGCCCCCAATCCTTCCCAGCATCAGAGTCTTTTCCAATGAGTCAACTCTTCGCATGAGGTGGCCAAAGTACTGGAGTTTCAGCTTTAGCATCAGTCCTTCCAATGAACACCCAGGACTGATCTCCTTCAGAATGGACTGGTTGGATCTCCTTGCAGTCCAAGGGACTCTCAAGAGTCTTCTCCAACACCATGGTTCAAAAGCATCAATTCTTCAGCACTCAGCTTTCTTCATAGTCCAAGTCTCACGTCCATACATGACCACAGGAAAAACCATAGCCTTGACTAGACGGACCTTAGTCGGCAAAGTAATGTCTCTGCTTTTGAATATGCTATCTAGGTTGGTCATAACTTTCCTTCCAAGGAGTAAGCGTCTTTTAATTTCATGGCTGCAATCATCATTTACCGTGATTTTGGAGCCCCCAAAAATACAGTCTGACACTGTTTCCACTGTTTCCCCATCTATTTGCCATGAAGTAATGGGACCAGATGCCATGATCTTAGTTTTCTGAATGTTGAGCTTTAAGCCAACTTTTTCACTCTCCTCTTTCACTTTCATCAAGAGGCTTTTTAGTTCCTCTTCACTTTCTGCCGTAAGGGTGGTGTCATCTGCATACCTGAGGTTATTGATATTTCTCCCAGCAATCTTGATTCCAGCTTGTGCTTCTTCCAGCCCAGTGTTTCTCATGATGTACTCTGCATATAAGTTAAATAAGCAGGGTGACAATATACAGCCTTGACATACTCCTTTTCCTATTTGGAACCAGTCTGTTGTTCCATGTCCAGTTCTAACTATTGCTTCCTGACCTGCATATAGTTTTCTCAAAAGGCAGGTCAGGTGGTCTGGTATTCCCATCTCTTTCAGGATTTACCACAGTTTATTGTGATCCACACAGTCAAAGGCTTTGGCATAGTCAATAAAGCAGAAATAGATGCTTTTCTGGAACTCTCTAGCTTTTTTGATGATCCAGTGGATGTTGGCAATTTGATCTCTGGTTCCTCTGCCTTTTCTAAAACCAGCTTGAACATCTGGAAGTTCACAGTTCATGTATTGCTGAAGCCTGGCTTGGAGAATTCTGAGCATTACTTTACTAAGCATGTGAGATGAGTGCAATTGTGCAGTAGTTTGAGCATTCTTTGGCATTGCCTTTCTTTGGGATTGGAATGAAAACTGACCTTTTCCAGTCCTGTGGCCACTGCTGAGTTTTCCCAATTTGCTGGCATATTGAGTGCAGTACTTTCACAGCATCATCTTTCAGGATTTGAAATAGCTCAACTGGAATTCCATCATCTCCACTAGCTTTGTTCGTAGTGATGCTTTCTAAGGCCCACTTGACTTCACATTCCAGGATGTCACCCCACTGTTATTACAATATTCTGTATTTGTCTATGTATTTACCTTTACCAATGAGTTTTATACTTTCTTACATTATCGTGTCACTGTTGGACTCTCTAGTGTTTCTAGTAAGGCAGGTCTACTGGCCTCCCTCAGCTATTATTTGCCTGGGAATAATTTTATTTCTCTATCATTTCTGAAGTTTTGCCAGGTATAGTATTCTTGGTTGGCAGGTTTTTATTTTTCTTTCAGTACTTTTAAAATATCAAGACTTCAAAAATATATTAGCACTCCCACATTTGCTACAGGATTATTCACAATAGCTGGGATGAAGAAACGATGTCTCCTTCAGTAGATGACTAGATAAAGAAAATGCAGTATATATATATATATATATATATATATATATATATATATATATAATTGAATATCAGCCTTTAAAAAGAAGGAAATTCTATAATCTGCAAAAACATAGACCAGCTGCATAGATGAATGTTATGCCAAGTGAAATAAGTCAGTCACAGAAGGACAAATAATGCATGCTTCCACTTATATGAGGAACTTAAAAGCAGATTCATAGACTCAAAGAGTAGAATGGTGTCGCCAGGGGCTGGGGAAGGGTAGGAATGGAGAGTTGCTAGTCAATGGGCATAAAGTTCCAGTAAAGCAAGATAAACAAGCTCTAGAGAACAGCTGTACAACACCATACCAATAGTCAAATAAAACATATTCTTGGACACTTAACAATTTGTTAAGTTAATTTAATATGTTAAGTTATTCTCATGTTAAATGTTCTTACCACAATAAAATACAAATAAAGTTTTTAAGCATAAATAAGTAGGGACTTCCCTGGTGGTCCAGTGGTAAAACTCTGTGCTCCCAATTCAGGGGGCCTGGATTCAACCCCTGGTTGGGGAACTAGATCTCACATGCTGCAACTAAGAGCTCACATGCAGCAATTAAAGACTGTGCACGCATCAATGAAATTAAAGGTCCTGCATGTCACAACTAAGACCTGGTGCAATCAAATAAATAAATAAAAATAAATATATTTTTAAAAAGCATAAGTAAGTCAATGAAGAAGAAAACCCATACGGACAATACAGGCTTTAAATGCCCTATTAAGTCACAAGTAAACTTTACCATTTAAATAAAGTTGATTGGTTGGTGGAGCTGAGTGACTGGTTCATGGGGACTCATTTCTATATTCTACTTTTGTGTATGATTGAAATTTGCTATCATGACTACTTTTCAAGGGGTTGGGAGGAAGGGCAGCTTAGCCTAAAAACTAAGAGCAGGACTTTGAATCCTTCTGGGAGAAGCAGTCAGATCCAAGGCTCACCAGGCATCGGCTAGTCAACAACCAAGAAACTGTGATGCTGGGTTCTGAGAAGGTGCTAGATTTCTTTTAGGCACAGCAAGATCACAGCAAAACAGGAGGGGCAAGCTGCTGCACGGCACTGACTGTGAGCTAGCCACCGTCCCGAGAGCTTTACAATTATTGACTCATTAAACCATCACAACAACCATAAGGTTCTCATTACTATTTCCCCATTCTACAGGTGAGGAAACTGGGGCCTGAAGCAGTTAAGAAACTTGACCAAGTGGCTAAGAAGTGTCAGCCATGGGATTCAAAACCAGGCCATGCTTTAGGCTGTGCTCTAACCATCATATTGAAGTGCCATTCCATGTCAGCCCAGAGCAGGTCATGGTCCAGCAGAATCAGATATAAAAACAATGAAACAATGGGTTAAAGCTGTAGCATCACCATAGCTTTGGAACAGATTTCATTACAAGTGCAGTAAAAAGTTGGTAACTATGATATCCACCACCAGGTTATTTGATCTGTCATTCTAAATGCATACTCGCAATCCCACGTATTTATGGGAATTTAACTTGAAATTAGCATTTAAATCTTTAAGAAAAATTGGCTCCTCAGATAGACATGTAAGTTGAATGAACTGAGCAGTGAAAGTACAAATAGGCACAGGTGCCCCTCTCCATGCTGAAGTCACCTGGACGTCAGGGAATCCCAACAGCACCATGGTGCTGACCCATCACCCACACCGGGCCTGCTTCACTCACCACCAGCCTGAGTTAGCCACCTTGCCCTGAGCAATTCTGCTGTATAGGACCCTCTGGGACTCCCTCTACTGATTCAGTTTTGGGCTTAGTCACATGACACATCCCAGGGGCAGATGGACGTCCAGACAAGTCATGTCTCAGAGATCCTCAGGTTCTTTCAGGTCCATCAAGCTGTATGCAAAGAGCAGGACAATTTTTTCATAAATCACTAGTTCAGACCAGTGACTTTAGAGGATTGAAGCTATCTTGATATTCAAGATAATACTTTTCCCTCCTATGTAACACAAACGTAGGTTGGATTAACAGAAGAATTGCATCTATATCACTGTAGATGATTCTACTATCACCAGAATAGGATAGACCCCGCCTGGAAAATGAGCTTTGTATGTAAACAAGTGGGTACACTCGCCTTGCTGTTGAAAATGTGGCCTGAGGGGCAGCAGTCTCTACATGCAGAGTCTCAGGCCCCACCTCATCTACTAAATCAGTATCTGGATTTTTACATGATTCTTACGTAATTCATATGCACATTCAAGTTCTGGAAGCCCTAGTCTACTGATAACCAGAAAGATGACTGCATAGTTCATTTCAGTTCAGTTGCTCAGTCATGTCTGCCACTTTGTGACCGCAGCACGCCAGGCCTCCCTGTCCATCACCAACTCCAGGAGTTCACTCAAACTCATGTCCATTGAGTCGGTGATGCCATCCAACCATCTCATCTTCTGTCGTCCCCTTCTCTCGCCTTCAGTCTTTCCCAGCATCAGGGTCTTTCTATATGAGTCAGCTCTTCACATCAGGTGGCCAAAGTATTAGAGTTTCAGCTTTAGCATCAGTCCTTCCAATGAACACTTAGGACTGATCTCCTTTAGGATGGACTGGTTGGATCTCTTTGCAGTCCAAGGGCCTCTCAAGAGTCTTCTCCAACACCACAGTTCAAAAGCATCAATTCTTTGGCACTCACCTTTCTTTATAGTCCAACTCTCACATCCATACATGACTACTGTAAAAACCACAGCCTTGACTAGATGGACCTTTGTTGACAAAGTAACCTTTCTGACTGCATAGTTAGAACTGGTATTTGTTTACTTAGCAGGTACCGAGCCCTGTTTTAAATACTTTAATTACTCACATAAGCCTTACAAGAATGAGGTGGGGACTATCGCAATCCCCATTTTACAGATAAAGAAACTATGACTCAGGAAGACTAAGTAAGCTACTGCAGAGCACACAGCTTCAGAGAAGTAGAGCAACAGAATGGTGAACAGGTGGAAACTCAAGCTGAAGACCCCAGATGATCTGCAGGAGAGGGTGGGAGGTTTTTTCCTTTCTGCAAAGTGAGAAGGTCAGTTCTGGGTGCCCCTTGAAGGCAGAGCGGAACTCATAGCAGAAAGGGCTCAAAAACTATCCTTGTAGGAGCTGGAGCCATCCAACGACAACAAAAAAGAGGCCATTCAAGGTGGTGAGCTCACAGGGAGGTATTCAAGCAAAAGCTGGGTGGCCTTCTATACAAAATGTACTGGAGAGGATACCTACTTCATGAAGGAGTCAGCTTGATAGCTTGGACTTTCCTCTTTAATTCCAAGGCCAGGAAGATGTTTCCTACATCTGCTGGAAGACTGGAAGGTAAGAATGCCCTCCTTCCCCATCAAGGGCTTCCTGTACGTAATGATGGTCCATGGGGGCCTAGGAAGTCTCTGTGGCCTTATGAGTCCAAACAGATGATGGAAACATTTGTTACCCCTCTGGCCCAAGCACCTTCCTCATCCTGAATCCCAGACATGTGGCACTGGTGGTCCTCAGACAGGAGGCAGAGCTAACTGACCCTTAACTGGGGACTCCCCTCACCTGCTCTGAAGCAAGGCCATACCTCTGTGGCTCAGAGATTTGCACTTTCACACAGGGAAAGAAGCCCCCATTCACTTCACCCATGGGCTGTGGCTTTCTCTTAGCAGATCCCACTCACTGGCATCTTCAAGTACCCACAATTTGGGCTTAGCTCACAGAACAAAGTAAAAACATCAAACCCTGATGGGAACTTGTCTTCTAAAATGTCAGCCCATGGAGCTCTTTCAGAGGGACACAGTCCTGGCCTGGAGGCAGCTCAACCGAGGCTCAGAACCTGATCGCTGACTGTTCTGTATCTCAGATTCTTGTCTCGAACATGAGGACAGTAACAGCATCTATCTCACGAAGCACACTCAGAACAGTCCCAGGTACGCAGTAAGCACTGCATTGAAACACAGACAAAAAAAGTGGGCCAAAACACCCTCGTAAAACAAAGCTTTGCTGAGTATCTTCACGAACTAGTGCACTCAATGAAATAATGAACGAAACACCTGGTGTGTCGGGCACACAGAAGTCTCTGGATAAATGGTGGCTGCTGGCACTGTGGATTCTGCTGCTATCATTTTTATTACAATGATCAGATTCTAAGGAGAGAAGAGAAGAAAACTGACACAGACCACAGGGTCCAGCCCAGGGGGCCAGGATACAGAGGGGAAGGGATGGGAGACCCTGATAGCTGAGGTGGGCAGCACAGGGAGGAGGGGAAGGCCCTGCCTGGGTAAGAGCTGGGCGGCTGGATCTTGGAGGCAGTGAGGCCTCCACAGAGCCAGCTCCTTAGGCCTCAGAAGTCAGGCCAGCTTTCAGTTCCCGGCATTCCGGCCCCAAGTCCCCACTCGGGCCAGCTGCCCAGGGCACTCAGATTCTTCCAGGGCCCAGGACGTGCTTCCAAGGCAGCCTCATTGCAGACTTAGGCCCAGAATTCCTTGGCCGGCAAGGACCTCGTCTCCGCGCGGCTGACACAGCCCAGCTGCTGGGGCGCCTTCTCCTGCACTCCCACCAAGGTCCTGCCAGCTCCGAAGTGGACAAACGGGAATTGCCAGTGTCCCCAGATCCCGCTTCAGCCACGTGTTTGGTACAAACACCAGTGAAGGGCCTTGGCCGCCTCTCCTCGTCCTTCGGTGTCTCTCTATAGTGGCCGATACTGCGGGGTCAAAATCGGAATCTAAAGACAGATTTTCCCCACCCTGGAACAAAAAAATCCCTCGAAAGGCCAAGTTTGAAGGAAAAAGAAACGAAAAAGGACCCTCTCTGTTCTCCAGAGTAGCGCATCCCAAATCTAGCACTGTCCGTGATTCTTCAAGGGAGCCAGGGAAATTGCCATCGCCTGGCCTCATCACAGGTCCCTTCATCAGGAGGCTTGTGTGCACCGCACCCCATGTCTGGGACCGCAGTCTGGGTATCTGGGGCTTGTTTCCATCTACAGATGACAGCCTAGAGCCTTCAGGGGCACAGCCGCTGAAGGATGTGGGCTCCGGTGTCATGAGGCCTCTGCCATCCACAGTCAGGTACAGACAAGCTCAGCAGGGGCCACCCTAGATGGAAGAGACCCCTTGCTCATTCACGGAGGCCAAAGATGAGATGCCAACCAGCTCCAGTCACTATCAATTAGCATGTACCTGTAACCTAGGGTCACTTCTAATTACAATAATTGCTGACGTTCACTCTGTGCACAAGATATTATGCTATATACCTTATACTTTTCTTCTTTCTAAACCCTTGCAACATCCCTTCTGTTACTATGTCCATTTTATGAGTGAGAAAACTGAAACAGGCTGAATAATGACAAAGATTACACATACGTTTAGAAAGTGGCATCTCTGGGGCCTGTGGGCAGGAAAAAACACCCTCAGCCCAGCTGTGGCAAGCTGAGCGCATTAATGGCCTCGATCGGTTCACACCCCCCTGCACACACCCGCTCCAGCAGTGTTCATCCACACTGACTATGAGCTTAGCCATGTGACTTGCTCTGGCCAATGGGACTATAGCAAATGTGGTGCAACCAGATACTTGATAAGGCACTTGGGGTTTCCACTTCCTCTCTGGAATGCCAACCACTGTAATGAGAAAGGTTGGGGCTTGCCTGCTGGAGGAAAGTGACACGCACTTGAATGACAGTCAGCGCATGTCAGATAGCTCTTTTCTAGAGCAGGCAGCTGCCAATCTACTGTGCCAACTGTCCTCAGAAGCACCAGTAAGCCCAACCCAGATCAGCCTAGCCCAGCCCAGATCAATAAAACTCCTCCAACCAATCCAAAGAAGCGATAACTAATGGTTGTTTTAAGTCACTAAGTCTTAGGGTGATTTGTTACACAGCAATAGTTCAGTATGTATCTATACACACACACACACAAATACATATTTTTCTGTTACTGTCTATTCTCTTTTGACATAGGGAACAAACCTCCTGAGATTAACAAAGTGAAGTGATGCTACTGTGAATGAAAATTCCATTTAAATCGGGGGTTCATGCTAAATGAGGGATCACCAACGAGTTTCTTTATTTAGATGAGTCTCTGAAACCTAGAACTCTTGGAAACACCCATGAAGAGATTAGACCACATCTGTAGCTGTGACCCTTGTCGCTCTGACACACCTGTGCAATGGAACCATTTATCACCCCCGACCCCACTCTCTTCCACACTCATCAGACAATATTCTACCACATGCCAGGGGATGCATCAGTTTCCTCCCGTGCAAGCTGATGTTAAGTTATGACTCTATTTTGGATATCTGTGGTATAAAAAACTGCCCCAAACTTTGTGGCTTAAAACTGCCACTTCCTTATCTCTCCTGATGCTGTGAGTTGACAGGGCTCAGCTGGGTGACTCTGCTGGTCGTCTCTGAGTCTCTCACGTGACTGCCGGGAGATGGAAGCTGCGCTGCCGTCATCAGGAGCTCACTTGGGCTGGAGCACACGAAACAGTTCACTCCGTCTCTGGCCCCTTGGCAGGCAAGGCTGGAGCCCCAGGCTCAGTGTCTCCCAGCTGAGACACGGACAGCTGGGCTTCTCTCTCGCTTCATTCTGTCTCTGAGCCTCACTCTCTCCATGTGACCTCTCCACCCAGGTCACTCGACTTCTCACAGGGCAGCCTGGGGCTCTCAAAAGCACAAGAGCAGGAGCTGCCAGGCCTTCTTGGTGCTTCTTCCACTGCTTTCTGAGGAAAGCAGTTACACGGCCTATACAGGTTCAAGGTAGGGGAATAAATCCCACTTCTTAATGGTGTTGGGGGTATGGTGATGAAAAGTTGCAGCCACTTTAATTCATCACAACCTCCTACCTCCTACACGCGGCCCACTTGGCTGAACAACCCAGGTCAACATCAGCCCACATCCTGAAGTGGAGGGGTCACCCACCTTATACCTTAATCCACACTAAGCAGCAGGCCTGGGATGGGTCTATAGCATATACATTGAATAAGCAAATGGGCTTTCCCGCCAGAACCACAGGCAGGTCTGGAAAGAAGACCAAGGTGAAGGCAGTGGGCTGTAGACCCCAGAACCCCTGCCAGGTCACTGGAGACTCCTGAGGTCCCGTTCAGAATGAATGTATGAGGTGACCCATGATTGGCACCGTTCCCATCCCTGGACACACATAGGGACACCTGGAAGGTGTGAGGTCACCATGTTCTTTGCAAAGACCTCAGTCTAGAAATGGGCACTGGCACGACCTGGTCTCCCTTGGGCCCTAGGACAGAAAAGAATCTCATCTTGGCAAGAGCCCTAAGCAGAGGCCTGAGGGACTGCTAGAGGGAAGGCAGCCCCGGGAGAGTCCTTAATCGTTTAACTAAAATCACATTTGAGGCATAATTAGCAGACAGCTCCAAATTCATGATCTGAGGCCCATCGGCTCAAATGGACTAATTAACTGAGACATACTCGGGCGGGCGACGCACTCTGGCCTTCTCTGAAGCATCCCAGGGAACTCAGTAGGTCAAGGCTGGCATCTGGTCCATGAGTTGCCTTCCTGTGGCCAGGCAAAGAGACAAACATGTTCCTGGGCAAGAAACACGGCTTGCAGCACGCACAGCTCAGGGAGGTCAGCCAGGCAATCTCCCGACCCCGTGAATCACCCTCCCCGGAACCACTCCTCCAGCCCGGCAGGCTCATAGCGACCAAGAGCTGTTGCAAAATTGCCCAACATCATCCTGGATCAGAAAAACAAAGTCACCCACTCTGTGGAAGCCCACAAAGCACCCAGAGCCAGAGACCCACCATAGAGAGCAGGTACTGGCTATTCAGCCAACTTGCTCAATCCAAGTTGCTTCGGAGCAAGCAGCTGGCACCCCACACAGCAAGGGGAACTCAAAATTTCAGCGGAGAGCTTGGGAAACAGGTCCCCAAATTGAAGGAACACTGAGTTATACTAAAACCCCCATATTCGAGATTCACAAGGCACCTGAGCAATACAAAAGTTCTGAAAAGTCCTGCAGGAAAGAAACTTGGTTAATCAGTTGTTGTATCAATTTTTTCCCAAACTTCTTTTAGCACAGGATCTTTTATTCCCTAGAAACGCCAGTAGGATACTATATTTGGGAAATACTGTCCTATGGGAAGCATAGGACATCAGCAAAGGGAAGATGTCATAACCAAAATCCTACAGGAACTCAATTATCCAAATAAGTGAAGTGGGCCAGGTTGCATATTTATATAGTAAACACACAGAAACTTTCATCTCCACACAGAAATATACTCAATTTTCTTAAAACAAAGAACAACCTTGGCTCACCTTTTCCCCTTTCTTTGAGAGAAATCTGTTTTGGTTTTTTTGTTAGAGAAACTGAAACATTTATTGAAAAGAAACGTAGGAGGAATACACGCAATGGCAGTGATGAAGGCCAGGAGAGAGAGAAACAGCATTGGTGGGTGCTGAGGGGCTCTGGTGTGTGCCCCCCAGAGCCCTGGCCACACTTGGCTCCCATTGAACTGATGCCAGTGTCCACATCACAGTGTTGTATATCTGTAACTCATGTAACACTGAGTTATAATCAACTGTACTTCAATTTTTAAAAGAGGAAAAAAATAACAAGAAGTCAGAAATCTGGACTTCTAAATGAAATTTCCCATTTTTTAAGTGTTGATTCTATTTTTTTTTTTAGATTTTTTTTAATGTGGATTTTTAAAAAGTCTTTATTGAATTTGTTACAATATTGCTTCTGTTTTATGTTTCAGGGATTTTTTTTTTTTTTTTTAATGCAAGGCATATGGGATCTTAGTTTCCCGACTAGGGATCAAACCCACACAGCCCTGCATTGGACAGTGAAATTTTAACCACTGGAACACCAGAAAAGTCCTTTTTTTCTTTTCTTTTTTTTTTGATTGCGTCAAATACAACATTTCTTGGGGCCAGATATGGCCCATCAACTTGTAATGTCTGCCAAAACGACAAGAGCAGGGTGGTCATTGACCTGGTGCTGTCTCCTGTCTTCCAAGCTTCTCTGGCCAGGGCATCCTTGGGAAGCAGGGCTGTAGGGTTGAGTATGCTTGCCATTTGGGGCACTGTCCCTTGCATTCACCCAGCACATATACGGCATTCCCTATGTGTACCTGCTCTTATGCCAGATGCAGTGAAGGCTTCCTAAAGATGCGGGCTGTGCCATTGCAAAGGCTCCTGGACCCTCTCCACACCTTGGCACATGTGACATGCGGTGAGCTATGAGCCCTGCATGCAGTGGGGGCTCAAAGTGGCCAGGCCATCAAGGGGAACCTTCATGGCATCACAATGTGAAGGTTACTTCCAGAAATGGGATCTGTTCCCAAATGAAAAATAAAAACAAAAAGGCCACCTGGAAAGGCTTACCAAGGAAGGGGACAGACAGAAAACCTGGGTGCAGGGCCAGGCTACAGGAGTATGAGCACAATCACAGGCTCACTGGGTCCTTGGAATGGCCCCTGTGATAACATAGCCAGCGCTTCCTCTGAAGGTTCATTTGTTTTCACAGACGAGGCCCATGGATGTAAACCGACTTTCCTCTAAGGACACAGCAAGTCTTGCATTCCTGACAGGAGGAGATGTCACGAGAGCAGTGACGAGACGCAGCCTGTGCCGCAGCCAGTCTGGCTCCCAAGTTGCCCAGGAGGACTCAGGCCTCCAGGGCATCTTCTGAACCATGAGGGAAGGTATATTCACCTCCTTGCATGCATCTCAGTCGCTTCAGTCGTGTCCGATTCTTTGAGACCCTACTGACTGTAGTCCACTAGGCTTCTCTGTCCATGGAATTCTCCAAGCAAGAATACTGGTGTGGGTTGCCATGCCCTCCTTCAGGGGATCTTTCCAACCCGAGGACTGAACCCATGTCTCCCTCATGGCAGGCAGACTCTTTACCACTGAGTCACTGGGGACGCCCAAATTAGTCTCATACACTCCTCAAAATCAGATGGACAACCACAGAGGTGGCAGAGAGGGCATCCAGCTGGAACCTGGGTGTGAACTGCTCAACGAAGTGCTAGCAGCCCCGAGGTGCAACACCACTCACATGGAAAAGAGGCAGACACTTCTGAAGCAGGAGCTAGACAGCCAGGTGAGGACGTCAGCAGAAAAAGAAGCCCAGGCACCAACAGCCCCTGCAAAGGGCACAAGACTCAAGCTGGGGTGGCATCAGGAATGGACACCTGTGCTCCCCCTCCACAGTTTGGGACTGTCACTGGGAGGTGGCCGCCCCAGACAGGAATACGTTTCCCAGCACATCATGGGACATCTCACAGCCAGGGATCTTCAGTAGTACATAGAGTTTCCCACTTCTCTTTCCATCACCAGATGGAAGAAAGGACTCAGAGGAACAGATGAATGAGCCACAAGATGGAAGGAGCCTGGGCCACAAAACCACCACCACATGGGTGACAGTCAACTTCCAGCTAAAGACACCTGTTTTTGACTGGTACATGAGTAATAAAGAAAATTCTTATGTGTTAGGTCACTTACATCTTTGCTATAACAACTACTAAGTCACTTCAGTCGTGTCCAACTCTGTGCAACCCCACAGACGGCAGCCCACCAGGCTCCATTGTCCCTGGGATTCTCCAGGCAAGAACACTGGAGTGGGTTGCCATTTCCTTCTCCAATGCTATAACAACTAGGGTGACCCCATCTAAGCCAGGAGAAGAAAGAAAGGAAAATGCCATGGATTGAGAGAGGAGATCCTCACCAAGATGAGCAGCTCAAGGCCTCTGTGATACAAGAAAAACTCACCTTGCTAAGTCAGATCAGCCACTGCCTCCTACATGCAGCCCTCCTGAAAGCCCCTAAACAGAGGTCAACTTTAAGACCCCTGGGTGATTAATTATGCCTACCACCTTGATCAAGAATACCTTATGAAAAGTTATTTTGAAAAAAAAATAGCTATTTTCCAAGTGTAGTCTGCCCACCCACCCAATAACCTGCTGAAGGGTATTCCTATAGTCTCCATTGACAAGTGAGGACCACGGGGTCCAGAGATGCAGGAACTGGTCCAAGGTCAAGCAGCTGGGAGAGGCAAAGCCAGATTTTGATCTAAGCTCCTGTCCCTTCCATCAACCCCTCCTGCACTGGGGTGTTTCACACCTTTTCCCACAAATCACTTTCTGGATCACTCACCACACTGGGTACCTCCTAAAGAAGCTGCTGAGGTGAGGGTTGGGGGCCAGACTCACCAGTCAATGCAGTGGGTCTGGTGCCAACCCACAGCTTTTCTCAGGCCAAATTCTGCTGTTTCCTGAGCCTGTCTGGGAGTTGCTGCTACTGCTGCAGTTTAGGCACTAAGTCATGGCCAGCTCTTCACGACACCGTGGACTGTAGCCTGCCATGTTCCTCTGTCCATGGAACTTCCCTGGTAGGCAGCCTACCTGGGAGGCTCCCATGCAAAACTAGCTCTCTAACCCAGCTCTCCTACAATCTTACTAGTCACTAGTTATTGATATTTACACCAGGCATTACTATCACTGGCAGTCTGTATTGTCTTTGTAGCCTGGAAGAGGGGAAAGGGGTGAGTGGCCAGATGCCATTATGTGATCTGACGTTGGAGGGTGGAGAAAGCTGCTCCTCCTAGTGGTTCTGGGGCGTGCTTAGCAGTACACCCATCTGGCAGCCACCAAGCTTCCATTTATCTAAGGCCTGGGCAGGGCTCTGAGGGGAGTGAGGGCAAATTACCACACAGTTCCAGCTTTAAACAAAAGGCAAGAATAAGCCAAGAAGTTAGTGACCAATCTCAGGAGATGAGAATCCTCTAGAAGCCAGAGGTGGGTTTGGTGGGAGCAAAACATGGGCCCCCTACAGCAAGAGGGAGCGATGGAGGCCAGTTCATTCTTTGTTGGGGCTGTCCTATGCCTTGCAGAAGGTTTAGCAGCACCCCTGACCTCCAATACTTTGGCCACCTGATGCAAAGGGCCGACTCCTTGGAAAAGACCCTGATGCTGGGAAAGACTGAGGGCAGAAGGAGAAGGGGGTGACAGAGGATGAAGATAGTCGGATGGCATCATCGACTCAATGGATATGAGTTTGAGCAAACTCCAGGAGATAATGAAGGACAGGGAAGCCTAGCGTGCGGCAGTCCCTGGGGTTGCAAAGAGTTGGACACAACTGAGCGACTGAACAATTAAAAAAACGACTATCCTCTACAGATCAGATGCCAATAGCAACACCCACCCAACTGGTGACAACCAAGAATGTCTCCACACATTGCCAAATGTCCCCTGATCCCGCTGAGAAACCCTGCTCTAAATTAGGGTGCGGCAGTGGCTGGCCATGCCAAAATTTAGGCCTGGTGCTCTCAGATCTTCCATCTTCTCATATCTGGACTTTCTTGTGTGAAATGTCCCAATTTTTAAATTTTGCCAACCAATTAATTAAAAATAATCTGCTTAGGCGATGAGAACCAAAACACTTGTGTGCCAGTTACCAGCTGAGCCTCTGCCACATCCAGAAGGAAGAAGAGAAAGGACATAACCCACCTACCAATGCTGAAGGCCCTGAGCTCCCTACAGACCAAGCTCAGAGCCCCCACAGCCTGGAAGAGCCCTCTGCAAGGCTCACACAACAAAGGTGGAGACAGACAAGGAATCTGAGTTATTTCTGGGGGAATATTGTCACCACCTCACAGGCTTTGCAAACACTCTCTCCCAGGAACACAGGCAGACAAACCCATCCCCAGAACAGATTCCCTCTGCAGGAAAACTGAATTTCCTCGTTCACGTCCTTGCCCCCACTTAACCTCCTCTCCCCCAAATACAATTACTCTCCTGCCGATGTTTCTGGAGCCCAGACCCTGTGTGGTTCTGGTCTACCAAGCAGATACTTAGGAACCACCCCCTACAACAACAACCAGCCTCTGGGCACTGGTGACTCTTTTAGTGCCAACACTGCCCTAAAGGACTGGGCTCTGTATCTCCCAGCCCTTAGTTAGAGAACTTGTTCTAAGCAAGTTTCCTTTACTTCGAGTGAAAATCTGGGTTACTAGGGGGAGGGCAGGAGAGAATCTAATAAATCTTAGAATATACTTTTTGGCTAAAAGAGAGAAGAGAAAAAAAAAAAAAAAAACCTACTTACTGGTGTCATGAAACAACTTTCCAGCTCTCTCTGAAGAGAGCGGGTTCAGAAGTTACTATTGTATTCAAGCTGTATTAAATCAAGCTGTGAGCAGCACCGGGGTTATGCTTTTAAAGAATGCCCTGAGCCAATTCTGATGTTTAAAGGGAAAAGGAAAAGTTTCCAAGGCTTCCATAAATTCTGACGAGAGGAAGTTTCAAACTTGGGTGTTCACAGTCCGTGGCCCCCACATGGAAACAGCTTGGTTTCATGTATTTGGTTTTCCTGTTCAAACTTGAGGGTCTTTTAACTTTTTATTTTTACAGGGCTCCAAAGAAAAGGGAGAGGCAGCCATTAGTTCCCTGAGTGCCAAAGAAAACCCCGGAGCCTCCCTCGGAGGGCCTCTCTGCCTGGGGCGGCCGCGAGGCAGGGGTGTGGGCAGGGGACCCCTGGGTCCTGGCACACCCCGGCCGGCTCCTCCTGCCCGCTGGAGGCCAGGCCTGTGGGGCCAGCCGCTAATTAACTCCGACAAGATCAATGCAGGCCGGAGCGTGTGAGTGGAGACCGCGCAGGACAGTCATTTGGCTGTGGCTGAGCTTCGGCCACTGCCGGCAGCAGGGGGAACGAAATGGAGCCTTTCCAAAGACAAGAGGAGGCCCAGCCAAGAGCCGAGGAATCCTAATTTTAGTCCCTGGGGGGAGACGGCTGTGTCTGCTCGGCCAGAGCACCAGTGAGGACCGCATCCCTCAGAAATGTCAACCAAACCAAACAGGCCCTCCTAGGACACAGCCTCTGACTTCAAGCAGCTCACCCTCAGTCGGGAGGGCTGACTCACACACGTCAGGTTCCAATCCCCAGCCCCACTCTCCAAGTGCTGCCCATCTGGGAGGTGGCCAAAGTCGGTGTAGGATACCCATCTGACAGGCAGGAATACTGAGTCCCGAGAAGGGCAGCGGCGAGGCAGAATGAACACGGGCAGTCCTGAATATGGTCACACAACACCCGTGTGACCTGGAAGAAGACACCTTGTTACTCAGGGCCTCAGTTTCACCATCTGCAAAATGGGAGTGAGGATGCTTCCCTCAAAAAGTTGTGATAAGGCACAAATAAAAGCTGGAAAGGTATCTGTATATATTGTATGTATTGTATCTGTATATATTGGGTTGGTATCTGTATACACTGGTTTGAGTTTTGAAAGAACTTTTTGGCCAACCCAATATACACACACGTACGTAGATATACTTTTAAAGGTGACTCTTGAGCTGCGCCGCAGACACAGAGGGTTGACAGCAGTCATCCTATGACCGTATATCCCTCCCCCGTCTGGGGTAACGGCACCCTGACCTGCCTTGGGCTGCTGCCTGCCCTCAGCCCCTGTGGCTGTGAGCCTGACCAATTTCCAGACACCTACTGAATCAGAATCACCAGGGGCTGAACCCAGAAGTAACTCGTTGTTTAATTTCCCCAGGTGCACAAGAGACAGTCTTAGGAACAGCTGCCAGAAAAACTCGAGAGGGCCCAGAGGCTGTGCTCACAGAGGGTGTTAATCCCCCCAGGAAGCTCACATCTGCAGAGGGTCTCAGATTCCAAAGGGCTGTCCAGATGGGACCCTCTCCCAGACCTGAAACAAGATGAGAGTCCCCGAGGGGCATTCCTGCGGGGCAGAGGCCAGGTGGAGTTCTGACCTGACCCTGGAAAGTACTCTCTGGCTCTTTCCGCCATGACCCTCCCTGCCCCCCACAGAGCAGATCAAGGAGAGAATGGACGCCCAGAGTCTCCACACGGAGCCTGCCCCTTGTTCCTATAACATTTGACCATAGTCTCGGAGGCCTGAGGGGGACACCAGGGACATCCACTTGCCACAGGGCAACTGCAGCATCAGGAGGTCTCCATAGCAACCCTGCATCTGGAGAAACTGATGAGTTACTTGGTGACCAGATAAGGGTGCAGGGTGGGCAGTGGCAGGCAGGGGTAGGGTGGTACTGAAGGATGGGGCTGGGGCTTTTCCAGAAAGGAGGGAAATAGCAAACATCTGTCCAGAGGGGGAAGAAATCTTCCAGCAAGATTTTTCCTTCTTCTATCTCCTCTTCCTCATAAGAAGACATCTTGCAGGGAATAGTTAGTAGTTATAATAGGAGCAGCTTTACCAAGCACCATCTATCTATGCCAGACCACGGGGTTCACGACCTTACTGAATTCATACACCAATCCCAGAAAGGAGGGTCAACCAGTAGTCCCATTTTACAGGTAGGGAGACTAAAGCCCCAGAGAGATGAGGGAGATTGCACAACCAGTAGAGGTGTGTGGGTGTGTGTGTGTGTGGGTGGGTGGGTGTGTGTGTTCAGTAGCTCAGTCATATCTGATTCTTTGTGACCCTATGGACTGTAGCCCACCAGGCTCCTGACTCCAGATCCAAATTCATCCGGTTCCAGAGTCCACTCTCCTTTTCTCTTCTGACCGGCACAGCAGCACCCCTTCCATCCTCCACATTCTCTGGGCTCAGCAGAGACTGGCTTTGGATCCAGCGCCACCTGACCCAGAGGCACACTCAAGCCCTGACACCACGCTGCTGCTAAGCTGGTTAAGAGAAACTGAGCACCCACTTTTAGGGATGGGCTCCTTGTGCAGAGAATTTGTTTCCCATGGTCCCCCAGTGGATGCCCTGAGTCCCTGCCCAGCTAGCGCACCAAGAAAGGGGTGGAGCACATGACCTTGGAACACCCAACCTCCAGTCTTTCCCAAATAACATGCGGGGTGGAAGAAAAGCACTCGTTAATTCCAAAAAAAAAAAAAAAAAAAAAAGTTCAAGATTGAAGTAACTTAGTAGTAACTGAGTGCAACCTCCACAACCCTATTTATGGACAGGATAGCTGAAGCCCGGAGAAGGGAAGGAACGTGGGCAAGGCATAAGCAAAGCAATTTCTTTCTGCAGGTATTGATGGATGGATCCCTTCTATGTGCCAGGCACCATGCTAGGCATGGAGCTCTGGGGGTTAATAATAAAAACTGTCCCCTGACAGCAGAGTTGATGTTCCTATAGGAGGTGAGTAGTAACTCATTGACCAGTGGTGATGAGCACCCCAAGGAAGTGGAAGGAGTAGGGTGCTACAAGGCAACAGACCCCAACATTTTTTGACACCAGGGGCCAGTTTTGTGGAAGATGATTTTTCCACAGATGACAGGGGGTCGAGTGTAGGGAGATGGTTCAGGTGGTAACGCAAGCGATAGGGAGTGATGGGGAGCGGCAGATGCAACTTGGCTCACTCGCCAGGCCACCACTCACTTCCTGCTGTGTGGCCCAGGAGGTGCCAAGGACCAGTACTAGTCCACAGCCTAGGGGCTGGGGACCCCTCCCATAAGGGACAGCAGTGACAAAGGAGCTGGCCCTAAGTGGGGCCTCAGGGAAGGCTGCTCTGAGGCCGTGATGTGGAAGTGGCATCTTGAAAGGTGGGCAGAGGAAAGCCAGGCTAAGAGTGTGGAGAAGAGCACCCCAAGTAGTGGGACCAGCCTGTGCAAAGGCCCTGAGGTAGAAGCATGATGGATGAGTTCCAAAAAGGACCAGAGTCGTGGGGACAGAGGGAGCTCAAGGGAAGGCAGTAGGAGATGAGAGGTGCTGCTGCTGCTGCTAAGTCACTTCAGTCGTGTCCAACTCTGTGTGACCCCACAGACGGCAGCCCAGGCTCCCCCGTCCCTGGGATTCTCCAGACAAGAACACTGGAATGGGTTGCCATTTCCTTCTCCAATGTGTGAAAGTGAAAAGTGAAAGTGAAGTAGCTCAACTGTGTCTGACTCGTAGCAACCCCATGGACTGCAGCCTACCAGGCTCCTCCGGTGGGAAGCGGGCAAATCATGGGGAGTGGTACAGAGTATAGGAAGGATTTCAACATTCCACTCAAGGGCCTGGGAAGTCACAGCAGGGGACTTAGACAGGAGTGTGATTCTGTAAAACCTCACTGTGTTCTGTAAGATCAGCCTGGCTGAACCACAGAAGATAAAATCAGAGGCTGGTGGAATCCTCCAGGAGTGATATGATGATGGCTTAAACCAAGATGGGGACAGTGAGAAGAGTTGACAAAAGTTGTCCATCTGTTGGCTGTTCAGTTTAGGGAGGGAAGAGTTGGGAACGACCTCCAGGTTCTGACCTGAACAACAACAGGTGAACAGAGGGCCAGTCACCGGGCCAGGAAGGCCTGGAGCCCTCGCAGTTCCCTAGGAAGATGAAGAGGGTAGTTTTCAGACAGTTTATATTTAGATGCTTGAGCAACATGGAGAGACAGCGCCAAGCAGTGGTATCCAGGTCTCCAGTCGCCCTGAAACTCCCAAGGCCTCCACACAACCCCCTCAGGATGCCATGTACATACACCCTGGGTCTACCCAGCTGTGCAGCCAGCTGGTCATCCTCATCTTAGCTGCTCTGCGGGCCTTTCTCCATCACCTCCTCCCACAGAAGGCAGAGCCTCAGCATCTGTGTCTCTCACATCATGATCTCAGAAGAGGGAATTTGCTTTAGTTATTGGAAGGCTGCCGTCTGCAAGTCCCCAAGCCAGGACCCATGTCACTGACAATTTCCAAGGCCTTGAAAGGGACCTTTAATCCAATTGTCTGTGGCAGGCAGTTAATGGGCAGCCCCTCCTTCCCCCTCCACCTTCCTCCCGGCTTTCCTTTTGAAGGCAGCCCCAGGGAAGAGCTGCCCAGCGCAGCCCTGGCCAGCCCTGACAGCTGTACGCCCACACAGCCAGGAGGGTCTGCCAGGCAGCTGGAGAAGACCACCGGTGCCCAGCCCTTGGTGTCAAGCCCCTCTGTGCCTGGCGGGGGCGTACCCCTAGCCATGTTCCTTGCTCAGCACGAAGTGCTGCACAGATATTACAGTGCCCCCAGCAACACATTTTCCAGATGGAAAAACCAAGGCTAACAGACATTACGGTCACCCTGTAAATTCTGGAAGTGGATGTCCGACTGCATTCTGCGTCCAGAAGCCTCACTTCTTACATATCAATGTGAACAATGGTGCTAACTGCCGCATGAACTGCTGTGTGTGTGTCAGGTCCTGAGCTGAGAGTTTCAAGTCCTCAACCTGCACAACAGCTCTGTGGTGTTCGTACCATTTTTCCTCCCATTTCACCAGTGAGGAAACAGAGGCACAGGGAGGTTAAGGAACTTACTCCAGGTCACACAGCTAATAAGTGGCAAAGTCAGCATCTGCATCAGGTCTGGCTCTCTGGAGCACTTCTTATTCTTTATTATCTGTCCCTACCCATCACACCAGTCAATCTGAAGGGAAATCAACCCTGAATATTCATTGGAAGGACTGATGCTGAAGCTGAAGCTCCAAAACTTTGGCCACCTGGTGGGAAGAGCCGACTCATTGGAAAAGACCCTGATGCTGGGAAAGATTGAAGGCAGGAGGAGAAGGGGACGACCGAGGATGAGATGGTTGGATGGCATCACTGATTTAATGGACATGAGTTTGAGCAAACTCTGGGAGACAGTGAAGGACAGGGAAGCCTGGTGTGCTGCAGTCCTTGGGGTCGCAAAGATTTAGACATGACTGAGCAACTGAACAACAACCCCATACTTAGCCTAGTTGCACTTTTTTCCCTAACCACTTCCACATGAAATTTAGGTATACCACAGGCATACTTTTCGTCTCTCTGAATGTATGTATACATATGTATGTGTGTATACGGGGGCAATGTCATCACCATTAAGAATGGTCTGGAATCTATACTAGGGCTACCCAGTAGGAACAGAATGCAAGCCATACATGTAACTTTAAATTTTCTAGTAGCCACATTTAAAAAAAAAGAGAGAGAGAGAGAAGGGTGAAATTAATTTTAATAATGTTATTTAAGCCAAAATCTCAAAAATCTTGCCATTTCTAAATATTATTTGTTATCAATGTAAAAATTATTAAGGAAAAATTTACATTCTGCTTTCTCATGAAGGCTTTGAAATCTGCTGGATGTTTTCAACCCAGCCCAGCCCTATTTCAAGTCCTCAATAGCCGTGTAAGGCTAGTGGCCACAAAGTGGACGGTGTCCCCCGTGCTGTAACCACTCTGCTAAAGTAATATTGTCTACCTTCCCAGAAGTCTTGAAAATAATGTTCTGAGAGACTTTTTTTCAATCAAAGAGCCCTTTGGAGAGTCACCACCATTCCTAACCAGCAGGTCCCACTTTCGTGTTCTGAGGCCTCCTATGGACAAGACACCATGCTAATATGTTCTCAAGGAGATACGAAGACTGAGAACTGTCGAGCAACTGAGGGGGGTGGGTATGAGACGTTACCAAACCCTACTGCCCTCCAGGCCCTGAGACTTCGCACCCATTATCTTTCCACCCTCCCACTCAGCCTGGGAGGAGGAGGGGTTCGACAGTATCATCCCATTCTACTGATGAGGAAACTGACAAAGAAAATGCGGATCTTGTCCAGGGCCCCCCTCTCTGACCTGGCCAACCCAGAGCAGAGCACAGCAGGCATCAGAAAGCATGCAAAGGCTTTTAGGAACAAGAAGGGCGGGCCGGAGGGAAGGTTTTGGGGGGTTTATAAATGTGTGGTGGAGGCTGCATGAGAAGGAAGGAGGAAGCCAGGCTTCTGAGGATGGAGAAGGGGCATTTGCAAGGAATGAACAAGCAATGCATGGATTTCTGGCAGAAGACACAGTCAAGGGGACTCTGAAGAGGCAGACAGTGTATCCAGGCACTAGGTGCCTCAGCAAGTAGCCCATGTGCGGGGCACTGTATGAGGAGAGTCCAAGCTCCATTATCAAGTAAAGCACCCGTTGCCCAACCCGCGGGCCATAATGCCAGAGGAATCCACCTTCCCAAAATATTTACCAGAAGGCTCTGGGCACCAGACTCCATTCTGTAAACTTGGGTACCATTCCAAAGCTGAAACGATAGATCTCCTGGAGAGCAAGATAAACTCTCCCTCACATTCTAAATAACGACAGGGAGGTGAGGAAGAGAACGAAATAAATCAACCTTCTCCAACTGCACAACTTAAAAGGGATTATGCTCAGAAGCAAGAAGAAGGCAGGGATGCCGTCTCCTTATCAGGCACACGGCTGCTCCAGACACAAACAGAACTCTTGGCAGGCATCCTTCTTCCCCATCGTGGGGGGAGGGGGGAATGAAATCTTAATCTGCAAAGGTCAAACTCATCCTCCTTAAGTACAATCAAGCCGATGCTGTTTTTCCCTAATTTCCAGGAAAGAACAGTCCCTTCCGTGAGCTGAGGTACAGACTGGGGTTCAAGAAATGAAGCTCATAAATCTCCAATTTGCTGGCGTGACCCAGATTTCCAATCCTCCACCATGGAATCCAACCAGGAGTCTCATTAGGGACTCAGGAAATATGCCCACTGCACTCCAAGGCAAAGGAAGCTCAAGGATAAGTTGGTTTTGCAATATGAGTAAGGAAGGCCCATCTCCCTGCCTCTGACAATCACCACTGGACGTCATGGATTGAGCAAACAAGTAAGTTCTTGACAGAGATGATCTCGTTTAATACTCACACATGCCCATGAGGTGGATAACTCTGTTATCCCCAACTCTGCTATCCTCAGCTTACAAATGGAAATGGAAGCTCAGAGGGGCAAAGACCCAGAGTCACAGAGCCTGTAAATGGGAGAGCCAGCTGACCCCAGGCTTGCTCTCCAGCTGGGGGCCTTCCCACACTGGTGTGCAACCCTGTTTCTTCCTTTCTCTGCCACCTCGCTTCCCTCCTTTATAGCTTAGGCTCCCTTCTGCCCACCTAACAAGTCCCAAATCCCCATGGAGGGTTAAGAGAAGGTGGGTGTATGCCCAGGAGCCCCTCACCCCCTAGGCTCCTGCGTCATCTCATATCACCTACTCCCAGCTCCAGAAATGCAGCCCAGCCTCTCAAATGGCCCATCCAAGAAGCGGGCTTCCTAGCATAATATTTTCCTCCCACAGAACGTGAGAATAAAGGGCTCTTTGCTTGTCTCCTGAAATAACTGGCTCTTACCATAAAGCAATCTTCTGCCCAGTAAAAATATTTCTGTAAAACTTGGTAACTCTATCTGCAGTTCCTTTTCTGAAAGTCAAAAACCTTGGAGAGTGAAACATGGCAGGGACAGACTTTATGACAAGCTCATGAAGTCATGTCTCCCCAGAAATTTCCACCTTAACCCTGTGATTAATTTGCTGTTAACCACAGGGGTTTTGTGTCTTAACACTCTCAAAGCAAAGCACCAGTTTGCATTTCTGCAGAACAATACCCACCACCTGAGACCTAGTGTCCAGCCAGGTGGGCAGCGGAACCACTGGCTGGGGCTCAGGGGCCAGAAAGGACTCTGCTGAGACTGGGGACCTCCACCAAGCAGACATCATGCACAGGTGAGCTCTCACCTGTTCATGGCCTGACCATGGCCACGCAGGAGGCACAGTTTATAAAATGAGTGAGAGGTGTCCTAAGATCAGAATGGAAAACCGCTCACAGCTAACTCACACTCACCCCAAGACAGCTGGATAAGTCACTGAAATCTCCTTGGCCTTAGTCTGCCCATCTGGAAATGGAAAAGAATCACTCCAGGGAACTCTTGAGTGAACAAAGATGTTCTCTCTGAACCTCTTCATCCATCAAATAGCAACCAAGCCTCTTCCAGATGCTGCCTTGGGTCCCAGAGAGATGGCTTGAGTTCACTGGGAATCAGCAGCTCCAGAGAGGTCTTATAGGACTATCGAGTATGTTTACTGAGTGCTGACTGCATGCTAAACCTTAAATCGCAACATGCATTATTTCGTTTAATCCTTGAAATGACTCCAAGAGATGAGTGCTTTTTCCCTAAGGAAATTAAAACCCAAAGTGAATACAGTTCAGTACAAACCCAGATCGGAAGTCCAGGTCCAAAGCTGTGTGCCCCCCTGGAGTAGAGAAGATCCATATAAGAAAAAAAAAAAAGTTAAATGATGAGGTTTTTAAAATATTCATACAAACTCAGGCAGCAGTTCTTAACCTGGGGGCTACAGGTGCCCTGAAATTAGGGGTCAAGGTGTAAGAGCACTTATTTAAGGAGAAAGACACCATCTGATATAGCAGATTCCCAGAAGCGTCTTATTACCTACCCCCTGAGGGTTAAGGATCACCTAATTATGTCATGTATGGATGTGAGAGTTGGACTGTGATGAAAGCTGAGCACCGCAGAATTGATGCTTTTGAAGTGTGGTGTTGGAGAAGACTCTTGAGAGTCCCTTGCACTGCAAGGAGATCCAACCAGTCCATTCTAAAGGAGATCAGTCCTGGGTGTTCATTGGAAGGACTGATGCTAAAGCTGAAACTCCAGTACTTTGGCCACCTCATGTGAAGAGTTGACTCATTGGAAAAGACTCTGATGCTGGGAGGGACTGGAGGCAGAAGGAGAAGGGGACGACAGAGGATGAGATGGCTGGATGGCAGCACCGACTCAATGGACGTGGGTTTGGGTGAACTCCGGGAGTTGGTGATGGACAGGGAGGCCTGGCATGCTGCAATTCATGGGGTTGCAAAGAGTCGGACACGACTGAGCGACCAAACTGAACTGAACTGAACCATGCTCATCACAGAGAGGCTAGGAGCTTGAAAGGAAAGCTATGACTCATGGGGGCTGCATGAAGGAGCCCCCCTTCTAGATTTGCATGGCAAACCACTTATGCTCTTCCAAGAGCCAATGGCAAGCAATGGTCCTCCCCAGATAGCTAGCTAATTGTCAGGCTGCCTCATCCCCACCCACGCCTGCCAGCTGCTGGCTGGAGCTGCGGTCAGTGCGTTTTACATGCAGCACAGATGTTGGTTCCATCCACCCACTGTGCATTCTGCAGTCTTCTTCTCACAGGTGGTTTTCCTTTAGGGAACCACCCACCCCCACCATCCCAGACCTTGCGGTTTGTGGGGAGGGGGCTCTGATCCCAGCCCCCACTCCAGGGTGGCCATGTGACCCAGAACTGGCAGAAGCAGAGGGTTTGGTTCTGGGATGGCCATGGGATCAAGTCACAACTACAGGATCCCAGCCTAAACTTTGGTCGAAACTATCTTCTACTTGGAGATGGAAGCCCAGACTGCTAGGAGCCAAATTTCCACCACCTGAGGGAGAGTCAGCCCAAGAAAGAAGCTGACCCAAAAGAAACCAGAGCTGAGAGCAGAAGCTGCCACCCTGGGACAGCTGGATGGAGCTCTAGGACCCAGCTTTCCTGAATTTGGATTTCCCTAGTGGCTCAGATGGTAAAGAATCTGCCTGCAATGTGAGAGAACTGGGTTTGATCCCTGGATCAGGAAGATCCCCCAGAGGAGCGCATGGCAACCCACTCCAGTACTCTTGCCTGGAGAATCCCATGGACAGAGGACTTGGATGGGCCACAGTCCATGGGGTCACAAAGAGTCGGACACAATTGAGCGAACTCAATTCACCCTCCCGACCTCCCCATTACAGAGGTCAATAAGACGCCTCTGTAGGAAACAGCTAAGATAGGCTTAAAATTCAAAGGGTCCTGACTCATCCACACAGAGAAAGGTCACACCTACTTAGCCACAAACCCCCCTGAAGCTTCTGCCCTTGTGAATTTTGAAGACTCTGGCTTGGCGGGGGGCGGGGGGGGGGGGGGGGCGGGGGGCAGGGGGCAGGGGGAGGGCAGGACTCTGGCTTTGCCAGAAAAGAAATAGAGGGCTTGGTGGGGGAGGGACCCCTAAGGGCACTACCCTGAGTCCATCCCAACCCCACATCCCCTTCCAGCTACTGGCATCTCTCTCCATCTCTTCCAGAAAAGCGTATCCCAAGAGCTGTCTATGTGTGCTAGTTTCTCATTTCTCCTAAATGTATTGGCTCTTTGAAAAATACAAAGTGGTACTTCCTCACTGGGGGAAAAAAGTCAACAATATAAAAATGTATAATGTGCAAACTGAATTCCTCTCCTCACCATCTCCCACCACTGCACGCCTCGGGGAAACAGAGTTTGACAGTGTATTATTCCAGATCTTTCCATGTACATCAGCAAATATATACAGACACAGGCCTGAACAGACTTTTGTATACTGCAAAAAATAGGGCCACTTTATACTGATGTTTTGTTCCCGCTTTGCTCATTCAATAGCATCTCAGGGCCTCCTTCCTATCAGCATGTAGCCCTCATTCAACCTGGTTTTACCAGTTGCAGAGAGATCCTGAAATGGAAGGGCTACACCACTGTCTACTGGCCTATCTTCTGGTGATGGATATTTGAGTTACTATAGGTGTTCCTTCTTTCAAATAACGTAGCCATGGATGTTCTCACACGTACGTGCTTCTGCTCCCGTGCACGTGTTTCTCAGTCCCTTCAGGACCCATGCCAGTCTCACCTGCGCTATCATCCCACCAAGACGGCTCCTGCCAAACCGGACTGGGACCACCAGGACCCAAAGTCCAATGGACGCCTTTTCTTACTCAGGCTGTCAGCAGTTCCTCTCCAGGAGACCACATCCTCCCTCCTGGTAAAACACTCTGATGGCCCCCAACCTATCACAGCTGGAGATTCCCTGGTGGCTCAGATGGTGAAGAATCTTCCTGCAATGCTGGAGACCCGGGTAGGATCCTTGGGTCAGGGAGATTCCTCTGTAGAAGGAAATAGCAACCCACTGCAGTATTCTTGCCTGGAGAATCCCATGGACAGGGGAGCCCAGTGGGCTACAGTCCTTGGGGTTGCAAAGAGTCAGACACAACTGAGTGACTAGACTTTCACTTGTACTTTTCTTTCATTCTATCACATCTCCCAGTACTTATGCCCCTGTGTAGTCCCTTCCCCTGAACCTGGGCTGAACCTGTGACTAGCTTTAACAAAGAGAATGTGACACTGCCAATTCTAGGTCTAAATCCTTAAAAGGCCTGACAGTTTCCGCTTTTGCACTTGTAGGAACTTGGCCATCATATGAGAAGTCTGACTGCCCCGAGACGGCCATGCTATGAGGAAGCCCAAGCCAACCCTGCAGTGAGGCCACCTGAAAGAGAACCGAAGCCCCAGGCATGAGGCAAGTGGACCTGTGGCAGCTGGCCCCTCGCTGTTGGAGCCAACCCAACTAGGCCACAGGGAGCTGGAGGCCAGGTGTCCCTGCCCAGCCCTGCTCAAACTGCATAATCTTAAGCAGATCACAAAATGATCAAGGCACTGAGTTTTGGACTAATTTGTTACACAACAAAACATAACCTAGACATCCATCTTTTCTTTACTACATTCTGAGAGGAGGAAGTAAAGGCCAGGAGAGGTCACAGCAGACGCCTAATGGCTAAGCTGGGCTCAGGATTCCCCAAACAGTGTTCTGTCCAGAAGGACTGAGTTTGTAGGATGCAGCTGCTGCTTGTCATGCTCAGAGGCTGGTTTCTAAGGTCAGAGGACATGGGACCCCCCAAGGGCCCTCTTTTTGGTTGTACAAGACAGCAACCATGGAAATCCTGAGAAATCTGTTTTGACCAAACTGTCAACAAACCAAGAAGCCCTGACGTCAAGAAAGAAAACTTAGGCTCAGAGAGGTTAGGGAACTTGCTCAAGGTCACACAGCCAGTGAGAAGCAGGGCTAGGTCCTGAAACCAGGCATTCAAACTCAGAGTCTAGACCAGTGACCAAACACCAGTGTTTTCTAACACTTATGGTGACCCACAATAAGAATGATGCTTTATAATGGGCCTCAGTATATATGGGTTTGGGTATAGATATGCATTTAGATAGAGACTTCTCTGGGCTTCCCTGATGGCTCAGTTGATAAAGCATCTGCCTGCAGTGTGGGAGACCCAGGTTCAATCCCTGGGTTGGGAAGATTCCCTGGAGAAGGAAATGGCAACCCACTCCACTCCTCTTGCCTGTAAAATTCCATGGACAGAGGAGCCTGGTCCATGGGGTCACAAAGAGTCAGACACGACTGAATGACTTCACTTTCTTTCTTTTTATAGACATATCTAGATCTATGTATCTATTTATTGGTATGGACATCCATGTCTGTGCCTGTCCATGACTAGCAACTAAACAGAAAGTAACACAAAGCAACATTTACTATTACTACACAGGATGTTCTCTCTTATTTTTGTTTTTGTCTATTTTATTTTTTTTAATACTGGTCACTACATAGATTTCAAGAGCCATGAATGGGCTTATAAGACACAGTTTAAGGAAAAAAAAACTCACCTATAATGAGTTAAGACAGCTCTCAAATCAGACTGCTCTGAATTTGAATCCTGCTACAGCAAGATTCCACTTCCAAGTCAAGTGACTTTGGGCAAGAAGGCAGATTTCCTTAAAATCTCAGTTTCCCCAGCAGTAAAATGGGATAATGGTAGTACCTGCCTCATAGTGGGGCTGGGAGAACGGAGTAGTAGTGACCACTCTTGGCCCAGGGCCTGGCATACAGCAGATGCTCAATGCTGCACCCATGGCTCAGCATAGGGCTCAGCATACAGCAGGCACTTAACAACCACACTGAAGCTGCAGCCACAGAACCCCAAGTAAGGAGGCATGTACCCAAGGCTGACTGGGGTAGTGGGTTCCTGGAGATCTCCAGGACAGGGGAGCAAGAAAAGTGCTCCCAGCACCCACTTAGAAGGCAACTTCCTCCCTGGTTTGTAGTAGTTCTCTGATATCATCATTTGCTTTTGAAGTCTATCTAGATCCCTGGCGGAAAGAAGGCTAAAACAAGGTCAGGGTCAAAAGCTGCCCTGTAACAAGGTACCCCAAAGTAGCACCCTCAAGCCTACTCAGGTGGAGCTGCCATGAGTCAAAGCCTGCGTGAGAGCCCTCCCACCGCCAGCCTGTGCAGGCCACTGGAGTAAGAGACACATTTGGGAGGCTCAGGTCTTCCCCAGCCTCAGTTGTGGCCTGAGGGTGGCCAGGCCCATCCTGATGACAGGCACCGTTTAGGCTCTGCGCCACCCTCTCCAGGGCCCCAGCTCTGTCCTCAAGCTCAAGGCTGGGGGCTTGGGCAGCACATGGCAGACCAGCCAATCAGCTCCAGGCTTTTGTGGGACCCGAGGTTCTCCCCCATCTCGCACTCAGCTAGAAGGAAGAGAATCTGGAGGGATCAGACATGAATAAAAAATAAATAAAACTGTAAAAGATTTGGAGCAGGTGGACAAGGGCTCAAAATAAGTTGCAACACATAGCATCCCCCACCCCCCGCAACTCCCAAGCGCCACCCACCCCTGCACTGGACCTTGCATTTCTACTTGAACATCTCAGGGACTGGACTGTCCTAAGCCAGAAACCAGAAGTGGGTTAAAGACTCCCTACTCGGCAATCACGCCTTGTGGCCTTTGCACTTCCCAAACCCTTTGTCTGAGCTGTTTTTACCAAACCTTTCGTCACCTGGCTATTTACCCTTTGGGGACTCAACAACTTAGTTCCCTAAACCAAACGAGAACCCCTCCTCATTCTCTCTTACCACGCCCTGTTCCTTCCCCTCATCACATGCGGTGCACATTTGGGTGAGCATCCACTAACCACACCAGACAGCTGCAAGAGGAGGGGCGACATCTGCTTTGTCCTCCCTGATTTACCAGAGTGAACACATTTCACTCTCTGAACGACTCCACTAGGTAGGAAATTATGACCGCCACAGATGTGAAAGCTGAGGATCTGCGGTAAGCTATCAGGTAACCCAGGGCCACCCGGCTGGGAGAGTTGGGAAGTCTGATTCTCAAAGCTCTAAACATACTCCTGACACCTACTATGGGCACACTCTGGGCGTTGGTATAAAAGGGGGCACAAACGACATCTACACCGTCCTTACCCCACCTGCCCTCCCATCCTTCTCTCTACCAACTGAAACATACTGTCCATGACTCCCCAGCTCCCAGCCTTGGCTTGGGCTGTACCCTCCACCTTGGAGGCAGCCTGAATCCACCCTCCCTGGCTGGGCTCAGGAGGTTAACTTGCTGAGCCTGTCTTCTCAGCTGTATACAGGGGAATAATAATGTAAAGAACGCATGTACAGTATGAGGCACTTTAATATCCATTTGTATGCGCTATTATCCCTCACACAGTCATACCCCACCAAAATCTTGTAGGTTTAAATCAACAGTCACAAGCCAGGCCATATCCAGCTGTCTGGGTCCACCCAAAAGAGTGTTTTTGAAAATTTTTATGTAGTTGACGATAATTTTTTAAATTAGAAAAATTTCACATAAAACTCCAGACGGCTGGATTCTCTTAATGATCAAAAGATGTGGCAACACCAGGCCACATTCCCACATGACAACAGCTGGCTGAGGCTGAGGGGCGCTGCTCCCTGGACATGGCACATGTACTCCCCAGGGCATCTGAGCCCTCCCCATCTCCCGGCTGTCTCCCAGCCAGCCTGACGCGTTGGTGAATATGACTCCTCTGGTCCCTGCAGGTCCTTTAGATTCTCGGCCTTACCATCCTTAGAGCTGTATTGACATGCCGTGTCTTTCAAAAACACCTCCTCCAATCTCTATAACCCTGTGTCTCTTCCTGGTTTTGTAACAGTAAGAGCGAACTTAACACAGTTACGATCCGTCCCATATTACAACCATTTTACAGTCTGAGTCCTCACAGCTGCGCTGTGAAGCAGACACTGTCATCATCCTCACTGTACAGACGAGGAAACACAAGCACAGAGTTGATTAGTCTATTTCATTCCCACCCTCATCCATTACCTGCCCCCCCATCCCCCACCCCCCATCCCCCACCCCACCCCCATCCTGTGCTGCTCTGCGCCCTCAGGAAGACCACCTTGTGCACCCATTCACCAGGGCTTCCCAGTCTCTGGCTTCTGAATTCAGCTGCCAACGGGAGGCCCCGGCAAGAAACTGGAGGATGCCAGGAGATGGGGGTGGCGTGCTTCTTCTGCACCTCCTCACTACTTCTGTACCGTATCTCTGCAGTTCATCCTCCATCTTTATAGCTTCTGCCTGGTCTCCACCCATCCTCAGCTGTGACTCCTACGTGGATCCAATCCAAAACATCCAACACATCCTCCCTGGCCCTTTCTGCCCTTGGGGGGCGGTAACAGCTTCCTCCTATTGCCCAGGACCCACCAGACACTGGGTACCTCTAGACCCCATGAAGGCTCCTGAATGCTGCCCATACCTCTGGAAGCTAATTTCACTTAGACTCTCCAGGGTGGCTCTGTTTCCCGCTAGATCTCTGGCTGACAGAGGTTCGACACTGTGCCCAAGCTCCCACAGGCAGAAAACGGCGCAGCAGGATCTGAACCCAGGACACTGGGCCGCAGAGTCCTCACTCTGGCACCACCCCCGACACCACCTGTTCGATTCTACTCCTCCCGGTCCTTCACCCACCTGTGGCCCCCTCAAGAGTCCCCTGGGTGGCCCCTGAGAACTAAGCGCTGTGCCTGGATCGAGGCAGACCTTCCAGAATCTCTCCCTCAGCCCACAGAATTAGTCACTTGATTCCTCTTTATCCTCTGAAGTATTTTTACAAGGGAGAGCCCATCCTTCCCCACATTCCTTCTTCCCCTAGATCAAAGGGCTTACCTCTGAGGGGCTGGCCCCTCACACACTTGTCTCTCCTCTGGACAAAGACCAAGCTCCATGGCATGGCTGAGAAGGCCCCCAGGCCCAGGCCGTGACCCCTCTTCAGCCAGCTGAACTTCGATCAGTATCTCAAACGGCCCTCTTCACTACACGGCGTTCTCCCATGTGGTGGGTCAGTCCAGCAGACCCTCATGTGGCCGTTGCATGTTCTCTCCCCTTGCCTCGCTCAGCACTACCCCTCTCCCGATGCAACTCTGGGCTTAAATCACAGCTCCTCTGAGACCAGCTGTGACCCTGGACCAGTTCGCACTCTCTGCTCTAGACTTTCCGAGTGTCTAAAGAAAGTCTTTCAGACTTTCAGAGAATGCCCAGAACATTCTCTAACATTCCCTAAATATTGTCATTATTCAGCAGATAACTTTTCAAACATGAGCCAATCAAACATGAATATTAATGCAAAGTAAAGTATTAGCAAATCAAATATGTGCTAAGTTGCTTCAGTTGTGTCTGACTCCTTGTGACCCTCTGGACTGCCAGGCTCCTCTGTCCATGAGATTCTCCAGGCAGGAATACTGGAGTGGGTTGCCATGCCCTCCTCCAGGGGATCTTCCTGACCCAGGGATCAAACCCACATCTCTTATGTCTCCTGCGTTGGCAGGTGCGTTCTTTACCACTAGCACCACCTGGGAAGCCTAGCAAATCAAATATAATAATATTTTAAAGCAGCAGTCTAGCACAGCAAAGAAGGATTTAGTTTAGGAATGCAAAGAAACTTAAACTCTAGGAAATCTGGCAATGTAAATCATTCATATAGATCACACATTATATTAGCAAAGAATCATCAGCTCCATCAATACTCCAACAGCATTTGATAAAATTCAATAATTATTCCTGGTTTAAAAAATCTTAGCAAGTCAGGAGATAAAGAAAGCTTTCTTAATTAATTAAATAATGAACTTCATACTTAGTAGTTATGAATCAGTCAAGGATATTCTAACCAATGCAATAAGATAAGAAAAATGGATGAGAGGCAAAGATGAAAGTTCAGTTTCACTAAACTCTAAGTTCTATGAGGCAGGAAGTATGTTCTATTCCTCATAATTTCCACAACATCCTAACCACACTCAAAAATCTGTGGAACGAACAGCCACCCAGATTAGGTCTGATTCCCATTAAGTGTTCTCAAAGCACCCAGGACCTCTCCTTTGAGGCATAAATCACAACTTAGATTGTGTAATTTGTTTTTACAAACCCTTTTCTTTCCCAACTAGAATGTAAGGTCCATGAAAACAAGGACCATGCCTACTGACAGGGCAGATGTATACCTGGCATAAAGTAAGTACTGAATTTCTGTTGCACAGATGCACAAATGACTTGAATAGAAGGCATTCAATACCTAGTTTCCAAATTGCAATAAATGTAATAAATTTTATCCTACTTCTCAGCTAGAAGATTCGAGGCCCAGAGAAGAGAAGGATGCTTCAGCTGATGCCACACACCACTGTGAAGCCCACCCATTACCCTGGGTTCCTCTGAAAGGTGTCAGCCACACATAGGCCACAGCCCACACAGCTCAATAAGTAAGGAAAGTGAAGCCCAGAGCAATTCTTGGAGCCCTCAAAGCAAACACACGTCCAGGACACACCCCGGTGGGCAGAGTCACCTGGTAAGAGCTCCTCGTGCTGCCTTGCTGGGGAGAAAGATGACTTCAGCAGAGGGACCTGAGGCCTCCCTCGCAAAGCCCTGTGACAAGTACCACATGGATAAACAGCCCCCTCTGCTTTCCTGGGCAGTAATTAAAGAATTACTTATGTCTCTGTAAATGCTTGTTTGGAAAAGGTTCTCCACCCCACCTGGGCTTGGCAGGAGCAGCAGCATCACCAAACCTGCCCTTTGGGGAGTGATCAGCCTTTTCCTCCAGCTCCTGAAGGAACTCGGCCATTCTTCATGTGCAGAGTCTGAAGTGAGCCATAAAGAAGCAGGCAGCTTCCCAGGATAAACGGAGCACGGTGACATCAAAGACTGCCTTCCAGATTAAACAACCAAGGCCTTCAGCTCTCTCTGGCGTTTCTTCCAGGATATTCTGGGCTCCTGCCTCAGTTCTCCCTTGGATGGAATGGCAGATATTTTGTTTGTGAGAGTCTGAATTTTTTCCTTCCTTGGGGAGTGGGGGAAGCGAGGGGAAAGGAGGGGGAGAGAGAGTGAGAGGAAGGAAAAGAATGTCTGTGAGAGACAAGAGCCACAAAAAGAACATGTGTGAGTAGAAAAGAGAGCGGGAAGTCAGGGAGGCAGCCTGAAATGCCTGCTTTGGAATCCAACAAGTGACCTAAAAATTCCAAAGTTGTGAACCTTCAGTCACAGTGAGTGAGGCTGCAAGAACCCTCGAGCAAAGACGATTGTGTATGTGTGTGTGCTAAGTCGCTTCAGTCGTGTCTGACTCTTTGTGACGCCATGGACTGTAGCCCGCCAGGCTCCTCTGTCCATGGGATTGATTCTCCAGGCAAGAGTACTGGAGTGGGCTGCCAAGCCCTCCTCCAGGGGATCCTCCCGACCCAGGGAGCAAAACTGTGTCTTTTAAATCTCCTGCATTGGCAGGCGGGTGTTCTTTACCACCAGGGCCACCTAGGAAACCCATAAGGAGGGTTGGGGGGTCCCTGACTCCCCGGGGCCCACAGATCTCCTTACAGGCTCCTGCCCCTTGCTTGCCCAGAGGGTCACAATGCACTCCTCTTCCTCAGACACATCCGGTAAACTGAGGCAGGAGACCCTCTTCCCTCCAGCACAGGCTCA
Source organism: Budorcas taxicolor (assembly GCF_023091745.1). Classification (NCBI taxonomy): domain Eukaryota; kingdom Metazoa; phylum Chordata; class Mammalia; order Artiodactyla; family Bovidae; genus Budorcas; species Budorcas taxicolor. The sequence continues at coordinate 20,648,149 of NC_068927.1, read as the reverse complement.
CAGCAATTCTGGGGTAGGACAGGCTCCCCTGGGATTGGCATGTCACTACACCCCTTGGCCCTTGGGATGCCTCCCTCTGCCAATCCTATGGCTCAGGCACCACATCCCACCCACAGCTGGGCTTCTGACCTTCCTCCCACAGCGGGCAGCAGGGGCCACCCCTCACCCAAACAGCTGGGGCAATGCCCCCCAGTCCCTGAGCATGACACTGCACGCTCTACAGAGCGTGCTTGGTGTCTGGACCAGCAGGCTGGCTGCTAGGCTGGCTCCACCCCACCCACCTGTCCAGAAGGACAGGGAGCTCACATGTGCCAAGAACCACTAAACTGTGGGGGGATTTGTAAAATCTAAAATTTGTAGCAAGAACGAGCACCAGAGAGTTTCAGACCCCACAGGACCCACAGCCACTTGGAGCCCACAGCCCCTTCTCGAGGGCTCACCCCAACCACGGACACTAATGTGCTGGGGCCTCCCCCAGCTCCTGCTGCACAAACCCATCCCCTCTTTCCACACTTCCTTCCTCACTGGCCCAGCCTCTCACGAGTGTCACTGTCTGCCAGTGCACTGTGCACACGCTTATTCTTCGTCTCCTTTATTAGACTGGAAGCCACAGGAGGACAGGCTCCACTTCTCTGTGATCTGCCACTGTAGCCTCAATGCCTGTCTTGGCTAGGGAATTCATAATTAGTAACAATTCATTATTGATCATAGTGAATGAACAGCTAAGACTCTGGAAGAAAAGGCCGAATTACAGTCTGTCATTTATTCCTGCTTCCAGCTTTACCTGGCCGGAGTAGGAAGAGGCAGTGATGGTGACCTAATCCATCTTCATTCATTCTTCATTCATTCACTGAGCAAATTTATCATGAGAGCCCACCACATGCCCCGGGACTGCCACAAGGAAGACAGATTCCTGAGGAGGTGATTCTTCCTTCGCTGACCGCTCAGCCTTGTTGCTTTAAGGCTTCAGAGGAACAGTCTGGCCCCTGAGCCCAGTGCCCAGGCTTCCTGGTATGAGGAGGAACACGCTCTGTCCAGTCATCACCCGCATTATCGCCTCACTCTGACACTCCCACGCGGCGAGGGGATTAAACATTCCCCAAGTCTAGAAGTTTGTGGGACATAGTGCGGTTGTCTCCTGGTTTAGCTTCCCACTGAGTTTACGACAGTCTGCACAAGGTGTGAATGTAGAGTGTTTATTTCTGAGTTTGAGGGAAAGCGCACACATAACAGCCTGACTCAGAGAACCAGAGTCCTTCTCAAGGACAAAAAGGTTTATAGGGAGGATAAGACACTCCTCGAAGCCTCTACCAGAGACCCCGTCACAGAGACGCATTAATGTATCCAGAGTGACACCTTGCCCACTTTCCACCATTCTGAGGGACCCAGACCTACCGGAAACCAGAATCTGGCACTCTGCCCAGCCCCAGCTTGCCCCTGCTCTCCTCCCCATCCCCCACGGGTCCAGAAAGCTGCCAGGTGGGGCTATGAAGCTGGCCTGGGTGCCACAGGCAGAGGGCACTCTCTGTGGAGAACTCAAAGAAACCAGTGAGTGGAAGCCCAAACGCCTCCTCTAGCCTCAAAGCAAATCATCTTTTAATTGTGAAACACCAAATATTTAATTTATGCTCTACCTCAAATGTCAAGTCCACCTCCCGGCACATAGCTTTGAAACCACGTAAGGAGGCCTAACACTTTCCATATGGTGAAGACATGGGGCCTTTTAATTGTGCCAACTGGTATCATTCAAGGGTAATTCCCCTGGAATCCAGCACTCAGGCAGCAGCTGGGCCAGCCTCCAATCTCATCACCCAGCCCGATACATCCCCGCAGGCTCCCACCATGCCTGCGCCCTCCCAATCTCCCCCAAATATCAAAATGCACAAGGTGCCCCTAATCAAATTACCTAACCGCCTGGCAGCCACCTTTGATCCAGAGGCAGGCTTGACTGCACCAAAGTGCTCAGCCTGTTTTCTTCAGGCGACTTTGCCATAAAAGAACAAAAGGGCCAAACTGGGGGTGGGGGGAGGGGATGGTCTTAAATGCGGAGGTCAATGTGCATATATGCACACGCATGTGCATGCTACAGAAGTGTTCACAGACACGCAGATTCTGCTTCTCCAAGTGTTCTCCTATCAATATCTCTGTGTCCATTTACTCCATCCATCTACTAAACTTGTTAATTTTACCCATTATATCTTCCAGATCCAACATTTCCAATTGCTTCTCTTTTGTTAATGCCTGTTGCTGCTTCATGCTTCTAATATCATCCTTTATCTCTGAGATTATTATGCTTACTTCAATGTCTAATTATCTAGCACACAGTTGCCTGGCATACAAATTGTTCATGTATCATTCATCTTCTGTAGAACTCATACAGCTTGCATGTCTCCTTATTTTCTCCTCTGAGCTCATATTCCCTTGAAGCTTATCATGTACCACTGAAAGGGCAGATGTCTTAACCTGTGTCCCTCCAAATGAGGCTATAAAGTATGGGGGAAGGAAGCCTCTGGTTTCATAATCTGGGCCCCCATCTCCACCTTCCCAGGGCCTCAGGAACCTGCCTGGCTTTCCCCAGGTTCTACACGTTATGAAGAGTTACCTGCCAAAACTCTGCCAGGGATGAGCAGGTTATTATACCCATTTTGCAGATGAGCTCCTTAAGGTAGACAAAGGTAAAATGGTTTCTACAAGGTGACAAGCTATTGTGGCCGAGACTGACCTCATTTATTTATTTATTTTTTGGAAGGGTAGGCATGGGTTAATTGCTGATGAGGTCACCCTCTCACATCCCAAGATCTTGCATGAAACTAAGACCCACCTTAAACACTTATTAAGCTACTCAGACCCCCTCAGGGAGGAAGAGGGCAAGCAGGGGCCCCTCACGCTTCTGCCTGCCTCACCCCAAAGTGCTCGGCAGCTGGCCAGCGTGCCACCTCTTAGGGATGAGTAAGTGCGACCCCCTCCAGGCAGATGCTCTGGTGCGGGAAAGTACTAGTAAGTACTCCGGAAAGGGAGAAAACCAGAGTCCACACCAGCTGGCTGGCAATTTTACAGGGTTGTGAGGAGGATTAAGATAATGTAAGCAAAATGCTTGACACACATGGGTGCTTAATAAATAGTAGTTATCTTTGCAATAATAATACTGCTGGTTGGATGAGCCAGGAATGTGTCCCCAGCTGCCTTGGTGAAAAGCTGGGTGATGGAGTAGAGACAGAAGCCATTCCCAGGACAGGGACAGGTCTGGGGTGGGGGGTGGGCGTGAAGCTCTGCCAGCGCTTGGAAGCACACTTTGGAGCCCACACCCTCCTACATCCTGATGAGATAATGGAAGAACCTAGAGCCACCCTTTCCATGCCCCTAGAACTCATGGAAACTAAACAGACCGGGGGTTGCCTACTGCGATCCCATTTAATATCTCAAAGTTAAACTGGGGGCATTCTTTCTCAGTCACAATTCTGACCAGTTGTACTTAACATTTTTCTCAGAATTGACTTCAGACTATCTGTTTCAACTTAGCTTCATCCTAAGCAATAATATCCATGAAATCAAGGGTTTGATGTCCCAGCTATTTTTTTTCTGGTAAAAAGAAAAAAAAAAAATGTAACTGTTAAGATAAAAACTATTCCTCTAAGTACTGCTTGAAATCACCTTGCAGGCACCCACAGGACAGCCCCACACCTTGGGCTCACCCTGGCTTCTCCCTCAGCCAACTCCACCTCTGCAGGCTCAGGCATGGGGCCAGCAGTGGGGGGAAACCAGGCGTCCAGGTCCCAGTCACCAAGCACGACTCCCAAGGAGGCAGAGTTTCTCTCTTCTGAATATCCTGGATGGCAGGGCCCACCCTCCACCACCCAGCATATGTCACACTGATGGCTCTCGGGCTCACATCTTCAAAAGTGCTTTGAACAAACACTAATGACCCCTCAGCATTTCTCTGCGAGAGGGGGCTGGGAAAGCAGGGGGCAGGCCCCATCCCATGCTGTCCTCAGCTGGGGGAAGAAACCAGGCAACAAAATTCCCGTGACTTCACCAAAGCCACAGACTTAAGCTGGGGCCCCCTCTTCCCCCTCCCCCATTTTCCCCAATGGCAACTTTTACTGGCTCACATCCCTCTTGCTGGGAACACTACTATTTAATTAAAAACGACAGACTTTTGTTTTCCTCTCCTTCCTTCCTCCTCCCTCCCATCCTCCAGGATTGGATGCCAAGGAGACCCACCAAAAACATGCGGGTAACATTTGTTATGGCTTTGAAGATAAAAGTCAATTGAAGTAAGCCCTCGCTGTATTTCAAGTTTCCCCTAAAGCATGGAGCAAGCTGCCTGGCAGTTTAGGAAAGAGAAAAAAAAAAAAAAAGGACTGCAAATAAATGTCATTCTGCAGCAATACTTTGTAAAAATAAACAAGCTGAAAAAACCCAAAACTTGATTAATGGAAATCCACTCAGTTGGCCTCTGTCTTGAGCTGCAAAATGCATTTGTTCATATGGCTAAATCGGATCATTTTCATTGGGCTTTAAAGAAATAAGGAGATCAAAAACTAGAAATGGTGGGGGGAAGAAACGGAAGTTTGTACTTCTGTTTTTAAAGGGCCCTAACTGCAGAGCCCCCTCCCCCGACCCAGCGTTGGCCTTTCCTAGGGGACAGTAGCTTCAATTCTAACCTAGCCAGCAGATGAAAAGAAATGGAGAGAAGAAGGCCCCCTGCTCAGCAGTGACAGTGTAGGAGGAGATGGGAGCTTCCTCTAGATACAGAGGTTATTTCTTACATGCACAAGAGTCACCTATCCACAGGGTCACCTCCTGCAACTGACTACACTCAGTCCAGATCCCACCACCCTAACACACAGACATACACACATACACACACACATCTGAAAACTCCACTGGCCCCTCCCCAGCCTATGAACAAGACCAAAGGACTAACCAGACCTGAAACTCAGTCTGTTCCCCTCTAAGTTTAAGAAAAAAAATTAAATGTCACATCAAAAAGTTGATTCATCCTTTGATCCTTGGCTTGCTCGAGTTCCACGCAGACCATCTGAAAGCCCTGTGCAGAGTTCCAGAGCCCATAGGACATCTGTGAACACCAGTCCCAGGCCAGGAGCTGCGGCTGGACTCACTCACTCCCCTGTCACACCTACTACTCCCCTAGGAACAAATCCAGCCACAGGGACTCACTGGGTGAAGGCTGGGGGTGGGCCAGACTAGAGCACAATGAGGCCCTCTCTCTCCTTGTGCACCAAGCCAAGGGGTCTCCCAGATCTCAGTAACCCCCAAGTTCTGCCCCCACCCAGATCACTGGCTGCTCTACTGGGTCTCCAAGGCAGTTGGCACTGATGAATGCCACAGACACTTGGAACACATTTGGAGGGCAGCACAGTCCTGCCTTTCACCCAGACTCCCCCAACAGCCTTCCCTCTTCCCTAGCGCAACTCCAAATCCACCTTTGAATGCTGGCCACAGAAACAAGAAAGAAATCAGAGCAAGTCCCGAATCCCTCCAGCACAGATAAGTTCCCCATCAACTGGCCCACCTCACCTAGGACATTTCCCCCCAGGCAGCCCTCTGCTCCCCAACTGGCCCCTCCATCTGTGTCACCAGTAAGGTTCCGCGAGGCAGGGGGTGTGCAGGGTCATGTTGGTGGGGCAGGGGCACCTAAGGGATTTCTGGGCTTATAAGTTGTGCCAAGAGGTGCTAAAAGTTGGCTGGGGGCTGTATGGAGACCCATCTCTGAGGTTGAAAGGGAGGTAAGTGGGGATCGTACCCGAGTTCCTCTGCCAGCGGTGCCCGCCGCCCGCAGCTGTGGGGGTCCCGAGCTGCCACCCGGGCAGCGCTGCCTCCCGATCCACTCCTCGATGCCTTTCCGAGCCCAGGCGGCGCTCACAGCGAAGCTGTCACCTGGGGCGGGGACGACATGAAGCCCCTGAGTCTGGCCCCTAGGCTGAAAGTTACCCGAGAGAGGAGAGAAAGAGTGGGCGAGGCAGAGGCAGCAAGGGACCAGGAGGGTGCTAAGAGCTGCGCACGATCCTGAGCGAGGGGCGCAGGTAATTAGGAGAAGGGGGTTCTCGAAGCGAAGCCCCGGGAGCAGGGACCTAGAGGCGAGCCAAGAGGGACACGTCTGGGGATCAGGAGAGCGAGAGCCAGAGGCCAGGACTGCGGAGAGGAGGGACGGACACGGGGCGAGGGGAAGAGGGACCTGAGGGTCAGGAGAAGGGGCGCAGGAGCCAAAGTCTCCGAGTGGGGGCTGACGACCAAAAAGAGAGGAGGCAGCCTCTTGGTGACGGGGCGGCAGTGAGCGCGGAATTGGGGTGCCGTAGGGGAGGGGTTGAAGGTCAGAAGAGAAAGTACTGGATAGCGGGGAGGGAGTAGGGGGGGCAGAGAGGGGGACACAAAGTGTGCTCCAAGGAGAGGGTTTGTGGGACTGGTGGCTGGAGTAACGGGTGCGGGCGGCCCTGGTAATCAGATCCGCGGGTTAGGCCATTCCGCTGCCGTCCGCGGTGCTTCCCCGTCTAGCCCCCACCCTCCCCCCCCCCGGTCCGTGCCCCGCGCGCCCCTACCTTCCGGGCTCTCCCTGCGCTTGCACACGGCGGCTGCAGGCACAACGCGCGCGGCGGCGGCGGCGGCGGGAGCCGGAAAGAAAGGAGAGGCAGAGAGTTAGCAATCGCGGGGCCGAGGGCGGCGGGGGCCAGGGGGCCGGCGCGCGGGCGGGGACACTGACCCGGCTTGGAGTGAAGTTTCCCCATGCTGGGGGGGCGGCTGGAGGGGGCGTCCCTAAGCCATGCGCCCGGCCGGCGGGCCCTGAAGGCTCGCCGCGCCTTGTCTCGCTCTCCTCCTCCCGGAGCGGCCCGGGAGCTGAGCGGAGCCCGAGGCGGCGCCGGGACTCGCTCCTGCCGCTGTTGCCGCGGCCGGACTGACGCCCGGGCGAGCCGAGCCCCCAGCCCGCCGCCGCGGCCCGCGCCTCCCCGCGCGCCCATTGGCCGGGCGCGGCGCATCAAAGGCGAGGCGGGCCGCCGAGGGGGCGGACTGGGGGCGGGGCCGGCGGGCTGGGGGCGGGGCGTGGAGAAGCGCTTAGGGCTGGACACAGCGCCCCCCTCCAGGCTTCGGTCTTCGACCCGGGCCGGGGGCGAGGGACCCGGGACTGGGGACCAGAGGTGGGGTTGGGTGGTGGAGGGAGGCGGAGGAGCTCTGGTCAGTAGGAATATTGGGACAGACACCCTCTTGGGTCCTGCCCGCTGTAGAACAACTGCTCCTCTCACAGCGCTGCTCACGGCGCTATGTGTTCCCTGCGCTCGATTTTTCCTGGAAGCGGACTGGACTCTGCGGCTCCAATTTACAGGTGATGAAACTGAGGTCGGAGACGAGATGCTGCTCGGAGCGCCCGCAACGTTTCCCTTTCCCAAGTCTTGCACGGTCGGACTTCGGCAGAAAATGTTCGCTATTCCCCGCCCAAAGCCCGCCCCGCTTCTCCTCCGAACCTCTCTCTAGGCTTTGATTTGGTTGTGCAGGAGAAGCCCCCATTGCGCCTCCGGCCAGCTGTGGACCCAGCCAGCTCGCGGCGGCTACAAGTGTCCGAAAGCCGCGAGTTGCCAGCTAATCGCTCCGTCCTCTCCTCCCGGGCCCGTGGGTGCCCGCCAGGGGGTCGGGGCGCGCTGCCAGCTGTGCGGCCCGGAAGGGGGTAACCGCTGGGCCTTTGATCTTCCTGGGTTTCCGCTCCCCGCTGCAGTTCGCCAGACCCAAGGGCTTGTTTGTTTTGTCTGGGGAGGTCTCTGCGGAGAGGAGGGCGACATCAAGGGGTTCCACTCCACCTTTGTGGTTCTCAGAGAGCACGCCTGCTCTGCTGGGGACACTGGGGGCCTGTTAAGTTCGGCCTGGTACTGGGCAGTCTGGGCGTGGGAAAAGAAAACCCTGTGCTAAGAGAGAAGAAAAGCGCTGCCCCTTGGACTGAGTTCTCTGTGCGAGCCTCCGTTTTACAGATTGTAAAACGGAGGCTCAATTCTGTCCTTTTTGCCAACTCCTTAGAGGGACACTGCCCAACAGAAAGATAATGTGAGCAACATATGTAATTTCGAATTTTCTAGTAGCCACATTTTTTTAAAGTAAAAAGCAACACTAACTAATTTTAATGTATTTTATTTAACCCAATAGATCAAAAATATTTCAATTTCAACATATAATGAGATGTACATTCTTTGTTTTGCACTGTTTAAAATCTGGTATATTTTACACTTTGACCATAACTCAACCCAGATGAGCCATACTGCAAGGGATCGATGGCCACAGGTGTTTGGGCATCACAATTCTGCAGCATCTACATGTCTCCAAAGGATATTGGGGACTGTGCAGCCCTGTAGAATCATAAATCCCTTCACCCAACAGTGTCTTACTTCCATCCTTCAAATTTGCTTTTTACATCCCCTTTTGCAGAGAAATGAAGGCTACTCTTATAAGTACATTAATGTTCACAGCAAGCTGGTTCCATTTGAGGAGTGCTGGGACCACCCCCCCCCCCCAAAAAAAAGTTATTATTGTTCATTTTATATTGCATTTCTCTATACAGTACCTGGGGCTTCCCAGGTGGCACCAGTGGTAAAGAACCCACTTGCCAGTGCAGGAGTCATGAGAGACACGGGTTCAATCCCTGGGTCGGGAAGATCCCCTGGAGGAGGGCACGGCAATCCACTCCAGCATTCTTGCCTGGAGAATCCCATGGACAGAGGAGCCTGGTGGGCTACAGTCCACAGGGTCACAAAGAGCTGGAAATGACTGAAACGACTAAGCACGCATGAATACAGTATCTACTGTATATCAGCCATTGTCTTAAGTTATGTATAACTCTTACACAACCACTGTCCGATGCAGGCCCGTACTTGTTCTATAAAAGAGGAAACCTACTAGGCTCAGAGAGGTGAAGTCACTTGCCCAAGGTCACACAGCTAGTCAGTGACCTGGTTAGGAACTGAGCCCAATCCTGTTGATTCCATTGCCCATGTTGTTTTTACATTGCCCATGTTGTCCCAACACTGTCCAAACTTAACATTCCACTGTTAGAGACAGACTTGCCCACCTGGAAACAACTACTGATTCAGTGCCAGCTGTGTGACAAGCACTGTTTCAGGCACTTAAGATACGTCAGTGAACAAAACAAAAAAATCCCCACTCTCACGGAACTTGCACTCTACTGGAAGGAAGACTGAGAACAAACATAATGAATGGGCAAATAATATGCTAAGTTCGCAAGCATCACCAGCTATAGCAGTGGTTCTCAGCTGAGGGCAGTTTTGCACTTTGGGGGGCATTTGGGATTGTTTGAAGGCATCTGGTAAGTAGAGGCTAGGATTGCTGCTAAACATCCTTGAATGCACAGGACAGCCACCTGAAAGACTGATCCAGCCCCGAGTGTCAATAGTGCCGAAGTGAGAACCTCTGGGCAGCAGGAGAATGAACGAGCAAAGCAGGGTGCCAGGGATCAGAAGTAAGAGGGAGGTGGGGGCTCTGCATGTCTGAATTCCAGTAGGAGCTTTCCTGCAGACCCCTCCAAAGGAAATGGAATTTGCTTGAGGGGGGAGGGATGCTGGATGTCTCTCTCACCCCCACCCCCCACTGGTGCCAGGGTGCATCTAAATCAAAGCAAAACTCGGATCGGTCTTTCTCACAGTGCTCAGAAAGTTGGTTACTTCCTTAAACCGGTCATGGCTTTCTTCCTGCATGAGAAAAAAGTATCCCCTCATCCCCTTGGGAATTTCTTTTTACAGTTCAAAAAGAGATAAAAGCAAGAACTAAAACTCTGCAGTTACCAGCTTTGAGTCTTGAGGGAAGTAAATCCCAAATGTCCAGCCCAGACACAAAGCTCCCCCTCCACCTTCAGCCTGGCCCTTCCCAGCCCGGCAGGCGCCTGGGGCTTCACTGCTATGGGAACCATGACATCCCCACCCCCACCAACCTGGTCCTAGGGGGAGACACAAGAGAGGTGGGCCTGATGCTGAAACTTCAGGCTGTCTAGAGCTCTGAGGAGGGGTGCCCCAGAGGCCACCAGCCCACCATCCACCTGGGATGGCTATTCGCCCTTTGTTAGCTTCTGGCCCCACGACTCGCTGTCTTTTTATGTGTTTTAATAATTTATCTGGCCCACTTCCTGGGCCGTATACTTACAGTGGCACATCTTTTTCTTTGAAGATTTCCCATCCTTTGAGGGAGGAGAATGGGGAAGGAAGGCAAGGAAGAGATAAGAGGGAGAGATTATAACAGAAACGGGTTTCATGGGGCTTGAGATTTAGCAAAGCTGGTTTAGGTGAAATCTGTTAGACATGGAGCTGGGAGGTTTAAACACACACACACTCATCACCCTGGTTGGCTGTCCCATGCTTGTCCCCAAGTTAAGCCATCTGCTCTGATCCCCTTCAAATGCCACTTCCTAGAAGAAGCCCTTCTTGGCTTTCCTGCCTGAAGAACTCTGACCACTCTGAAGAGTCAAGTTCCCCTCCCCCCTCTCTCTCCACTTAGCACTCCTTATTTTTTAAGGATGGGGCTAAAATTCCCTTCTGGAGTTAGGGCTCCTTGAGCTGGGTTCTTGCCGGACTTGCACGTCCAGATGCAGTACCCAGCATTGCCCATAGGAGGTGCTCTATATGAAACTAGAGGCGCCCACCCAGTCCCGTCTCTACCTTGTGACATGTTGTGGTCAATAAGAGGGTGCAAGGGCTTCTGAGAATATGAGCTGGGATATATTAAAGAAAAAAAATGAATGTCCAAATTTTGCTGGCTCCCCCTAGATCCCTGGAGTTGCTTCATGCCACAGCTGCCTGGTAAGTTTTGGGACTGTGTGTGTGGAGGGGGTGGGGAAGGTTAGTCATTCAGTTGTGTCCAACTCCTTTGCAACCCCGTGAACTATAGGCTACCAGGCTCCTCTTGTCCATGGAGTCTCCAGGCAAGAATACTGGAGTGGGTTGCCATTTCCTTCTCCAGATTATCTTCCCAACCCAGGGATTGAACCCAGGTCTCCTGCATTGGCAGGCAGATTCTTTACTGTCTGAGCCACCAAGAAAGCCTGGTTTGGGTGTGAATAGGAGAGTTAAACTGTCCTGCATGGGGCTTCCCTGGTGGCTCAGTGGTAAAGAATTTCCCTGTCAGTGCAGAAGATACAAGTGCAATCCCTGATCCAGGAAGATCCTACATGCTACAGGGCAGCTAAGCCCATGTGCCACAACTACTGAGCCTGTGCTCTAGAGCCCAGGAGCTACCGCTGCTGAGCCCGCATGCTGAAGCCCACGAGCCCTAGAGCCCGGGCTTCACAACAAGGGAAGCCACTGCATTGAAAAGCTGCACACCACAGTGAAGAGTAGCCCCCACTCACACAACTAGAGAAAAGCGCACGCAGCAGCGAAGACCCAGCACAGCCAAAAATAAATTAATTAATTAATTAAAACAAAAACTGTCCTACATGAAAAAGTTGCAGGAATTTTCAATATGGCAACCAGGAAAGAGAAGGAAAGAGTGACAAAGGAAACAGTAAGAGAAGAAAGTGACAAATAAAAGGGCCCACGAAGGGGCAATCCAGTGAGGTAGGGACAGTCAATCCATTTTCAGGACAGTGAAGATTAAAATGTGATTGGCAGTTGTCATTTGCTCTGCTGGGTGCTGGAATTGCCCTTCATCCCTCCAAACCTCGGCAAAACCCTGACCACATCTCCAGGGTAACGGCACAGGACAGAAGGAAGGAAGCAGAAAGATGGCCCAAACATAGATCATCCATCCATAGGTCATCAGGCCACCGTCTTCAGAGTGGAGATGTTCATCAGGAGGGAAAGATGGGAGCAAGAGGGAGCCAGGAGGCACACCAGCCCCAGCATCAGTCCTTGGAGGTGAGCGGAGGGGCGTCTGGACCAGGGGTACGGTCCTCAAGCCACTCTATCCAGGTGTTAGAGGAAAGAGACCCCAAGGACAGCTGTTGGCGCCTAAATGTTGATAAAACTGAATTGAATTTTTGTGCTGCTGACACCTCCTGGGTCAGGAGTGTTTTAGCAAGTTCAGAATGCAGGCATCCCAGGTGACCTTGGAGGAGGGAGAGAGACAGCCCAGCCTCAGCCTGGCTGGCTCTCCTCCAGTCCCTGCCTCTCTGCTCCTCTCCAGGCCCCTCTGAGAAGCCCTTCCAGCCTCAATACCACTCTGTCTACTTCCAGACTTCTTTTACAAAAGGGAGAAAGAAACTCCAATCTTATGAAGACTTTGTTTTTCAGTAACAACCTGGGCCTAATCCCCATACTCAGTCTGCTCATCCAGAAGACAGAAGGAAGGGCCCAAGAGATCAGTCTTTCCCGAAAGGATGTCCATTGAACACCAGAATTGTGAGATGCTCTTATTACATGAAAGAAAGAGCTCTGTGGGCCCGGGCCTAGCAAAGAGAGACAAGTTCCTCTTCTGCAGAACTTGTCAGAACCTTCAGGGAGTGCCCCAGCTTTGTGAGACTCTGAAAGGAGGGCATCCTAAGCAGTTTTTTTTCAGACTCACTGGACTGGGGAACCCTTTCTGGGAAACACAAGTGAAAACGAACATTCATGGGACAGTCTTTGGAAAATGCTAGATTTGGTGTCTTCTAAGGTTCCTTCCAATCTGAAATTCCAAGTGCTAAATCCAGGGACCTAGCCTAGAAGGGTGGCAGGAAGGAAAGTTCAGTGGGGACAGAGCCAGTGTGGGGAGGTTCCCTGAAAGAGTAGTCACATGTGTGTAATGGTGTGCATTTAATGTGTTTCAGAACACATGCATCCACCTCCGTGCCTTTGAACAGTCAGACATCTACAACACATGAGACTCCACGTGGGGCTTCTTAAGGCCAAAGCTCGAGGCAAGACGGAAAAGCATCACTGTTGCAAAGCCTGTAGTATGTGCCTGCCTCACCTACCTTCCCTTCTAGTTTAGCCTCGTCTCCCTCTCCTGTTCCTCCACCACCATCACCTTCTTTTCCTTCCATTTCACAGAGCACAGCTTCAGGGCGGCCCTGTTGCCATGTTGGTACACATGACCTCTTTACCCCCTGGCCACGGCTGATTGGATGCCTAACCCACAAGCTTGACCAATTAGGATCTCTTTGCAGAATTTGACTAGCAAGGCCCAGGGTCTGGGGTCTGCTTGCTGGTGATCTCTGAAGCTGAAAGGCTCTGTAGTTTCCGTAGCCCCAGGGACTGGAGCAGCTGCTTAGGCATCCACGTGGGCTGATGAACAAGCAGAAAGAAGCAGGGGTAGGAGCTGTCGGAGAGAGAGATAGTAAGCCAGGTGAAGAAAGATGTGCAGAGAGACAGACAGAATGTCTTGGTCCCTGATGCTGCCTGTACCCAGCTCCTAATCTTGTTAGTTCTGCCTATGTATTTTATCCAGAACTGAGAGATCCTTGGTACCCCCGTCTTGGGCTGGTGTCAAAGAGCCTAGATGAGAGTTCCCTGGAATTTAATGTGCATATGAATCCCCTGGGATCATGTTAAAATGCAGTCTGGTATGGGACCTGAGAATCTGCTTTCTAAAAAGCTCCAGGATGAGACTGATGCTGCTGGTTTGTAGACTGCATTCAAGACTCTAGAAAGTAAAGTCTTCTCAACAGCCACTAGTGTTATAGAACTTGCCTCTTCATTGAGTAAGTTGCAGTACTGGGCAGAAGAAGGAGGAAAAGACATCAGGAGAAAGGGACCTGAGAAATAAAGATACTCTCTTTCACCACGTCATTCAACAAAGACTTTTGAGGGCCTACTTTACACCAGGCTTTTATGTTGACAAAACAGACAAATATAAGTCAGTGCAATATTTGGTGTGTCTATGGGGAAAATCAAGAGGGAAAGAGGGAGACGAAATACTAGGAGAGGGGTTGCAATTTTAGATAAAGGGGCCAGAGGGTAGTCTTTATGCAAAGATGTGAAAATTAGGAAGGGAGCCATAAGGATGCCAGGGGAAAGGAGGTCCAGGCAGCAGGAACAGCATGTGCGAAGGTCCTGAGGCAGGGACCTGCCAGGAATGTTTTGCAAACAAGGAGGTCGGTGGCTGTGAAGCAGAGAAAGTAGGGAGGAGGGGAAGATGAGGTGGGAAGGGGACAAGGCTACACTGTGAGAACTTTGTGGGTGTTGGCAAGAACGTCAGCTTTACTAGAGAGAGATGGCTGCTGTTAGGGGATTGTGAACCAGAGTGACAAGGCTGCTGAGCTGAGAGCAGAGTGGGAAGACAGGGGTGGTGGAGGAGATCAGGCAGGGGCAAGGAGACCCACCCAGAGGAGACGGCAGCAGCCTTGGCGAGACACCAGAGTGGTTGAGACCAGGGTGCTGGCAGTGGTGGAGGTAAGAGGTCGTGGGCTGAATGTACTTGGAAGTTAGAGGTGACAAGACTAGGTAATAAACTGGCCGTGGGGTGGAAGAGAAAGAACCGAGTTAAGGAAGATGCTCAAATGGCCTGAGCGGCTGGGAGGAGGAAGCTGTCACTAACCGAGATGATGAAGCCTACGGTGGGCGCTGTCTACAGAGCAGAGAAGCTCAGGACTCAGACTGCACGTGTTCTTTGGAGAGACCTGTTGGGTATCTGAGCAGTCAGATCAAGTAGGCAGTTGGATCCATTCACCTAGGGTTCAGAAGCTGCGGGCTGAAAGCTACACCTGGGTGTCACAAACCTTGAGAGGGAATTTAAAGCCCAACACTGGGTGAGCTCCCCTGGGGATTGAGTGCAGACAGAGAACAGAAGAGGGCCAAGGACAGAACAAGTTTGGGGGATGGCGAGTATCTGCCCATCTCCTGGGAATCTCCGCAGCTCGGCAACCTCTTGACCTCCATCCCGTCTACACAGCTCCCCTCCTAGAGAAGCCCTGCTCAGTAAATCCTTCTCTTACCTGCTCACCCCACCCCTGCCACCCGCCCCCACTCCACAGCAGGCAGGATTCCTGGCTCAGCATCTGAAGTCTCAAAGCAGTTCTTTGTTCAAACCAGCCCTGGAGATAAACGAGACAATGTGTGCGAAGCGCTCCGGGCAGGCGGCTGGGGACCCGTGGAGGCCAGCTCTCTCTGATCGGCAGAGCTCTGCACCCTCCCCAAGTTAGCCATGTCTGGGCCTGTGTCACAGCACCCTGTGCCTGGCACACAGTAGGGGCTTTAGACAGGTATGTTGTGGACAGGAATGACAGCAAAGGGGCCCATCTGAGAAGAGGTGATGCTATCTCTCCTTGGACATCTCCCAGAGTTTTCTAAACCCCCCTCCCACGTCATTTGTGTTTCTTCTGACTCTGTGCCCAAGAGAGGTCACTGCCATCCTATGGCTCCCAGCAGCTTTTGGCCATATCACACCTACCCCCAGCCAGAGCAGGAAGGCAGATGGAGGTGTTCATACACCCAGCTACTACTGTGGTCCTTTCCCTCTGAAACCACAGGGCCGAGTGTTTTCTCCTCCGCAGAACAGAGAATTCTTCATTTGCATCTTCCAGCAGAGAGCTGGGGTGCATCCTCCACCTGGAGCCTCTTTTGACATCCTCGTCTGCGGACCTCTCTGGGTGACAAGTATCTTTGTACTCAGCCCCCTTCCCCAACCCCTCCCTCCCTCCCTGGGTTCTGACTCTTTCTCACAGGCTTCCGTCTGCACAAAGGGACCATTGAGAGGCAGGCTGTGGGACGCCGCCTTTGATCTGGGGTTCTAATAACGTGTGTATGTTTGCGTTCCAAAACAATGCAGCCGCCTCGCTGGATGGATGGAGGCGGGGGAGGACCAGAAAGTCGGCAGGATGCTTACAGCGGAGGCTGGGCAATGAGCATCAGCTTGCTGGTTGGCACCTTTGGAGAGCACCTCGGCTGAGTCTGGCTGGTGAGGTTACACAGACCAAGACCCTGGCACAGCCGTGCTTTGCCAGATGCCTCTGAGCTCCACAGAGCCGGTGATCATGGGTTCACCAGGGGAATGGGGAAAAGACAAAGGAGGGGTTTGGACAGGTAGAAGAAAGAAGTGAAAGTGTCAGTGACTGAGTCATGTCTGACTCTTTGTGATCCCATGAACTGTAGCACACCAGGCTCCTCTGTCCATGGGATTCTCCAGGCCAGAATTCTGGAGTGGGTTGCCATTTCTATCTCCAGGGGATCTTCCCTACTGAGGGATTGAACCTGCATCTTCTGTATTAAAGGCAGATTCTTTACCATCTGAGCCACAGAGTTGGTGGCATCTGCCCAGTCTAAAAGGGCAGCTGCAGCTCACGCCAGTTTCCATTCAAGGACCCTGAGTTGCTAGATCTTTCAATTTTTCAGGAGTAGCTGCAAATCCATGTTTCTAGGTGAAATCTCCAAATTTTCAAATATTGGCAGTTAGTTCAAAAAAACATATAAATTATGATGTAGGCCAAATGAAACATGCACTCCTGCTGGGATCCTGCCCCCGGGCACCTGCTTCACCCTCTGCTTAGGTAAACGCATCCAGAGAAAATGTACAGTGGAGACAGGCGAGGCGGGGGAAAGGCAATGATTCAGACCAGATCCAGGCTCTCTTTAAAAGGGAAAAACAGGGTGATAATGGCAGACTCATGCCCCCTGCCCCCGTGTCCCCCAAACGCCACCCTGCCATTAGCATTACTCCTCCAATCTCTCAGCAAATGGGTACTAAGTCCCTCCAGTGGGCCAGTACTAGGCTGGAAGCAGGAGATGCAGGAATGAATCAGAAAGGACTCCCTCAAGTCCAGGCAAGCAGACAGAAATGTGACGAGCTAGGCTATGCTGGGGGCTCACTATTCCCAGGCTGTGTGTGAAGGGTTGTATGCATTTTGTTACTTCACAGGGATTCTCAAGGAGAATAACAGAATTTACCAACACAGTGACAGAGGCTAGATGCCCCATTGCCTGCTAGCCGAGCTTTTGCATGCAGTCACTACTCTTCACTGTTTCATGGGCTGCAAGATAGGTCTCCCAGGTTTGTGCCACATAACCCTTGGTATTGTGCAGTGTATAACCTGTGCAACTGTACGTGCTAACCCTGTGGTAGGACAAATTACAACAAATTAAGTGTTCGTCAAGGTACAGATAAAGTCCAAGAATGTTGTGGCCAGGGCCTCTCCTGAGAGCCTTCTTCCCAGCACAAATCTTGGATCTGGAGAAGAAAAAAATTCCTCCTTTGCCCAGACCATCTGCCTCCCATGGGTACCTGAGAGAGGCAAAGTTGAACGTAGCACTTCCTGGCTCCAATATTTGCCTTCAGTTTCCTTGTCTATAAATGGGGATTGTAGTTAAGACATAATTCTAACATCCCCGAAACAAGTGAAGCGGGAGTCTAGGCTAAACAAGGTAGCTCTGCCTTCCTCACCTGCCAGGAGAGTAAACTTGAGCCCCTATTTACCCTCACTTCCTCCACCTATCAGCTGATAAAGAATCTGCCTGCACTGCAGGAGACCCCGGTTTGATTCCTAGGTCAGGAAGATCCGCTGGAGAAGGGAGAGGCTACCCACTCCAGTTTTCTCGGGCTTCCCTTGTGGCTCACCTGGTAAAGAATCTGCCTGCAATGCAGCAAATTTGGCTTCAGTTCTTGGGTTGGGAGGATCCCCTGGAGAAGGGAAAGGTTACCCACTCCAGAATTCTGGCCTGGAGAATTCTGTGGACTGTATAGTCCATGGGGTCGCAAAGAGTCAGACACGACTGAGCAACTTTCACTTTCACCTCCATCTATAAACAGTAGACAGCTCCCAGCTCGGCCTGGGCTCTTGGTAAGCTTCCGCCGTCACTAATGTTGCCTAACTCTCATCATCATCATCTCTGTAACCTTCCATGGTTGGAACTGTGCTGCGGAGGGCCATGCCCTCCTCCTGCAAAAAGCCTCCCATGGTTCCTGCTGCCATCAGGCATCAGGCCAGCCCTTTCCAAGAACTCACTAGGCTGCGCAGGCCAGCTGACCTTTCGTGTTTGCAACAGAAGAGCAACGGGATGGAGCTCCCAGACAGTGTGAAGTGGAATGGGGCCCGCCCAGCCTGCCGCCTTCCATCTGGGCTGCTCTTTCCCCGAGCAGGGGGGCCAGGGCTCCTCTATCCATTGCCCCGGATCGCTTCAGGGAGGGTGCTGGGGAGGAGGGCTGGTCACAACTCATTATCCAAGATTGGCAGGTCAGGCCTTAAGAAAATGGCGCTGGCCTCAGAAAGAAAAGGGTAGAGGAGGGACGAGCTGACAGGTCTGGGAGCCCCACCTGCTCTGCTCCCAGCTCCTCCCCTAGACCCTTAACCTCCTTCTTTGTAGGAGGATGCTCTTGGGGGCCTAAGTGATTCAAGGGAAAATACAGAGGGCTAGTAATAACCTTTACAAAGCTCCTCAGCCTCACTAAAGTCCTGGAGAATGGGAAGTAAACAGCAATAAGACATTTTTAAAGGGCTTTAATCAAAGGAGAGCTGTGTCACTCTCAAGCCCAATGTCCCCTTCATACAAGGCAATGCTTTAAGGCACATGTAACATTCTAGATCCTCTTCCTTTAGAATGCAACCCACTCCAGTACTCTTCCCTGGAGAATCCCATGGACAGAGGAGCCTGGCAGACTGCAGTCTGTAGGGTCGTGGGGAGTTGGACATGACTGAATGAATTCACTTACTTACTTACTTTAGATGAAGATCATTCAAATGTCGAGAAGACTTAAATGCCAATCAAGCTGCCAGTTTTTCTGTTCTTAAAAACAAATATATGTAGGGTGTTTCTGGGTGGTCCAGTGGTTAGGAATCCACATTTCCACTGTAGGGGCATGGGTTCGATCCCTGGTTGGGCAACTAAGATCCCTCTAGCTATGTGATGCAGCCATACACAAAAAAATAGGAATAGGGGCCAGCATTTCAAAAGGCAGCGTTGGGGAGCCCTCTTATCTCATATCCTATTCCTCCTTGAGCTCCAGCATCTGGCCAGCTCATCAGACACCCAAGGGGCCTCCTGAGTCTGTCCTCTTGCTTTGGCCCCTCTCCCTGCTCTCCCCAGTCCAGCCTCCTGCTCATCCTTCAGCCACAGCCTGGGTGTCACCTCTTCCTCCACAGGTCAGCTGTTCTCTTCCTGTTTTAGCCCTCAGCTGGAGCCCTGGAGAGTTCTTACCTTCAAGACTTGGTGGGTCCAGCTTGAATCAGATGCCCAACCTCATGGCCAGATAGAGTTGATTGGCAGCCCCATCTAAATGACAATATTCAATGAGAAGGAGCAAGTCCCCTAAAGTAAGGGGGAAAAGGAGACATTTTCTTACCTAAGGAAGGCAGAATGTCTTCATAACTCCACCCTTCTGATACATGAACTCAAGGCCTGCCAAAGAGGTATTTACCTTCCCTTTATGGATGGGGAGTCTCAAATCTATCAAATGATTTGCCCAAGGTCACATGATCCATAAGTGGGGCCCCTGGGACCCAGTCTCGGAGCATCTGCCTCCGTAATTTTCCTCACATCTAATCCCTTTCTTTCCTCAGAAAGAACAGAAGGATTGACTGTACACAGATACTCACATTTCCCCAACTCAACTACCTTCTTGGGATAGTCCAGCTCATTCAGAGCCAAGCTCGATCTTTGGAAATGTCTTTGAATGGATGAACTCAACCTCTTGAAATCGACCCCTGGGAAAGCAAAAGGGAAGACAGTAGAGACACAGGAATGAGAGAGTGAACAATCTGAGAAGCAGGTTAACAGTCGTCCTTGACCTTGAAACACAGGTGACCTGGAGACCAGAAAGGAAAGCTGGTCTAAAAAGGAAAGAAAAGCTGCCTTGGTGAGGAAGCCAGAGGAGGAAAGATACTTTCGTTGAAAAAAGAATAAAAATATATATATCATACCTGGCCCAGGGCTACCCTCTGAAGCCTGGTCTTGATGTTGAGAAAAATGATTCTAAGATTCTCTCCTGAGAACCATAAGACCTCTCTCTCCAGATGCTCATGGGCCTCCAGGGATGAAGGGAAACCATGAAGGGGGTGTCAGCATCAAGACAGATGCCCTGGGTCAACTGACACTCCTGGAAGGAGGCCAGGTGCCACCCTTGAGAGCAAATAATTTATTCTCTGATGAGATGGCAAGAAATTTACTTTTCAGAAAAATCAGAAGCCAGTCTCTCTCCTTCTTCCTGACCTGCCCACAGTACATCCTAGTCTGGCTTCTGCAACCCCCTTCTTCCAAGAACATCCAGTGATTTTCCTTTCCTACCTCCTTACTATCCAAATCTACCTGTCCTGTGGCCTCTTCATTCAGAGCTGTACAAAGAGCCCAGCTAATCTGCCTGATGTCACTGGAGTGACTGTAGGTGTCCCGGGTGAAGGTGCCAGTCATCTTTCCTTCCCAAAGAACACACTTAACACATGACAGAGGGCTTGTTCCCTAGGCTGACCTTAGGGTTTGAATAGGGCATGCCAACAAGTCATTCCCAGGCTTTCGGGGCATCCCAATACATCCTTTCACGACCAATAAGGTGCCAGGTCCCATCCATTCTTCTGAAATCTCCCTTCAATCTGCATTCTCTCCCTCCACACTGCCACTGTCCAGGTGTGATTGGTTAAAAATGGCCACACGTGGTCCGTCACTCTCCCTATGGAGCAGAGGTCTTTATTTTCCCCCTTGAGTTCGGGCTGGCCCTGTGACTGCTGGGCCAGTGGAGTGAAGGAGAAGTGAGCCTGTGCACATGCTGGGCCTAGCCTTTAAGAGGATGGGCAGCTTTGTTTTCTCCCACCTGGAATGCTCTCTTCTGGAACATTCACTCCCAGAACCCAGCTGAAATGCTGGAAGCCCAAGCCGCATGAAGAGGTCATACATCTGTGTCAGTCAACAGCGCCAGCTCAGCTTCCAGCAGACAGCCAGCCACAACCACCAGCCATTGCAGTGCACCATCTTTGATGTCTACCATGAAGGAGTCCCCAGTCGACAGCAATGCCAGTCAACATCACACGGAGCAGAGGAGCTACCCCACTGGGCCCATTTAACCCTCAAAATCACAAGAGGTAACAAAATGGTCAAGTCACTGAGTTTTCTGGTGGTTTGTCTCACAGCGATAAACACCTGAACACCAGAATCAAACTTTCATCTCCCCTGTTCGACCATTTGCTAACTGTCTCCAAGCCTCCACACTTGTCTATTCTTGAGGGTTCTTTTCCAAGCCCAGGACTGAGGGTGTCATTCTTCTGAAGCCTTCAACAGCTTCTCATTGGCCATAATAGTACTTAGGCCGTGGATTACCAGGGCAGCTTGATTAAATACAGATGTGCCATTGGAATCAGGGTATCAGATGGAGAAAAAACATGGCTGGTGTGGCAGATTAAATTATTTGTCCATGATTCTTCCTTGTCTGCCTTTACCATGAGCCCTGATGAGCAGAGGGAATTCTTCACACCAGTGGGCTTGGCTGTGTAATTTATGTCACCCGGTTGAATATGGGCAGAAGCAACACTGTGCCAGTTCCAAGACAAGACCTTGGGAGGCGTTGCATATTTCTGCTCCTCCCTCTTGCACTGTTGCCGTTCACTGTGAAAGAGTGGGCGCCAGATGACCACCACCCTATCAGCCTGGGTCCCAACATGAGAGATAGGAACCCAACCCCCACAGAAATGTAGTGAGAAAAATTTGTTGTTCTATCCCTTAGGGGTCACTGTTCATTGCAGTAAGACCCTATGGACTGCAGCCCACCAGGCTTCTCTGTCCGTGGGATTTTCCAGGCAAGAATACTGGAGTGAGTTTCTATACCCTTCTCCAGGGGATCTTCCTGACCCAGGAATCAAACCCCAGTCTCCTGCACTGCAGGCAGATTCTTTATCATCTGAGCTACCATATCTCAACTAATACATCCAGTGATTCCAAAGCACATCTCTGATAAAGAACCACTGGCCCAAAGGATAAAGTCACAGATGCTCAGACTGGCATTCAAGATGCTCTTCAGTCTGGCTCCCAGTTATCTTTCTGGCCTCATCTCCCAGCTTTCTCCTCTGTTTTTGTTTTTGTTTTTTCTTTTTTTCCTTTTGTTTCCTTTTTTTTTTTTTTTTTTTAATTTTCTCTTCTGAACCAGTCAGGAGTCTGGGTGCTAAGACAGAATCCAACCCTGATGAACTCTAACATAAAAGGCACCCAGAGGTAGCTGTAAAATCAGACAGAGAGAATGGGCAGAAAGCAAGAAAAGTCAGGCAGATGAGACCAGGGTCAGAAGAGACACAGTCAGAAAAAGAGGGCACCGTTGGGGACCTGGACTCTGGGTACTGGATCTTTAAGCCACTGTTTGCAGAGAGGGGATCTTGGGTTCTCCTGCTCCTTTAGAGAGGGAAGCACCCCCACCAGCGCAGTCACACCACTAGAGAAAGACCAGGTGGGATTCCTAAAGAGGACAGGGTCAGACTCTAGGCAGCCAGAATCCCCACAAACCTCCCCTGAACCTCCACACTCCCTACAAAGAAGAAATGAGTTCACAGTTGTAAAACTGTTGACTGTTTCCAGCAAATAGAAAGTGCTATAGGAAAAGTGTTAGTTGCTCGTCACGTCCGATTCTTTGCAACCCCGTGGACTGTAGCCCTCCAGGCTCCTCTGTCCATGGGAGTCTCCAGGCAAGAATACTGGAGTGGGTAGCCATTCCCTTCTCCAGGGGATCTTCTGACCCAGGGATCGAACCTGGGTCTCTTGCATTGCTGGCAGATTCTTCACCATCTGAGCCACCAGGGAAACCATAGGAATATTTCTCAAATAAATATTGCAATACATAACTTCTAGGCCATGGGCTAAATAAGGACTTTTAAATTTTTGTTGTTGTTAATATTTATTTATTTGGTTGCTCCAGGTCTTAGTTGCAGCATGTGGGATCTAGTTCCCTGACCAGGGATTGAACCCATGCACCCTGCATTGGGAACTTGGACCACAAGGGAGGTCCCAGTCTTTTTTATTTTAATTTCCCTTCCTCTCCATTCTCTTAGGTTGGGTTCCCAGAAGCAGATTTCAAAAGAAGAAAATGTGTAGAGGGTTGGGGGCCAGAAAGAGAAGGTATCAGTTAGGGCACAGATATCCAAGGGAGGATGTGTTATCAAACAAGGATGTGTTATCAAGCAAAGTCCTCCAGAGAGTAGCTTGGGGTCACTCCCACAGAGGAGCTCTGGAGTCACACGAGCTGCGTGAGCTGGGGTAGTGATACTCCCACACTGACGGACATTGGTTGTTGAGGTCTCTGGTTGCCTCTGGATCAGAGCTCACCCACTCTGGTTCCAAGACTCTCTTCTTGGAGCTGTCAAGTGGCAAAGCACTTCCAAATAGGAGACTCTATGTTTGACATCCCAGTCTGAGGAATTAGGGATTTTGACCCAGACATATGTTGCTCTGTGGCATTTCACCAGCAAGCCCTGGGCTGGGTCAGGCTGCACACAAATATTAGCCCAAGCTCAAGTGGTGTTTCCACTACTCATATTTTGAGGGTTCAGATGCATGCTGGGCTTTCACAATTGGCAAAATACTCCCTTGCTCAGGCATTCTCCCAGCACTTCCTCAGCACCCACCAGGCACCAGACACTGGCCTCAGTGCCTGGGAAGACCTCAGGCCTCGCACATTCACAGATGACTCCAGGTTCTGCCCAGCATCAGAAGAGAAGGACGGATCAAGTGGGTCAGAGTGCTGAGGAAAGAGATGCCACTTCCCACCTGGAGCTTAGGGACTGGCCTCAGGGAAGGGTCATTTTTGAGCTGGCCTTGAAAGGATCTGAATGGACTGAACTGGGAAATTATCCTCTGGAAGACTTTCCTTGAATGCTCACTCTACTTCAAGACCTTCTCATGAATTATCTCTTTTAACTACCTCAACTGCCCTGCAAGGAATATTTATCCCCATTTTCAAGACGAAGAAATTGGGGCTTCCCTGGCAGTTCAGTGGCTAAGACCCTGCACACCCAATGCAGGGGGCCTGGGTTTGATACTTGGTCTCCAACCAGTCCATCCTAAAGGAGATCAGTCCTAAGCATCCATTGGAAGGACTGATGCTGAAGCTGAAACTCCAATACTTTGGCCACCTGATGCAAAGAGATAACTCATTTGAAAAGACCCTGATGCTGGGAAGGATTGAGGGCAGGAGGAGAAGGGGATGACAGAGGATGAGATGGCTGGATGGCATCACCAACTCAAGGGACATGAATTTGGGTAAACTCCGGGAGTTGGTGATGGACAAGGAGGCCTGGCGTGCTGTGGTTCATGGGGTCACAAAAAGTCAGGCACGACTGAGCTGAACTGAACTGGAAACTAGATCCCACATGCCACAGAAAAAATGCTGTATGCCATGGCTGAAAAAGATCTCATGTGTTGCAATTTAGACACAGAGCAGTCAAATAGATAAAATTTTTGTAAATAAAAATGAAGATGAAGAAATGGAGACCCAGAGAAGTTAAGTAACTTGCCCAAGGTTATACAGTTAATAAGTGTTGAGCAAGGTTTTCTAACTGCTATTAAGTACTTGCTACCTTCCATTAGAAAGATGCCAGTAGAGTTTAGACACATGTCTATAAGTTAAACTTGAGAAAAAAAGCCATAACCAATCCATGAAATAAACATGGATGACAGAGCACATCCACGGGAGTTGGAAAGTGTGGTAGTGATTGCTTTTGTCTGTCAGACATAGCTCCCTCTCTTCACCCCATCTTTCTCTAATATAAGGTAGAGGTACACATGTGCATGCATGTGTGCGTGCTAAGTCACTTCAGTCACGTCCGACTCTTTGTGACCCCATGGACTGTAGCCACCAGGCTCCTCTGCCCATGGGGTTCTCCCGGCAAGAACACTGGAGTGGGTTGCCATGCCCTCCTCCAGGGGATCTTCCTGACCCAGGGATTGAACCTGTGTCTCTTATGTCTCCTGCACTGGCAGGTAGGTTCTTTTCCACTAGTGCCACCTAGGAAGCTCCAGGTGGGTGTACCAACAAAATTCCTTTCCCCAGATCTAGGCCTTGAGCTCAGGGGTGAAAGGTGACCGCCACAAAAACATCAGGTAGAGACCCCCTGTCTCTGACATCCTCTGAAATAGAACTTCCAGATCCAGCTGTTCAGCACCATCTTCAATCCTCCATATTACCCCAGGGTTATTTCAATAAAAGCCCCCAAAAGGCTCAGGTTAGTTAGAACTTGTTACTCCAGTTTGTCAACAAGATATCTCAAGTGACATAGCAGTTGATAACAGCAGAGTGGTGTTGAAAGTGACCTACCCTAAAATATGGCATTGGTGAGTATATATTATCTCATTATGTAAGCAAGTGTGTGTGGAATGTTTGCACATGCAGCCAAACAGATCCTGAGTGATGTATGAAACAGGTTGGGAAAATCCCTTTCTTGAATGATCTTCCTCAAGCTACATCTCTCTGCTTGTTCATGTTTTTGACTGTGGGTTTCAGGTTTGCTTCCCTCCTTTCCCTTTTTAACTAAGTCAGTGCTTTGCAAGGTGACAAAGGATGAGGAATCAGGTGGCCAGCTCAGGTACGGAGTCCCCTGATAAGTCCAGGAGGGAGCAGAGAGAGCTGAGTGGCCCAACAAGGAAGGCAGTGGGCTGGGGGAGGACAGTTGGTTCTAGTGACACCTTTGACTTGCTGTGTGTCATTGTGAGTCTTCCCTTTCTGGGGTTCAGCCTCCCCTTTGATAGAATGAGGTCTCCTCTAAACCTAACAAGTTTGGGGTAAGCATGAAGGCATCTGTCCTAGACCACATGAAGAGCCTGACAAGGTGCAGACAGGTAGTAATCCTGGGGTACCATGTCTATGTAACATCTCTGGACTCTCACCTGAGGGTCTCTGCACCTGACCTATACATGCCACGTTCTTACTATCCCCACATCTTCCTCTCCTAATCCTACACCACTCCCATTGTAGCAGAAAGAGTTATCTTTCCCCCACTACCCACTCTGCCTTCCTGGAGTTAGTAAGAGAATGGCCTCACAGATACAGGCTCCATTTTCCCGTCTCCCTTGCAGCTAAGCAGGGCCTTGTGTGAGCAGCACAAGAGCAGAGGGGCTGTCTGTTTGCCCTTCACCTTATTCTTCCCTCATTTTGCAGGTTGGCGCATTGACACAGGGTAGAGATCCAGCATTAACCATGGGGATGGGCAGAAGACAAGATGGAAGTAGCTTGGACCACTTACCCAATTGCCCTCCACTCCCAGACTACCTCCCAACTTAAGCTTCACCTGAGAGAAAAAAAAAAAAACCTTCTACCTAGTTCAAGTTGCCATACCCTGCGGGGGTGGGTGGGGGGGACTGTTCTTTCTTTAATATTTATTTATATATTTATTTATTTGAGTCTTAGTTGCTGCAAGTGGGATCTAGTTCCCTGACCAGGGATAGAACCCAGGCCCCCTGCATTGGGAGCACAGAGTCTTAGCCACTGGACCACTAGGGAAGTCTTGAGAGGACTGTTCTTAAAGCCGCTTACCATGTGCCCTAGCAGACATCTCCTCCCCCAGTTCACACCAAATCCTCAGAGACTTTGCCAGCTGGGGCGAGAAGCTAATATCCACCAACAAGGGAGGAAAGACGGACAGAACTGAGAGCAGGAGAGAGGGAAGAACAGCTTTTTCAGACACCCACTCTGGTCCAAACATCCATTAGCTTGAAAGCTTGAATTGTATCATTGGCAAATACGGTCCATTTTTTCTCCTGAAGTGACAGGAATGCTTCACTCCTTTTGGGGAAAAGGTCTCAAGTCTGAATAACCATAATTTCTCTCTTAGCCGTTTTTTCCCAAGTGAAAATGATGCTCAGGTAGTCCAGCTCACAACTCAGACAATCGCCCAAGTACTTCTCTTTAAGACAACTACTGTTCTTCAGTGCGCAGGACAGATGCTTTATGCACTGGCCACATAGAACATGAAAATGGCTTGTACTCAAAGGTGAAGAAATTAACAAATCAATCCATTTTTCCTGCTTCAAGGACATTCTTAAGTGATAACCATCTCTTTCTGTTTTTTGTTTTACCACGAGTGTATCACAGCCTGATTCACGTGCCAGCACAGTCAGACTTACCCAATATTGCTCTCACACCATCAGTGCAAATCAGTCCACACAGTGAAAAGGGCAAATAACATTTCAGTGTTATTATGAAAATAGTTCTGACCTTGGAGGCCCTCTGACAGCGACCCAGGCATTCTCAGACCACATTTTGATATGCCCTGCCTTTCACTATTTTGTCTTTTTCTATAAGCATACAAGCATGCATGTGCACGCTCCCACACACACACACACACACACACACACACACACACACACACAACACACACAGCTTCTATCATTTGATTTTGAAAAGGGCATTTGAATATCAAAAAGATGAAGGACGTCATTTCAGAAGAAAGCACAGCCCAGTAACTGCATGCGTTTAGATTTATGAACAACCCACTGCATTGTCCTTATGCTTCTGGTTTTGCCAAGGCCGGAGGGGGGCAGATGCTGGCCTAGAAGACTGGTGTTTGGAAACCGCCTCCAGGATGGCACACCCCTTCTTGAACAGATGAGAGAAATGAAGCCCTGAAGGGCTGAGTGCTAGCTGGGGCACAGCTAAGCATGGTTGGACATGGCTGGAGCCTGGGTTCGCCTCCAGACAGGCACCCCTCAGAGGAGGGCCCCAGGTAAGCTTTTACACCCAGCCTACCCTTTCCAGAAGATCCTGGAGTAGACCAGCCCCCTGGAAGCCCCCAGTGAGGCATGTGTGGAAGTGGGTGAAGAGCTCACACCCATCACGAGCTCGCTGAAGAAACAGTCTGAGCTATTAACCGGCTGACACTGCTTGGCCTCTGCCCCACTTCCTCCCCCCCACACCCACCCCCACCCCCATTCCCCCATCCAGTATCCACTGTCTTGGGTCACTTCGTAGGAGCCACACAGATTCACATACCTACTCAGGTGCACAGCACATAATATCTGCCACCTACCCCACAGCTCACACTCACACCTTACCTGCCCCGCCTCCATCCCCAGTTGCATTCTTTACATCCTATCTCCCCATCAGGCCCACAGCCCTCACCTCACTGCCCACCCCTCCCACTGTCCCCTGGGCACACACAAGAAGACCCAGGCCTGAGGGTCAGGGCAGCCAACAGGCACGTGGCTTCCCCATCCCAGGGCTCAGCTGCCCGGCTATAAGGAAGGAAAGGAGGACTGGAGGAGAAGGTCCATCTCTAAAGACCCTGGCCAGTTTCAACACCCCACAGGTCTACGATGGTAGAAGAACATGTGGAAGGCCACCCCAGCCACCCAGGGGGATAGGGAGAGAGGGGACTTGGGAGGCAGGAGGGACGGGGGTGTCAGCGGGAGGTGTAGGCATCTGGGAGCACCTGGGACTGAGGCTCCAGGGTTGGGTGTGAGGGTAAGCAGGACTGGTTGCAGGTGGTGGGTCTGAGGAGTTGGGCAGGGAGAGTCACATTAGGGGACTTCGGGGTGCAGTTTAGGGGGTTCCAAGGGCTCCTCAGTGGATGGTGAAATTGCAGGACAGTCAGATTGACCCTCCGGAGTCTCCACAGTGGTGTACAGAGTGGCTTATGCCTTTCTCTGCACAAAACTTTCCCCCCAGCAACGCCAAGCCA
The DNA here is from genome assembly GCF_023091745.1 of Budorcas taxicolor. NCBI lineage: Eukaryota > Metazoa > Chordata > Mammalia > Artiodactyla > Bovidae > Budorcas > Budorcas taxicolor. Next base: position 20,619,657 of record NC_068927.1, on the reverse strand, counting down.
GCAAGCACAGAGACAGATATCCATCCCTTTATTCAAATAGTCAGCTTCTGTGGGAGGTGGTGATGGTGAATTGTATGTGTCCACTCAACTGGCCTCCAGGGTGAAAGTGTTAGGAGCTTAGTCCTGTCAGACTCTTTGCGACCCCATGGACTATAGCCCGCCAGGCTCTTCTGTCCATGGGATTTCCTAGGCAAGAATACTGGAGTGGGTTATCCTTTCCTCCTCCAGGGGATCTTTCTGACCCAGGCATTGAACCCAGGCATTGCAGGTAGATTCTTTACCATCTGAACCACCAGGGGAGCCCCCAGGGTGCAAAGACGTTGGATGGAACATAGCCTGGGTGTGTCTGTTTGGAACTTTCTGGATGAGATTAACATTTGAATCAGGGGTCTGAGTAATGCAGATTGCCCTCCCCAGTGTGGGTGGGAATGCCAGATGGAATTTGCTGACAAGGGAGCCTTCAGCACCCAGAATCCTGGAAAGGGCAGGGACCCTCTTCACTGTGCTTTGAGCCCACTTAGATTTACACTCGGCAGTATGGTTGGCTTGTGGGAAGGCAGAGGTATGACTTTGTGAACCTAACTCAAAAGTCTGATGGATTTTAATCTGTGGCCAATGAGAAGAGATGGGTTTTCCTGGTGCTGCTGCCGCTGCTGCTAAGTAGCGTCAGTCGTGTCCAACTCTGTGAGACTCCATAGACGACAGCCCAGCAGGCTCCTCTGTTCTTGGGATTCTCCAGGCAAGAACTCTGGAGTGGGTTGCCATTGCCTTCTCTGTTTCCTGGTGGCTCAGTGGTAAAGAATTCACCTGCCCATGCAGGAGATGTGGGTTCAATCCCTAGCTGAGGAAGATCCCCTGAAGAAGGAAATGGCAACCCACTCCAGTATTCTTGCCTGGAGAGTTCCATGCACAAAGGTGCCCGGCGGCTACAGTCCATGGGGTCGCAAGGAGGTGGACATGACCTAGCCACTGAGTGCAGTAAGAAGAGACACACACCTGTGTGTCTCTGAAGCTGCCTTCAGAGTGGCCTCCTGGATTTGCTTGTGCTTGCCCAGAGAGGAACAAGCTTGACCTCGTGGGCTCAGAAATCTCCTCTGTTTCAAGAGCTAAATGACAGTCACAACCCCAGAACCCCCCCGTCCCTGGATCCCTCGCCCTGCTCCCCAACCAGGAGGATGGGAGACAGCGGTCTTCTCGGGGAATTAAACTCTTAAAGCGCTGCTCTTCATATCACGGAGGAGACAGGAACAAAGCTAACCTTCCCATTACCTCCACTCACCGATAATGCAGGTGCAATGGATGTCGAGTCATACCAAATAAGCTGAAGCTACTGGTTAGAAACAGAAGCAATAAATCTAAAGGGATTCCATGTCAAGGAAAGGATTGCCTTCTACTTTATACACTGTGCAAAAGTCCAGACTATCCTTGGGCTTTCCCCCCACAAGTAGGACCCCTCTGAGGGAGCGAGGGGGAGACACATGGAGCAGGGAGATGTGGACTGCATGGCTCGGGTGCCGAGAAGGAGGAAAACCCCATCATGCCCAGGTAATTCCCTGCCCACATGGAAGAGATAAATGCGGTCTGGAACAGAAGAAATAGTCTCCCCACCCCAGGCCTTCTCAAATGAATGGAATCATTGATTTAAAGCGGGGCGGGGCGGCGGGGGGGAGAGACAAAGACCAAAAAATCAGACCAAGTAGCCAGACATGAGGTAGTCACGATGACAAGATGGCAGAGTGGGTAACACCAAAGGCTTTAAGGGTCCAGCATTTGTCGTTCGAATATCTGCAATTCTGTTTGCTAAATGTCCAAATGACTTCAAATCCACAGCCTTCTTCAGCTTCCTCCTTTGTAAAGTGAAGATGATAGTCCCTGTGACCACCTCGTCAGGACATGTAAGGATCCAATGGCTTCATGTCACAGAGCTCTAGAATCTGTTATTGCTGTTATTTACTCGCTATGTCACATCCAGCTATTTTGCAGACCCATCGACTGCAGCCTGCCAGGCTCTTCTGTCCATGGGATTTTCTAGGCGAGAACACTGGAGTGGGTTACCGTTTCTTTCTCCAGGGGATCTTCCTGACCGAAGAGTCAAACCCACATTTCCTGCCTTGGCAGGCAGATTCTTTACCATCACACTGCCAGGAAAGCCCCGACCCCTGGAGTAGTGTCTACTAAATAAATATCGATTCCGGGCTGTCACCTCTGGCGTCATATCCTGTTGCGGTAACATAAGGACATCAGAGGCCGGGAGGACCCACATTCCCAGCTTAGTCATCTTGCTTGGAGGATATCATTCAACCCCTCTGAGCTTCACTCCTTCATGTGAGAACCAAAATGAGTTCTCTGAAGCATTATCATGAAGTAACATGGAATGATGGAAACAGGCAATCCCTAGACTGTAAATGGCTACAGTCCATGGGGTTGCAAGTCAGTCGCAACTTCGTGACTAAACCACCATGGGTGGTGTTTTTGTGCAGTGCACAGCCTGAGCAACCGTCTGCAGCAGCCCTGATGATGAACGTCAAGCAGTTGGCACATTGGAGATACCACACCTGTGTGAGCTAACCTACCAAACCATCGACCAGAACTCAAAGTCTTTCCTGTGCACCTTCCCCTGTAAGGGGTACAATCGATGCCAGGGCTGAGGAAGATGGGCCACCTTGCATTTGTGAGGGTTCCTACAGATGTTTCTAGCAGGAAAGAGCCTGAGTCCTGCTATAAAGCAGAATCCAACTCCACAGGTCAGGCTCCAGAGAGTGAAGCAACCTACAGCCGGTGGCGGGGACAGGGCTGGGAGTGCAGAGGTGTCTTCCCCACAGGAGGGTCACTGGGGAAGGCCTGGACTCCCCTGCTTTGACTGATGATGGTGGTCACTCAGGTGGAAGGGGCAGTGTCTACAGAGGTGAGGAGGGGGACATGCTTCAGAAAATAGGTTCCTCTGGGGGCCCTTCCGTGTGCACCTAGGAGCGCCCACCCTGTGCAAGTGGGGGTGAGGCAGAGTCCCGGGAGAGCCTCTGGGGACTGGCCCCGGTCCTATCCCATACCAGTCGGTTAATCCACTTCAAATGGGACAGCTCTCGGAGAATCCCAAGTGACACCACTGTTCCATTGCCCTTCATTACCGCCACTTAGATCTTTTTAGTTTATTACAAACATTCTTTAGCCCAGTCACAGGCTGATCTCCTAATTGGAGCTGCCGCTTCCACCCCCGCCCAGATCAAAGCCGCCCTGTTTGTTTGTGGAGGACGGAGGATGAACCATCTTGCCGGCCTTTGAACATGAAGGCCCCTTTGTCTTCCAGCTGAAGTCATCCCTGGCACCCGCAGGGAGGAGATTGTGGAGCGGGGGGATGCTGTAGCCTGGCCAGAGGCTCAGACCACTCAAGCTCTGGCCCGAGCCTTCAGAATAAGACCCCAGACCTCTCTGCCGGCCTCTGAAGAGGGCTTGCAAACCGGCAGCACACCCCGCCCTCCCGGCACCATGGTGGTTTAGTCACTAGGTTGCCACTGACTTGCAGCCCCATGGACTGTAGCCTGCCAGGCTCCTCTGTCCACGGAATTCTCCAGGCAAGAATACTGGAGTGGTTTACCATTCCCTTCTCCAGGGGATCTTCTTGACCCAGGGACTGAACCAGGGTCTCCTGCATTGTGGGCAGATTCTTTACTGACTGAACCACGAGGGAAGCCCCCGAGAGACGTCTTATTTGACCACTATGGTGACCTTTTATCTAAATGTTTAATTTAAATACTTTTTAAATTTTTAATATAGCAAATGCTTAAATATTTCTTAAAGAAATAAAGTATTTCCTTTGTAGTTTTTCTTTAAAAATTCGAATACCTGTCAATACTGGGCCTCTGCAGAGAGAGTGAGCTAACCAGCTTTCTGAAGGTTGCTGTCTCATCCAAGGGGCATCCATGGGGGCATTTCAGGCACCTTCTTATTTTTTAACACTTGCTTTTAAACCATTATTTCCCCTGAAGTTCCCTGGGCCAGAACCTGAGCCCTGCCACTGGAGATGGTAGGAAGCAGTGGAGGAAAGGTTGTGCCCATTTTACAGACAGGAAAACTGAGATCCCATGACATTCAAATAAGTGGCCTGAGGTCACAAAAAGGCTAATGATAGACTTGAGAGGTAGAAACTACAAGACAAAGGGAACTGACAATTATTTATCCTCTCTTATTTTGATGTTATGATCAATATGACTACTTTGGAAGAGAAAAGCACAAGAAAACTGCCTTTCTTTAATATAGACACCCCTGAGGTTAACACTTCGGGATCTACTATTATGTAAGAAGCTGAGTACACATCATCTACTCTCTATAACAATCCCTGGTGCTGGGTTATAGTTTCTACACTTTACAACAGAGAAAACCAAGGCTTTGAGACTCAAGGACTTTGCCCAAGGTTACCCAGAAGGGTCAAAGGTTAGACCCAGGTCTGCCTAGCTGGTTGGTTCTGTTCTGGGTTCATCATGAGCTGGACGGTTATGTTTTAGAGCTTCTGGTTCTCCTACACAACATGGGGGCCACCTACTCAGAGGACCTCCCTACCTGCAAGACATCTGCAGCCTTGCTTATCTGCCCCAACTAAGCCCTCCCTTGAAAGAGCCAACTGGACCAGAGATGGACACCTGACCCAAGATGAGCCAATGAGATCCTTCCTGCTGGGTAGTAGAGATTGGAGTTCAGTTGTGGACTCCAGTCCAGACAAATGGGATCATGAAGTGTCTGAAAGGAAAGAAAGATGGAGCAGGGAGAAACTGATGCTGAGGCCCGATTGCCCCACAGGCCTCTGTGTCCAGGTCTCGCGGCCTCACCCCCAGCCCTTGGCCTTGACCATCACCCCGTATCCTTCCTGTGGAGTACCATTTTATTCTCAAGGTGATTTGAGAGATTATCTGTCTTTACAGCCTTATAATCCCCCAGGTAAACAGAGTAAGACAGAGCTGGGTTTTAATCCTGCCCCTGCCCCTGGCCATGTGCTTTTAGACAAGTTATTAACTATAGTTTCTCCTATCCATAAAGTGGAAGAAATAAATTCCTACCTCATGGGGCTTTGGGGAGATTCAAAATAAATAATGTAATTGGAGATCCCTGCAGTAGGACCCAATGCAGCAGAGCCCCAGCACCTGGCTAGAGCTTTTACCATCATTGTTATATTACGCTAAAAGCTTTCGTGACAGGGAGAACAAGCAGTCATTTCAAACAACTCTTGACTATTCCACTTTGTAGGGTATCCACAAATTAATTTTTTTATCATGTGTGGATGTCCTTCCACCATCAGTTTCTGCACATGCTTAGGAAAGACAGAATTATTTATCAGTGGCAAACTCTATAATTGTAGAGACAGAAGCTGTTGTTCAGTCACTAAGTCATGTCCTTCTCTTTGCGACCCCATGGACTGCAGCATGCCAGGCTTCATTGCCCTCCACTGTCTCCTGGAGTTTGCTCAAACTCATGCCCATTGATTGAGTCAGGGATGCCATCCAACGATCTCATCCTCTGTCATCCCCTTCTCCTCCTGCCCTCAATCTTTTCCAACATCAGGGTCTTTTCCAATGAGTCAGCTCTTTGCAACAAGTGGCCAAAGTTTTGGAGTTTCAGCTTCAGCATCAGTCCTTCCAGTGTGTATTCAGGGTTGATTTCCTTTAGGATTAACTAATTTGATCTCCTTGCTATTCAAGGGACCCTCAAGCATCTTCTCCAGTGCCACAGTTTGAAAGCACCAGTTCTTCAGTGCTCGGCCTTCTTTACAGTCCAACTCTCACACCCATACATGACTACTGGAAAAACCATAGTTTTGACTATAGGAACCTTTGTCGGCAAAGTGATGTCTCTGCCTTTTAATATGCTGTCTAGGTTTATCACAGCTTACAACTAAATCATCTAGAGCAGGTCTGAATTTCACTCCATGATTCTAGATATGAAAAAAAGTCCTTATTTTTCTAAAATAAAATTAAACTTGATTCCAAGCACCCATCCAGCAGCCTGACTAGAAATTTGTCCCTGGCCACTGTTGATCAGTCCGCAAACCAAGGCAGAGCTGGACACAGGGTTGCTCAGAGGTTGCAGCTCGGATACTTTCAGCCACTTCTTGGCATGGGATCTTTGCTTAGGCCTGGGGTCTCGGTCCAGCCACCCTAGATATGGCCTTTTCTCTCAAAGGGGCTACCACAGCCCTGTCTCCAGGTCCCATCATGTTATTTTCAGAATTTGAGAGTTCCACACAGCCCTTTCCTCCCTCAGGGAATTTAATTTTCCTCTCATCACCTCCTCTCCCCAAATCAACCTCCCCCATTCAGAATCACTTTCCTTCACTCTGGAAAGACCCAAGACAGCAGTTCTCAAAGCGTGGTCCTAGGCCAGCAGCATCTGTATCACCTGGGAGTTCTAGAGAAGTGTAAATTGTCAGGCTCCTCCAAGACCTGCTGAATCAGATGCTCTGGGGGTGAAGTTCAGCAATCTGTGTTTCAACAAGCGTTCCAAGTGATGCTAAAGCTTGAGGATCACTGGTCCAGTTTCATCATCACAATGAATTTATCAGTTTAAAACCAAAGCCAAGAAGGTGGGGTTGTCTTGAGACAACTTCAGGCTCTGGTTTCAGCTACACAGCATCCTCTCACCTGGTGAGTGAACAATAAAGACCTGAGTCCTGACCTAAGAAGAGACAAAGGACTTGGCTAGTGCTCATGGCAGTGATTGTTGTGAACTGCACAACTCCAGAGGGCGCCACTCATGTAAACTGCCACCTGAATGGCAAAAGATGGTGGCCAAGTGGGAAACATCAAGGAACCAGAGGGCATAAGGAGGGGGCTTGTGATTATCTGAAAAAGTGGGTTTGGGGGATTCCATCCCATGCAAGGGGTGAGAGGGAAGATGGAAAGAAAAACAGTGCAAAACCTGAACTCAGCCCTAGGGGGCGCTGTCTATGTGGACAACACACATTACTGGTCAAAGAGAAGAAAGCGTTCCGAAGGTCTCAAACTCACTTACCCAGAGGAACCAGGCTGGCAATAAACAGGCAGCAGGACGCAGCCCATGTAAAGACACAGGCTCCAGCCTCAGCCACTGTTGCCACATGGGGTGCTGGGCTCAACCTTGTCAGATTCAACTTTCACATGAAACCTCTTGACTTATTATAAACAGATTTTGATTTTTAAAAACACTTTATAGCATACCCAAACATAAAAATTACTCTCAAAATCTAATTGAAAACAAATTTAACAAAAGATCTGAATACTTCACCAAAGAAGATATATAGGTGGCAAAGAAGCATGGGAGAAGGTGTTCCACATCATTAGTCGTTGGAGAAATGCAAATTAAAACCACAATAAGACAACACTATGTACCCACCACAACTAAACGAGACACATGTACCCCAATATTCATTTCAGCAATAGATAGCTAGGGCCTGGAAGCAACTTGGATGTGCTTCGGCAGATGAATGGACAAGGAAGTTGTGGTACATATACATAATGGAATGTTACTCAGCTATAAAAAAGAATGCATTTGAGTCAGTTCTAATGAGGTGGATGAAACTGGAGCCCATCATACACAGTGAAGTAAGGCAGAAAGAGAAACACCAATGCAGTATAGTAACGCATATATATGGAATTTAGAAATACGGTAACAATGACCCTATATGCAAGACAGCAAAACAGACACAGATGTAAAGAACAGTCTTTTGGACTCTGGGAAAAGGTGAGGGTGGGACGATTTGAGAGAATAGCATTGAAACATGTATATTACCATATGTGAAATAGATGACCAGTCCAAGTTCGATGCATGAAGCAGGGCACTCACAGCTGCAGAGTGATGGGGTGGGGAGGGAGGCAGGAGGAGGGTTCAGGATTGGGGGACACATGTAGAACTGTGGCTGATTCATGTTGATGTGGCAAAAACCACCACAGGATTGTAAAGCAATTAACCTCCAATTAAAATAAATAACTTAAAATTTAAAAAAACTGACAATACCAAGTGCTGACAAATAATGTAGAACAACTAGAAATCTTAATATTGCTGATGGGAATGCAAAAGGGCACCGCTACACTGGAAGCAATCTGGCACTCTCATATAAAGTTAAACATATTTTTACCATGCAACCCCATCATCCCACTCTTAGGTATTCCCCAAGAGAAATAAAAATGTATGTTCACACAAGACTCTGTAAGTGTATACTTATGACAGTTTTCCTATTTGTAATCACCAAAACTGGAAACAATCCAAATGTTCCTTCAACTGGGCAGTGGATAAGCAAATTATGGTGTATATATATGCAATGGAATATTGATCAGCAAGAAAAGGAATGACCCACCAACACATGCAACAAAATTGCTAAATCTCAGTAGGCATACTGTCAAGTGAGAGAGCTCTGACTCAACAGATTGCCAGTGTAGGATTCCATTTTCATGACATTTTGGAAAAGGCAAAAGATAGAAAACAGATCAGTGGTTGCCAAGGGTTGGGGGTGGGGGCAGGAATAGACTAAAAAAAAAGCACGCAGGGGATTTGGGGAAGTGATGGAGATGATCTATGCGTTGCTTACAGCAGTAGTTTGTCAAAATGCACAGAAGTGCATACTAAAAAGGGTGAATTTTACTATCTGTAAATTATATTAATACAATAAAATTATTATACCTTATTAAACAATATACCTTAATAAACAATATACCTTAATAAAACATTTTTTGGGGCTCCAAAATCACTGCAGATGGTGACTGCAGCCATGAAATTAAAAGACGCTTACTCCTTGGAAGAAAAGTTATGACCAACCTAGATAGCATATTCAAACACAGAGACTTTACTTTGCCGACTAAGGTCCGTCTAGTCAAGGCTATGGTTTTTCCTGTGGTCATGTATGGATGTGAGAGTTGGACTGTGAAGAAGGCTGAGCACCAAAGAATTGATGCTTTTGAACTGTGGTGTTGGAGAAGACTCTTGAGAGTCCCTTGGGCTGCAAGGAGATCCAACCAGTCCTTTTTGAAGGAGATTAGTCCTGGGATTTCTTTGGAAGGAATGATGCTGAAGCTGAAACTCCAGTACTTTGGACACCTCATGCGAAGAGTTGACTCATTGGAAAAGACTCCGATGCTGGGAGAGATTGAGGGCAGGAGGAGAAGGGGACGACCCAGGATGAGATGGCTGGATGGCATCACGGACTCGATGGACGTGAGTCTGAGTGAACTCCAGGAGATGGTGATGGACAGGGAGGCCTGGCGTGCTGCGATTCATGGGGTCGCGAAGAGTCGGACACAACTGAGCGACTGAACTGAAAACATGGAAAATTAAATAAAAATCACTCTGTGGGCCAAACAAAGCAGCGCCATGGGTCGAATGCAGCCCATGGCTTGTCCTGGGTGTCACGGAGAACAAAAGGGGGACCACGGAAGCCCAGCCCCTGCCCTCAAGGAGCAGAGAGACAGAGGCATGACTTTCAATCATACTCCCCAGTGACAGCCCTTCTCTCTGGTTTTCACTTAGGGTTACATGGAAGATGTCCAAAAAGACTTCCTTCCTCACCTAAAATAGTTTGGAAATTATCAGCGTCTTGGAAACAGGGATGGACCAATATGTGAAGACTCCATGAGAACCCACCTCTGCCACTTCTCCTCTGTGTGACCTTGGGTCCTTCCTGGGTCTTCATGCCCACTTCCCTAAAATGGGAAATAGACCCCACCCCTTGCTGCCCATCCCCCAGACCCTCTAGGAGACCCTGTGAGACAGGAATATGAAAGGGCTCTGGCTGTGGGAGGGAAGAGCTGGGCAAGAGGGTGGGGAGAAAGTCATGGAAGACACTCAGAAGTAACCAGACAAATGCCCATTAAAAAAGCAGGGAGGTACTGTTTTTCATTCATCGGATTGGCAAAGTTGAAAATAAAACTGAGGTTTGGTTGTGGTAGCAGTGGGGATGTGAATGAGCCCAGGGGCCTTATGTTCTGTCCTCAACCCAGTCACATATTGGCATCTCCTGGGCAGCTGTCAACCAACCTGGAGCCCAAGTATGAGCTTAGTTGCTCAGTCGTGTCCAACTCTTTGCTACCCCGTGGACTGCAGCCAGCCAGGCTCCTCTGTCCCTGGGATTCTCCAGGCAAAAATACTGCAGTGGGTTGCCATGCCCTCCTCCAGGGGATCTTCCTGACCCAGGGATTGAACCCAGGTCTCCTGCATTGTGGGAGGATTCTTTTATCGACTGGGTCACCAGGGAACCCCAGGTGAGACCCAACCAATTAAGGAAACTCTCAGGAAAAGGGGCAACAGAGGATGAGATGGTTGGATGGTATTACTGACTCAGTGGACATGAGTTTAAGCAAACTCTGGGAGATAGTGAAGGACAGGGAAGCCTGGCATACTACAGGCCATGGGGTTGCAAAGAGTTAGACACGACTGAATGACTGAACAACAACAGGCAACATCATAATCAGAATTCTTAAAATAATTTTTAAATTGTTTCTTTAGCATGGGAAAAGCAGCAAGTAATATACAAGGGAAACCCCATACAATTAACAGCTGATCTTTCAGCAGAAACTCTGCAGGCCAGAAGGGAACGGCAGGATATATTTAAGGTACTGAAAGGGAAAAATCTACAGCCAAGATTACTCCACCCAGCAAGGAACTCATTCAAAATTGATGTAGAAATCAAAGTCTTTACAGACAAGCAAGAGTTAGAACTTAGCACCACTTCCCTGGTGGCTCAGATGGTAAAGAATCTGCCTACAATGCAGGAGACCTGGGTTTGATCTGTGGGTTGGGGAGATCCCCTGGAGGAGGGCATGGCAACCCAGTCCAATATTCTTGCCTGGAGAATCCCCATGGACAGAGGAGCCTAGCGGGCTACCATCCACAGGGTTGCAAAGAGTTGGACACGACTGGGCAACTCAGCACAGCACAGCATAGCAAGCAACTTTACAACAAATGTTAAAGGGATTTCTATAGGAAGGAAACAGGACAGAAGGAAAAGAGCTACAAAAACAAACCCAAAACAATTAAGAAAGCGCCAGTAGTAACATGTATCAGTTTTTAAATTGGTGCTTTAAAAATGAAATATCTGCTTAATGTTATGTGGTAGCCTGGATGGGAGGGGAGTTTAGAGGAGATTGGATACATGTATATGTATGGCTGAGTCTCTTCTGTCTACCTGAAACTATCACAACATTGTTAATCAAACAATACTCCAATATAAAATAGTTAAAAAATAAAAATGAAAAAATGAACAACTGTGTGTGTATCTGAAAAAAAAACATATATATATGTATATGCTATATATGCCGTGCCGTGCTAAGTTGCTTCAGTCGTGTCCGACTCTTTGTGACCTCACAGACTGTAGCGCACCAGGCTCCTCTGTCCATGGGATTGTCCAGACAAGAATACTGGAGTGGGCTGCCATACCCTCCTCCAGGAGATCTTTTCAACCCAGGGGTTAAACCTGCATCTCTTATGTCTCCTGCATCGGCAGCATTGGCACACAGGTTCTTTACCACTAAGGCTTTACCACTAATATATATTCATATTTAAAGGAATACATTTGATTGCTTGTTATTAGAATTCTCTCTTCTTCCTCAAGATAGAGGTATAAGGTAATGGATTTTAGACGAAGTCTGGACTTCAACTTCAGAACAAATCAACCAATCTAAATCTATCACGGCAATTCTGTTTCTCTCACCAATGACGGGTGTTGAGCCGGCCTACTCTCAGCTCTGCCCAGGAAGAAGTACGGGATGGGCTAGGGGCATTTCTAGCAGATGGTCTAGTTCCCTCGAAGAGACACAGGGGAGAGCCAGTCACTTCCTGTCCCCCAGATGGCGGCCCAGAAACGCACGATGTTTAGCAGTGCTGTGGCCATCTTGAGCCCAGGAGGATGGGCCATGCCAAGAAGTCATGCAGATGCTGAACGTGGTGGAGGGAACACAGGGATAGGAATTGGGTGTCAAAGACACTACAGACCAATATGGAGCCACCCTGTCACTGGGCTTCCCTTATGTGGGAAAACAAGTGGCCTAGTGGTCAGATTCCCTGCTTGCTGTGTTCTCTATTCCTTAAAGCTGACAGCATTTCCAAGACTCACCCCTTAGAGAGTGGTCCAGGACAGTGAAGTAGCCCCTGTAGGTGCCTAGCTGAACAGGACTTCCCTTGCCTTTATGGAAGTGGCCTAGTCTGACAGTTTCTCTGGATTCAGGACCACTGGTTGCTTGAACCTCGATGATCTGGCTCAGTGGGAACTTGTACTTTAGCGGCATGGGTGAGTGCGTGGAGATGGGGTCTTCTGGGAGCTCGCAGGGGAGAAAAACCTCAGACCTCTCTGAGGTCTCACCGTCTTAAAGATGGGCAGGAATGGTTTATACTTCCTCAGACCTCACAGACCTGGCAGGGAGGTAGGCACCCTGGAAGGGTGATTTCAAGGCCCAGTTTCTATAAGGAAATTGAGGGCTGCGCTGTTTGAGGATGGAGCTGCTATGAAAACAGCAATGAAGATGCCTCAGTGCTGGCATCTTCTCTCTTCTGGGCACCAGGCCTCCATGTGCTCAGAACACTAGAGTGTGCAGAAAGGAAATGCCCAGACCTCCTGATGATACCGTTGAACCTGGGACCCCACAGAGCTGTGGCAGCCAGATGCCTTTTCAGTCCCCGGCCAGAAGGCACCCAGGCCCTGCCCCTGAGGTGCCCACTCAAGGTGAGAAACAGAATATGGCCCCAGCTCTAGGCCTGGAGGACTTGGGCTACACAGATGCTGAACATCTAAAAAACAGTGATTCTGGCAAATCAGGCCTCAGTCTGCTCATCTGTAAAATGGGGGTACATACAATGACCACCACAGGAACTCTAACATGGAGGACATGCACAGAGACGCTGATTTCTTGCAGAGACCCCACCCACTCTCAACAGTCTTTAACTCAGGTGACAAGTCATTCAGATCCTTGGGAATTTGTGCTGCTTCTCATCCTAACTGACCAACCCCTGCCCAGAACTGCAAGAAAGGTTTCAGTCCCAGTCACACATTTTGAAAGGGCAATCACAGAGACTAGAGGTGAGAATGGAAGTGAGAAAAGCCAGTCCTCCAGTGAGGACAGTGCTCCCAAGAAGCTGAGTGGAGGAGCCGCGAGGAGGAGAGGGTGGTGGTGAGGGGCCATGAAGGACAAGCAGGAGCGTGTAGACCTGGTTTCAGAGTCAGTTGTGAAAAATAAGGAAAGAAGCCCTCTTGCACATCTTAGCCCTGCCTCCTGCGTCGGCTCCTCAGAGGACTATGCTTATCTCCGTCTTTCAGACAGAGAAGCTGTGGCCCCACGGCTCACACACACGCCTCATCAGCCACCAGCCTGGTATTCAAACCCAGGCCTCCGGAGTCTCCCAGCTTAACTTCCCAGTCCTGCCACTGATTCACTAGGGAGATGAGGAGAGTCCCTGCTCCTCTCTGGGGCCCAGTTTCCCCATCCTGTTGACCTCCAGGCCCTAAATCCCCTGGTCCCCAAACAACGTGCTTGCCACCACTAGCCCCTCTTCCAGGGGCTCCAGGACCAGCCGCTCCAGCAGGACACCCCTCAGCCATACTCTGGCCCTGATCGCCATCCTGCCCTGCCTGGGGCAAAGGGTAGCCAGGACCCTTGCCTCCAGGGTTACCCCAGCTCTGAGCATTCAGCTTTCTGGAAGAATGATCCCATTCTTCTAGCTGATCACTGTCCACAGCGACCCCAGGCCACTTCCTCCAGGCTGCCCCTGCAGACAAAGCCCCAGGCCCAGGCTGGACCCTCTGCACCCCGCCCAGCCCTCACCCACACTCCTAGCCCTTCAGCACCAGGCATCTGCTGCCCTTCTGGAATCTGTGTCAGGCTGCTGAGGGGCGGGCAGGCCTCCAGACCCAGAGGCCCAGGGCCCCCGAATGCCCTGGGGTGCACCCCCCAGGGTCTACCCAGGTTGCTTGGGAAACCATTTCAGGTCATTTGAGATGATCAGGAGCCTTAACTCTGTTTTGAGCCAAACAACGGAAAGAAACAAACCCCCGTCTGTCAAAGTCCTTCAGTCAGAGCCCCCCCGGGGGCCAGGAGTGGCGGCACACCTCGCTGACTCTTCTCTGCTGCTTCTTTATTCAGCTCCACAAGTATTCGTCAGGAGAGCTCCCTGCCACACCTGGCACTGGTGTCCGCGGAGGTCAGCAGGGGATGGGTGGGCAAACAGAAGAGAGAGGAGAGCCCCCGGGGGAGCCGACTTTGTCTCTGCACCAGGGTCCTCCCAGGGCAAAAGTGCTTGCTACCTCCCCTGCGCGACTGTCCACAAAACAGCCAGTCGTATCCTTCATTTCTAAGTGGTCCCAAGGATGGAGAGACCCCAAATGCTGGCCATTTTCTAATGTGGGGGAAGCGTTCTCATCATCCTTCCTTGGGTGTTAAAATTCAGCACCATGAGCAACTATTACTCTTACCATTGGACAGCAAAGGTTTACAAGCCTATGTGTTTTCAGTACCGAGATGATTTATTGGAGGTGGCTGTAAACGTTATTCTGCTCCTTGTAAAATGCAGACAAGAGTAAAACACAGCAAAAGAAAGTGAAAAATCACTCGTAGTCACTGATGGGGCTGGAAAAATCCGGTTCTTCATTTTCTAGTCCACACTGATGTAAGGCCTTAGGAAACAGAGCGGCTGAGTTGCGACTGTGAAATCCCTCCCACATGGGGCTCTGGGTACACCTGCAGGCCCTGGCCTGGGCCGGCGGGGGCCCTGAGCCTTGTCTGCTCTAAGCCTGTGCTCCCAGAACCACATTGCAGGGGGCAGTAGGGAGCTCCCCGTCAGGAGAGGAATTCAATATATGCTGATCTGTGTGTTCTCAGCACGCTGGGAGGCAGATGTTCCCAGACATTGGCTAAGAGACAACAGTCTAATCTTCTCCAAACTTGGCTTATCAATTTGACATTGCCAACTTTTAAGTTTAAATCTTATGCCAAGCAAGTACATTAGGAAATCAGCAATTATTCATTTTCACCAAGACTTCATAAAAGAATGGACATTTATAATATTATTTATTTTTATTTATTTATTTGGCTGAGTGGGTTTTAGTTGTAGCATGTAAATTCGGTGGTTGTAGCATGTGGGATCCCGACCAGGGATCGAACCCAGGTCCCCTGCATTGGGAGTGTGGAGTCTTAGCCCCTGGGCCACCAGGGAAGTCCCAAGAACAGACATTTAAACACCAAAAACAGAAAAGACAGACTCTCAAAATAAAAAACTTTATGAAGAACTCCGTATCCTGCCCTCGCTTGCCTCATTTCCCTGTGGGGGAGTCAAACCCTGGATGAAGGCCTGCAGTTCAGAGCCAGGCTGGGAGGCGTGGGTTTGTCCTTTCTCTGGACCTCAGTTTTCCCCTTTGTCTAGCATTCTTCTTGCTCAAAGGCTCTGAGTTCTCTTAACCCCACCCCTCACTCCCATCATGTCTCTCCCTCTCTCTTTCCAGTGACAGTCTTGTCCCAGTGGTCACCTTCTAACAACCCGTATGTAGCAGATGGTTTGAAAGTGCCAACACCTAGACAGACCAGCAGAGGAACACCCTGGGAGTCACCGAAGGATGATGAGCTGGGGGAGAAGGGGCTGGGAGGCAAGGCCCCACAGGCATCCGACCTGGACAGGGCGGCGGTGGGGAGTGAGAGAAGGTGTCAAGCAAGGGAAAGGTGAGAACACTGGAGTGAGGGTCTCTGCGGTGTTCTAGAAAGGGGCACGAGATGTAGAGGGCGTCCGTGAGAACATTCCCAGAGGCAGAGCCGTTTTCTGGATGGTCTTTCTGAACTTCAAAGCCGTATTCTGCCAGTCGGTGGGGTCAGTTCACAGCAGAGTCCCCCTAGGAATCCCACATGGAGGGAAAGAAGGATGGAGGAGACCCTCCAGCTCGCCCTGCCCTCCCCAGCACAGCTGCTTCTTACAGAACCCCTTGGAACGTGTGCTCCAGAAGTCCCCACCTGAGACCTGTTCTCTGGGGCTGGGGTCTTGTGAAGAGGGCGCGCTGGAAAGTAGGGACACTCCAGCACCTGTTATCTCCCCAGCACCCTCCTCCTCCCCTTAGCACCTAGCAGCCTCTTCTCGGGGTCTCCGCATTTGAAAAGTCCAGCCACACAAATAAGGGGGAGGAATGAGTGGTGAAATCAGGGCTGAGGTAGGTTTGGATCGTCTCATTCAATCATTGCTCACTGCACAGAGGGAAACTGAGGCTGGAGGCGTGACCCCCTCCCATGTCAACCAATGAGTGGTGAGCTGAGACAGTAAGAACAATTCAATCAATAATAATAACGAAGGTTTGCTGAATTCCAGTCTCCTAGTCTCTCTCGAGGATTTAAGCCAGAGGGGTTTGGATATTGGAGCCAATGGATTTTCAGACCCTGTGGCCTGAGGTGGTGAAGCACCTGGGGATTGAGCAGTCTTCTGGGTCATCCCACGTGGGACCATCACAGACACCGAGAGCCTGCTGGGAGGAGCAGACAGTCTGCATGTCACCCGATGTGGACATTTTTAAGCAGTTAGATATTCTTTTCTTCTCAGCCCCTCAACCCCACCCCCACCCCTCCCAGCAAATGGATAACAGGAAGCAGCCAAGCTTCTTAACTTTTCTTTAATCTTCTCCTCTCTGGCAAACTGAAAAATCAAACGATAATTGTCTGGGTGATCTCATTATTGTCAACAAAATCCAAGCCTTGAAGTCCGAATCCACTGAAATGCTGACACATTAAACACAAAAGGAAACTGAGCTTGCATGTTGTTCAATAAATAAATAAGGCTGGCGGGAGCCTGGCGCAGGCCTGGCATGCGGAGGGGCCAGGCTGGTGGAAACGTGGGCAGGCAGAGAGACCCTGGGACCTGAGAACCGTGGCCTCAGGGAAAGACGGGGTCTAAGGGGTCGACATCCCATCCTTCCTGTTTGTATCAGTCTGATCCCTGCCGAAAACAGATGGCATCTTCCAGAGGGAAAGTGGGGCTCTTTACAGGTGAAGGAGAACTGGAAAGGTTTTGGGGACAGGGAGTACAGGGGAGTGGGTACCACAGCTAGGCCTGAAAGGACAGGGGATGATGGAGCAGGTACCAGGACCCAGAAAGGGTGGCATTCAAAGAGGCAGTCAGGCAGGCGCTGTGGCCAGGCAGGGAGAGAAGCAGGGAATGGACCTCCCTCCTGCCGCCTTCTTATCCCCCAATGCATCTTCCTATTGACCAAACCCAAGCAAAAGTCAGAGGGAGGCACTGTTGGAGAGCTGGTGCTGCCAGGCCACACAGCGGGATCCGGAGGGGCATAGAGGCATGCCATACATGGTGGGACACCCTGCAGGGTGCCACACGGGGCCCACCCCAGCTCGTGCCTGCCCAGGTATCAAAGCGCCCCCTACCTCTGCCTGCAAGCAGCCCATCCACATTTGAGCATTCTAAATCTCAGCTCCTGGCAAAACCAAGTTCTGGGGTTGGGAAGCAGGTCACACGCAGACAGGGAGCTTGAGCCTGGGGAGGGCCTGGTGGGGAGGCCTGCTTCATGGGTGCATTGGTTGGAGAAACAAGAAACAGAAACAGAGATTCCCCCCATTGATCATCTTCTCCTTAGGCCTCTGGGCCTGATGTTTCTTCCACCTTATCAGAACCTTAACAAGCGCCGTGACAATACATTCCTCATCCCTCTCATGGAAAATGGAATACTTGGGGGACAGAAGTGGGCGGGGGTGCCCTTCCCCTACTCGCTTCTCATCTGTTATGTGGTGGGCTTGCAGGGACAGACCAGCCTGGGCGAGCACCGCCTGCACACAGGGCTTGCCGGGAGCTGCTGTCGACTGGGGCCCCTGCACCTCCTCTTCTTTCTGGCCCCGAGGCAGCCACGGGAGGAAAAGAGCATCAGGAGAACTGACGCTCTCACCTGCCTCCGCTGCTTCCTGGTTCTGTGTCCCTGGACAAACCCTTCCCCACTCTGGGGCTCAATTACCCCGAATAACAAGGAAAGCAGGCTTTGATTCTGATCTCGGCCAACCCAAGAGCTCAGCATGGAGAAGAGCCCCCTCTCTCACTCTGCACAGTCCCTCCCTCTCTCCACGACTTCTTTCTATCCCAAAGGGGCAACTGGCTCCTTCTACACTACAGAGAAGTTAATTCTAAATTTTTTATCTGTGAGAAATCCCCATGAGCACTCTGGATTTTTGCTAAGTACCTCTTGGGTGTTGTCACATTGGGGTTTTGCCAAAAACTGCCTCTGTTCCCCCTGTTCGGCCATAGCATGAGCAGATGGGATGATGGTGGACCCTAGCGTGCCTGACCCTCAAGCCAGAGACGGTCCCAGGCCCCCCTCAGCCCTCCCTTCTCAGGCTTGCTACCCTGGCTCTCTGAGCCTCAGTTTCCTCATCTGTAAAATCAAGGCACTCGTTGTAACCACATGAGTGACAACACATATAGCATTTGGCTTGATGCCTGGCACCTGGGATGCTCTTTTTTTCCAGCCTCTTGTTTTGCTCTCCTTGGAGCTTGGTGCAGGTGCATTTCCTCTGCAAAGCCAGCTGGCTCTGACACCTGCCAGTCGAGTCACTGAACAAGTCCTCAGCGCTTCATTTCCTGGCTTAAAAACCCTCTCCAGGAGACTATGGAAATAAGGCTGGAAAAATAAAATAAAATAAAAACCTCTTACTAAATGCAAAGAACTGCAGGCTTCTAAGAAATTAAGAAAATATGTTTATATTCTCATCTTTCTCTATCTCATCACCTTGAACAAGTTCTGAACTCCTTGAGGGCAGAAAATGAAGGCGGGACACTACTGTTTATTGAACACTGTGGGAAATATTACAAGGGCTCTCTAATATCTGGTTGGCTCTTCCTTTCTGAACATAAAAAAAATCCTATATCCCAGCATCCTTGCTGTTACATGGAGCCATGTGACTAGTTCTGGTTAATTTAAAATTGAAATCTAAAGTGTGCAGCTTAACTTCTTAGTTAATTTCTTTCTCTGCTCCAGTGAACATAGGGGTTTCCTGTTGAAATGGTGGAACAAGAACTTGATCTTCTGGATCATGTGTCACACATAAGGGAATGCTGCTCTGGGGAGTGACCAACGCCATCAGCAAACCTTTTACCAGAGTGAAAAATAAGCTGTTGCTGTGTTAAGCCACTGAGCTTTGAGGGGTATTTGTTATTGCAGCATAGCCTTGCCTGCACTGACTGGTACAAACACTCTCATGTAAAAGTATGTTCATATGCATGATGACTTCACTTGATCCTCACACGTCTTGAGACAGCATTATTATGATCTCCATTTTCCAGATGCAGAAGCAGACTGAGACACATCAGATAAGTGGCCCAAAGTCCACAGGAGGTAGACCCAGGGGTAGAGCTAGGTTTATATGCCTTCCAAGTGCTGAGTCTTAGCAAGTAGGTAGGTTCCACTCCCCAGAAAGGCAGTATCTGGGAGGCAGGCGTGTAAATGGCCAACTCAATGGAGAATGTTCCCGGTCAGTTTGGGGTCTTTGTTGAGTAAATGTAATCCTTCAAGTGTGGCTTTCTACAGTCTGGGAAAAAAATGTTCCCAGCTAAAAGTAGCTACACCAGAAGGTCTCAGCCAGAGTCCAGCTCCAGCCTGGCAGACTTCTCAGATGGCTTGGAATTCCTGCTGGCCAGGGTTCCACCAGCATGGAAGTGTTTATACCCGCCTCAAATTAGTTCTCCCATGCCTTCCAGAACCCAGTCCATATTTGGGATGGAAAAGGGAAAATGATTCCCAGTGGGGATTCAGAAACCTCAGAAAAATTCCACAGGGGCCACAGGCTCTCGCCACATGGACCAGGTCTCTGAGCAGTCACATCTTCTGGCCCCTCACACCTGGACCCTGTGCCGAGCAGGGCAGCCAAGTCAGAAGGACATGACCCAAACACACACACAAAAAAAAAATTCAGAAGGAAGGCATTTCTGGAAGGATCCATATGAGAGACAGTATACCTCTGCAGCCAAATGAAGGATGAGAAAGAAGAAAAGACCTAATTTGTGTTTCTCATCCATTGAAAGGGAGCTTTTCTTTCTCCCTTCAAGAAGCTGCCAGATGATTGGATTGTCTTCAGCTGTGAGGAGCAGAAACCCCCAAATAAAAGGGTCTTTGCAGAAAGAAAAGCTCCCAGAAGGCCACATGGTGTGTATCCTTTTTATAATGCTCAAAGGCAGACAAAATAAAGCAATATGCTGTTTGGATGTACCTTTATGTGTGACAAAACTACACACACACAGACACACACATGAATAATAAACATAGAGTTCAGGGCCATGCTCTAGGATGGTCAGGGGAGCAACAACAATTGGTAATATTCTGTTGTTTGAATTTTGAGTTGAGCGGTGGGTAAAAACATACCAGTGGCACGTCATCAACCAAGGTTTACGATTAATCCAATTCTGTCTACCTATTAGGGCTTCTCTGGTGGCTCAGACAGCAAAGAATCTGCCTGCAATGCAGGAGACCCAGGTTCGATCCCTGGGTTGGGAAGATCCCCTGGAGAAGGAAACGGCAACCCACTCCAGTTAACTTAGATTTATTTTTGTGCATGCATACTCATTCATGTCCAACTCTTTGCGACCCTATGGACTTGTAACTCACCAGGCTCCTCTTTCCAGGGGATTCTCCAGGTAAGAATACTGGAGTGGACTGCCATTTCCTCCTCTAGGGGATCTTCCCAATGCAGGAATCAATCAAACCGGCATCTTCTGCATCTCCTGCACTGGCAGGTGTATTTCTTTACCACTGAGCCACCTCAGTGGCTTATTTTATGGGTCTTATTTTACGTCCATTTTATAGATGAGGAAACTAAGAAAAGAGAGCTTAAGCAGCCTGCTAAGGGTCACACGGCTACTAAGTGGTAGGTAGTCAGGTTTCAGAGACCTTGGTCTTAGCTGCTGCAATAAGGATGTAATTACCTCATAAAACTCTAATCCCAGAGCCAGGGTTGTTGTGGGCGGGGCGGGAGGGGGAAGGATGTGACATCATCAAAGATGCCACCCTCCACATGTCCACCATGTCTCCCCACCCCCACGGAAGGGTATATTGTACCTGCAGCATTTTCAGACAGTCACAATGCAGCTCAGTAATTCTGATTCCCATGTTCAGAATCAAACCAAGCATTGGCCACCATAATGAGTTTAGAACAAGTCACCCCCTGAGACTTCAAGGGTAGGTGGGAATGGCTAAAGAGGGCTAGCAGGGAACCAAGAGTGTTTGCCTCTAACCACCGTTTGGGATTCCCTTGCAAGGGCTCTGAGAGGAAAAGGTGGATGACTCCCCTTGAACTGTGACCCCTTGAACAGAAACCATACCTAAGTCATTCTGCTCTCCTTCCCCCCTGCCTGGAAAAGTCCCATCAAATAGCAGGCACCCAGCTGTACGGGACAGGTCAGTCCTTGAGCCTGCCCTGCTGAAGGAAGAGGAGACAGTCATTCCCTGGAGCCCCAGAAAACGATGTCTGGCCCCTTCTGCCGCTGATGTGAGATGATTGGTCGAGAGTTGATCACCTGACCTAAGGGACGTTCTGTCATAGGTTAGCCAACAGCCTATGATACAACTCAATACAAAGGAATAGGTGGGTGGTTTAGTGGATGTCTTACCCCAGATTCCCCAGAAAGGATAGCTTGGGTCAGACTTACCTCCTAATGCGTCATGGGTAGAGATAATCCCAAGGAAGCAAGAAGGAGGGGGGAAGGAAGTGAGGCAGGAAGAAGGGCGTGGTGGATCCCCATCAGAAGTGAAGAACTTCTTCCCCAGCTTCTGGCAGTGCTGGTGAAAGGCGGCCCCCAGCTGCCAGCCCTCTTTACAGTTGTTTTCGCCGAAGTTACCTGGGTCATGCCCCCCTTCCTGGAGCAGTCCATCAAACAGCTAATAAGCACAGGGGCTTAAAGTCCTGACCTCTCACCGCAACTCAGGACACCTCTGAAGGCCATGCCAGTTTCAGGATTCCCGTCAAGGAAACCACATCACAGCTCACTGCTCCCTCCACGCGGCCCTGCTTCCACCTAGCCGGTGCACTGGCAGGAGCGCACCCCAAGACGTGCCTGTGTGCCGAGCTCCATCTCAGACACTGCTTCCCAGGGAGCCCGGTGGAGGGGGGAAAGGGAAAGCATAATTCAGATGTAAGCGTCACCTAACTGGCTCCAGCACCCCGAGGAGACCCCGCGGGTTGACCAGCCCTGCGTGGTGGGCCCGCCTCCAGAGAAGACGCAGAGAAGCCCTGCCTCTCAGAGGAGTCCGTCAGGGGAGGACAGGTGAGGAGCTTCACTTTCTGACGCCCCCTCGTCCAGGTTTGCCTCATGGGGGGGGTGGGGGGGAGGGTGGTCACTCTTCTTCCACGTGTGACTCAGCCCCTCCAGGCCACCGCTCATGAAGCCAGTGCCTCCCTGGGCCCCGTTGGATCAATCCCAAAGATTTCTCCCACCTGGGCAGGTACAGCAGCAGCCATGCCAAAGCTAGAGCTTTGCCCCGGGGAAGCGGAGGTAGTCAGCAGTGCCAGGAGATGAGGTGACAAGGATGGGAGGCAGGGCTTTCCGACTGGAGGAGCGGCCCCGACCACTGCAGGGGCCACTCTGGCTGAGGACAGAGCAAGGGGCTGAGGGCTGAGAGCAGACGGGCTGTCTGGATCCAGTCGGGGTCTAATACGCTGAGCCAGTCTGTTTCTTTTCTCTGGCCTGGGAAACATGAGGGGACTAGATGCTGAGCCGCTGTGACAGAGGAGGGGCCGTGAGAGGGTGGGGGCCTTGCGTCAGCAGAAGTTAGGAGAAAGCTGACATGAGGTGGAGAGAAACTTTGTGCATAGTGAGGGCTCCGGCCAGCATCAGGAGAGTCACCTTCTGGATGGTTCCTCTGAGCTGAAGGCTCCATGAGAGCCCTCTGGGGACAGCTGCTGGGCACTCTGAACGCCCTTCCAGTCCCCTATGGCTCACTGTAGAGTAACCATCCCTATTCTTAGAGTCTCTGACAGTTTTATCGAGGGGCTCCATTCCTTGGGGCAGGAACAGCCCCTGTGCAAGGAGCAGAGATGCTCCTGAGGCTCCATCCCTGCTTCTAGAGGAGCCCAGTGAGAGCCAGGCCCCGGACTGAGCTTGGCCAGTTGAGAAAAGAGACTTGCTCTGCTCTAGTGTGTGTGTGTGTGTGTGTGTGTGTGTGTGTGTGTTTCATCCAGGTGCTGCTCCATCTATTTTGGTGATACTAGAGAAGGCCCTGGAGCAACAAGGGCCAGGGAGGGGCAGACACCACCAGAAACCCAAGGATGAAGCCAGCACCACAGAGGCAGGAGTGGAGAGACCGCTCAGACAGAGAGAAACCAAGTCCGCTATGTTATTTCAGCTTGAGCCTTTCCATCTGTATTCCTTCTGCCATCAAAAAATTACCCTTCCTGGACTTCCCTGGTGATCCAGTGGTTAAGAGTCCACCTTGCAATGCAGGGGACGTGGGTTCGATCCCGGGTTGGGGAACTAAGATCCCGCAAGCTGCAGAGAAACTAAGCACTCACACTGCAACTAGAGAATCCGTGTGCTGCAGATAAGACCTGCGTGTGTTCAGGTGCTCGGTTGTGTCCGACTCTCTGTGGCCCCATGGACTGTAGCCCACCAGGCTCCTCTGTCCATGGGACTTCCCAGGCAAGAATACTGGAGTGGGTTGCCATTTCCTATGCCAGGGAATCTTGCCAACCCAGGGATCAAACCCACAACTAAGACTTAGTGAAGCCAAATAAATTAATTTTTAAAAATTACCCCTCCTCCTAACTTTTGCACCATTGGCAGGGATGTAAATTGGTTCAGCCACTATGGGAAACAGTATGGAGTTTCCTCAAGAAATTAAACCTAGAATTAGATTTAATTCTAATTAAATCTAGGGGCAGCACCTGGATGAAACACACACACACACACGCACGAGCAGAGCAAGTCTCTTTTCTCAATGCCAGGTTTGATCCCTGAGCCAGGGAGCAGCACCTGGATGAAACACACACACACACTAGAGCAGAGCAAGTCTCTTCTCAATGCCATGTGATCAAGCAATTCCGCTTCTGGGTATATATCCAAAGGAAACGAAGCCATTCTTAAAGTGATGGCAGCATTCTCACAATAGCTAAGGCACAGAAACAACGTAGTGTCCATCAGTAGATGAATGGATAAAGAATATGTGGTGCATCTGAACAATGTAATACTATTCAGCCTTGAAAAGAGAATGAACCTTCCAGAGGACATTTGCTAAGTGAAATAAGCTAGACAGAGAAAGGCAAATACTGTATGATCTCATTTATATCTGGAACCTTTAAAAAGATGTCGAACTCACAGAAACAGAAAGCAGGATGATGGGTGCAGGGTGTGAGGTTGGGGAAATGAGGAGGGGATGGTGATAGGGTACAAACTTTCAGTTATAAGTAAATTCTGATGATCTAGTGTACAGCCTGATGACTGTAGTTAACAATGCTGTATTATATACTTGAAATTTGTTAAGAAAAATCAATCCTAGACATTTTCTCTCACACACACCCAACAGGCAAGCATGTGAGGTGATAGTTATGTTAAGTAACTTGATCATGGGACACTTTTCACAGTGAATGTGTGTCTATGCTTAGTTGTGTCCGACTCCTTGTGCCCCCATGGATTGTAGCCCACCAGGCTCCTCTGTCCATGGAATTCTTCAGGCAAGAATACTGGAGTGGGTAGCCATTCCCTTCTCCAGCAGATCTTTCTGGCTCAGGGATCAAATCTGGGTCTCTTGCAATGAAGGGGGATTCTTACCATCTGAGCCACCAGGGAAGCCTTGTTCATAATGCATACATAGATTAAATCATCACATCGTACCTTTTAAATATATCACAATTTTATTTATTAGTTATACCTCAATAAACCAGGAAAAGAAAATTACCATTTTTAGCACCAATCTTCCAGGGCCCTGCTGGGAGATTACAACAAAGCTAGAAACAAACAATCTGATTTAAAAATGGGCAAAAGACTTGAATAAACATTTCTCAAAAGGAGATATACATATGGCCAATAAGCACATATAAATGTTCAACATCAATAATCATTGAAAGTGAAAGTGAAGTCACTCAGTCGTGTCCGACTCCTTGTGACCCCATGAACTGCAGCCCACCAGGCTCCTCCGTCCATGGGATTTTCCAGGCAAGAGTACTGGAGTGGGTTGCCATTTCCTTCTCCAAGGAAAATGTAATTCACACAATGGCATACCGCATAACATCCATTAGGATGGCTATTATCAAAGGCAACAAAGAAGATAAGTGTGATGAGGATGTGGAAAAATTGAAACCTTTGTACATTGCTGTTGGTGATGTAAAATGGTGCAGCTACTGTGGAAGATGGTATGGTGAGTTCTCAAAAATTAAACATAGAATTACCATATGATCCAGCAGTTCTACTTCCGGGTATATACTCAAACAGATATTTGTAATTGGTTGCTGTGAACATTGCCCATGTTCACAGCAACCTTATTTTACAATAGCCAAAACGTGGAAGTGCCCCAAGTAGCCATCAATAGATGAATGGAAAAACAAAATATGGTCGATACCTACAGGAGAATATTATTCAGCCTTTAAAAAGTGAATATTAAAATTTTTAAAACTATATTAAATACTATCCAGCCTTTTTTCTTTAAAAAGAGAGAATCTAACAGATGCTGCAACACAGATGGATCTCAAAACATTATGCTAAGTGAAGTAAACCAGCCGCAAAAAGATAAACAGTATGTGATTCCATTTATATGTGCCTGAAATAGGCAAATTTATAGAGGAAGAACGTAGAATGGTGGTTTCCAGGGGCCAAGGGCACATGAAAATCAAGAGTTATTATTTGGTGTGTGCAGAGTTAAAGTGGGGTATGATGAAAAGGTCCTGGAGGTGCACAGTTGCACAATGGGGTGAATATATTTAAAATCACAAAACTATACACTTAAAGTGGTTGAAGTGGTAAAGTTTGCTATCATATTTTTTAAAAACTAGATTATTTGGTCAAGTGTGAGAGCTTCTAGGAACCCATGAGAACACTTGGACCTTCATTCATCATGTAGATGGAGTTCAGTGAAGAAAGAGGCTTGGTCCAGGTACAAGGTGGTGATAACAGAGGCAGGAGAAGAACTTAGGTGTATAGTCTCTTAGGCCTTGGGCTCTGGCGTTTCAGTTCAAGCACTCTGTGACCAGCATCCCAGATTGACGTCTCCACACAAGAGCTGGTTCTTCCAAGGATCTCGGACTCTACCACCAAGACCACTGATCCGGATCCCCTCAAGGAGAGGAACTAGGGGACTCTCAGCTCTAGGTCCAGGCAATGCTCCTGGCCCAAGCTTCATCAGATTCTCTAAAGTGAAAAACCTTGGAAGTTCCTGTTTTTCAACCCTGTCTATCCTTCCCTCATGGTAACTTGAAGGTGGTTCACTGAGGAGTTTTACAGACTTCACATCTCTCTCAGCAAACCCATTTTGACATTTATCTTCTCAATCCAGCCAAAACCCTTCAAGATGGCCGATTTTCAGGGCCCATCGCAGAGCACCCCTCTAACAGGGATGGCAGAAACTTGGCACGTTCACCACCACCTTCCACCTGGGCCCACGACAGACCTCACAAATCGATCAAGTATCTGTTCCCCACTGAACATGAAGAATTCAGACTCATGTCATCGGAGCCTCTAGCTGTCCAATCATTCAGCAATGCCACTCAAGGTGAGATCTATTTGCCAGCCATCACCGACATGAATCGGATACACTCTGGGATCTTGAGGAAAAAATCACTTCTCTTTTGGCCTCAATTTCTTCACCTACTATATGATTTTTGTGTCCCTGCTGGCTCTGTGATCCAGTGAATTGTATATTGTGGGTAGAGTCTACATTGTAGAAATTCTTCATTGTGGAGAGTGGAAATTTCTACAGTGTGGATGCGTGTGCACGCATTCATGCTAAGTTGCTTCAGACTTATCTGACACTCTGCAGCCCTGTGGACTGTAGCCCGCCAGGCTCCTCTGTCCATGGGATTCTGCAGGCAAGAATACTCGAGTGGATTGCCATGCCCTCCTCCGGGGGATCTTCCTAACCCCGGGGTCAAACCCACGTCTCTTACATCTCCTGCATTGGCAGATGGGTTCTTTACCACTAGCGCCACCTGGGAAGCCCACTGTATGAATAGGAGAGGGAAATGCTGTTTGTTTCAAGAGATTCTGTGGACTTTTCCACAAACTTTTTGGCAGTAGGTCTTGCTTGTTTTATTTGTATGAGGGAGGGTCATGGAATCAGACGTCAGGAGATGACCGTGCTCCTGGCCAGCCCTCTAGAAGCCATTTCCCACTTCCTGGAGGGCCCCAGAGCCAAGAGAGTCCTAACATTTCCCTTCAAGGTGGCACACTTCTGCCCCACCACCACTTCCAGCAGGAGGATTGCTGCCCAGGACTGACATTTCTGCCCCCTCGCTTTGCCAGCCACCTCTCCTGTCCCTTATTCTGGGAGGGCAGCTGGGTCCCTCCAACAGGGCCTAGGCAGGCCTTCTCATTTCCCTGCCAGCCAGCCAGGCCACCCTCTCCACCCAGCTCTCAGTCAGCCAGACAGGGATGTATCAGAGCAAGGGGAGAGGACAGGACTGCCCTCTTGCCACCAAGCACTATAAAAGAAAACATTAAATCTTGGCCTCCACCAGGGAACTGCCTTAATTAGGGTGGCGCCGAGCAGGACGCCGTAATTAACTGTGTGTCTGTGTTTCCATCCCAAACACCCATTTCCAGAGCTTTGTGATCCAGTCTTCTAAGAGAAGCTCAGCCAGAAACTTGGCACCAGCAACTCCAAAGGGGAGGGATGACGGGTTTCCCCCTGTTCTTTCTTTTCATAGCCCCACTCAGGGCGAGTCTCTGGAGGTAGGAGCCATGGGTCCTTCCTTAAAAGGGTGTTAATTGTGGGTTCAGAGCTACTGGCTCTGCCTGGTCCCCCCAGACCAGGGAAACCCAAAGGTCTGATGTCGGTGTGAGTGGATGCATGTTAGTTTTGCTTGGATAACAGCCATTATTCCAGTAACTTTGATTTTCTTTAGCGAACCAGCCTCAACCACCTGTAGCTTTAGGGAGTCCATGTTTTGGGACTGGCCAATCAGAGCTTTCATCCCCTGGCCAGTGGTTGGTTCAGAGTTGGACTATGCTGGACCAATGAGAGTCTGGTGGAATCATTGGGAAATGGCTATTTGCTTTCCATTGGGGTTACTAAACTGGTAAGATGTCAGCCTGGAGCTGCTAGGGACCATGTTTGCCACCTCACAAGACCAGGCCTGAAAATAAGGCCAAGTTGAAGAAAGCATGGAAAAAAGACAAAGGGTGCCAAGAGACAGAGAGAAACCTGATGGCATCTATTAAGCAGTTGAATCAGCCATACCTGAAGCAAAAATACACCCAAAGACAATTACATGAGAATCAATCAATTCCCCACTTTGGGTTATGTCGATTTGAACTGAGTATTTGTCACTTGTAACTTGCAGGGATTTGGCTAAAACAGAGGTCACTACATGGACTTCATGAAATGCAATCCACACACACCCATAAGTGCCAGGCAGCATGGTGAACGCAAGGGTGGACAAGAATGGCACCCAGTCTTATTGGGCTTCTGGCTTTGGGGGGAAGAGGAGATGTAAGGGAAACTGGACTTCCTGTCCTAGTGCCCCTCCACACTGAAAGGCTGTCTTACTTCTGGCTAGCCTGAATCATTGCCTCCAGAGGAGACTGTCATCCCTTTATTGGATGCAGTCGTGCCTACCTGCAGTCTCTCGTCATCGGACCACAGTGCCTTTTTACTGAGCGACTTGTATGAATCACCTGTGTGGACCAGCCCTTGGTCCAGGAGTTCTCCAGACAGTATGCCCCCAGCCATAGTGACTGGTATAGGAATCACATAAACACATAGTTTCTGTGCATGCATAAAATGCACACAGCGACTGGTACAGGAATGACCACAGCTCTGTTCACTTGGACCCATGGATATAACCCCTGGTTCCCACCTTCCCTGTTGACCAATGAACTCCCCATGGTAAACCAGTGAGCATAGATCCTGGAGCTGTGGCTGAAATTGCTGGGGAAAAGATACCTGGTCTCTTGGGGTTGCTAAATAGCATTTGGGCCTGATGCTGCCAGTGAGGTACACTCTGAGAATAAACTCAAAAGAGAGGGAACTGCACCCAAGATAAAGAGATTCAGAGAGACCGTGTCCTGATAATGAATATACTTTGAGCACCTGGAACCAGCTGTGCCTGAAACCCACACTTCTGGATGATTCCCATTTGAATAGGGGTTCTGCAGCATACAAGCCTAAAGAAACTTGGTTTATGCCCCTAGGACTGAAGGAGCCTTATGGTGAAACCCTAACCCACATTTTCACTCTTGTCTCTAATAAGGAGCGTCATACTCCAAGCAACTGAGATGCTCATGTTACCACCGTGCACACGGCACTTTGTAGAGCTTTGGACTCCAGAGAGAAACCTTTTTCTCTCTCAGTTGCCCATGAAAGCCCTCCCACTATTCAAGGCCCAGTTCAACAGCCTCCTCCTCCCAAAGGCCCTTGGAGGGCTCTCCTTCTGCATTGTACAGCAGCTCTGGTCACTTGGATCCATGAATACACCCCCTGATTCTCACCTTCCCTGTTGACCAATGAACTCCAAGAAGGCTGAGAAATGGGATGGAACAGCTTCCCCATGACCTCATATATACCTGTAACCAGGCCTGAAACAAAATCCATTGCCAAATGTTCAGTCACAAGTGCCAATTAATTGCACTTTTTTCTTTAAATAAGATTGAGCTGAGTTTCTGACTCGTACAACCAAAGAGTTACAATGGTGGCTATGTTTTCCCCTAATTATAAAAGCAACACACACTCATTGAAGATCAGAAAATACTGATAAACACACAAAGGAAAATAAAAATGATTCCTACTCCCACCTAGAAGCCATTTAAAATATAATGGAGCCATGTCCCTTTAGACTTGTTTCTATATATATATGAGTACATATTTATTTAGATGAGATCATTCTCTAATACAGATAGGTGCTTTTTACTCCCTGTTGAAGTGGAACCATATGTACAGGAAAGGGCACAAATCACAAGGATACAGCCTGATAAATTTAACAATGAACACATCTGTCACCAGCATCCAGATTAAGAAACAGTATCAGTCAGGACCTTCATACCTTTTTCTGGTTCATCCTGCAACTGCAGGGAGCATCACTCTCATGGAATTAGCCTCATTAATTCTTGATGAGCAATCAATTTGTTTTCCATTTTTGTATTGTTGAAAGCAAAACCACAGAGGCCATACCCTATACACACATCATTTTGCATGTGGGAACTTGTGTTCTAGGAGAAATTCCTAGTAGTAGCTAACATTTCTCAAGCTCTTTCTGCCAGACACTGTATTAAATGATTTTTATGGATTAGCTTATTTGAGCCTCTCAACAATTAACTGAAATAGGGACTTTTATTGTCCCCATTTTACAGAAGTGGGACTGCAGAGTCAAAGGCTAGGCCCACTTTCCATTTCGATTCACATTTTCTACCTGCCCTCTGTCCGACTATACCAATTAATTCTCCCTCCAACAGCACAAAAATTCAATTTTCCTTCCACACTTGTAAAGCTGGATACTATCAATTATTTGAATTGCCCGTCTTGGCCACAAAGATACGTGAAAAATCACAGCTTACTGTAGATATTTGTTCATTTCTTTCATTTTTTTAGTAAGGTTGAACAGCTTGTTTCATATTCGTTAGCCATCTATATTTCTTTACCAAGTCACTTGTTTGTGCCTTTTGCCTGTTTTGCTGTCTGCTGAGGATATTGAATTTATTTTCACATATTGGAGGTATTCATCTTTTGCCTTTTGGATACATTGCAGATATTTTCCAACTCTGCTTTCTTTTTTTAGTCTAAAGATGATTTTTCTGACATAAAAGAGTTTGTGGGGGAATTTCTCTGGTGGTCCAGTAGCTAGGACCCCATGCTCCCAATGCAGAGGGCCCGCTTGATCCTTGGTCAGGGGACTAGATCCCTCTTGCCACAGCTAAGAGTTCACGTGCCATAACTAAAGATCCTGCATTCTGCATTGAAGAGCCCATGTGCTGCAACTAAGCCCTGGTACAACCCAAGACATAAAAATAAATATTAAAAAAGTCTGTGGGATTTGGGTATCTGGGGCATTTGTATAATAATCAATCACTTTCTTTATGACTCCCCATTTGTAAAATGGGGAGGGGTGGACCAAATCTGTGATTTTTAAAATGTGATCCACATGACTCGAGGGTCCCAAGACCACTCACCAGCCCCTTGGGGAGGTAGGACATGGGGAAATGTCTGAGTTGGCTTTTCCCTGGGTTCCTGGTTCCATGAATGGTTCAACAACTTGGGTATTGGTTGAAGTACCAAACAGCCAGGCTGATCTCTCCACCAGCTCTTGGGACCTTAGGAATGGGTCCCCTCTCACAATCTACAGGGCATTTCTTATGTTTTCTCCATCACCTCTGCCCTCTGAGTCCTAATCTGAGCTGGTCAGTGATGGATCAATCACCAACCCACCCACCACATCCTGCCTAGTTCCTGCTCCAAACAGGAGCCCCAGCCACTCTGTCTCTTCTAGCATCAATCTTTGTAGACACCAGCCTTGACTGATTTTAGGATGATGGAGGGGGTTATATCACAGTCTCACCCAGCAAACAACCCCAAACTAGGCATGCCCTTCACCTGCCGTGGTCCCCCAACCCCCAGTCTTTCACCAGGCCTGAGTCCTAGCTCACACACCAGACACTTATCTTCTCTTTTTCTGGAATCGTTCCTCTAGGACTCACCCTGGGAACTTTATTTTCACCAGTTTTTTAGGAAAACATATTTGGCCCCCCTTCCACTGTTTGCCTGGGGACTGCTTCTGCATGTGTGTGTGGACACCATTGAACTAGATCCCAGGTTTTCAAAGTGTGACCGAGGGACCGTGGGACTCCCCATGATCCTTTCACGGGGTCTGCAGGGTAAAATTATTTTTATAATACTGTAGTTGTTTGAATGGTGGTCCCCAATAGATATTCCAGTGTTCTAACCCTTAGAAACTGTGACCGGGATCTTATTTGGCAAAAAAAAAAAAAAAAAAAAAAGAACCTCTTTGCAGATGTAATTAAGGATCTTGAGCTAAGGAGGTCAACCTGGATTATCTCTGTGGGCAATGACAAGTGACCTTATGAGATTTTTGTTGTCATTTAGTCGCTAAGTCATGTCTGACTCTTTTGAGACCCCATAGAAAAAGCAAGAGAGTTCCAGAACAAATCTATTTCTGCTTTATTGACTATGCCAAAGCCTATGACTGTGTGGATCACAATAAACTGTGGAAAATTCTGAAAGAGATGGGAATACCAGACCACCTGACCTGCCTCTTGAGAAATCTGTATGCAGGTTAGGAAGCAACAGTTTAGAACTGGACTTGGAACAACAGACTGGTTCCAAATAGGAAAAGGAGTACATCAAGGCTGTATACTGTCACCCTGCTTATTTAACTTACATGCAGAGTACATCATGAGAAATGCTGGGCTGGAAGAAGCACAAGCTGGAATCAAGATTGCCGGGAGAAATATCAATAACTTCAGATATGCAGATGACACCACCCTTATGGCAGAAAGTGAAGAGGAACTCAAAAGCCTCTTGATGAAAGTGAAAGAGGAGAGTGCAAAGGTTGGCTTAAAGTTCAACATTCAGAAAACGAAGATCATGGCATCTGGTCCCATCACTTCATGGGAAATAGATGGGGAAACAGTAGAAACAGTGTCAGACTTTTATTTTGGGGGGCTCCAAAATCACTGCAGATGGTGACTGCAGCCATTAAATTAAAAGATGCTTACTCCTTCGAAGGAAAGTTATGACCAACCTAGATAGCATATTCAAAAGCAGAGACATTACTTTGCCAACAAAGCTCCATCTAGTCAAGGCTATGGTTTTTCCAGTGGTCACGTATGGATGTGAGAGTTGGACTGTGAAGAAAGCCGAGTGCCAAAGAATCAAAGAATTGATGCTTTTGAACCGTGGTGTTGGAGAAGACTCTTGAGAGTCCCTTGGACTGCAAGGAGATCCAACCAGTCCATTCTGAAGGAGATCAGTCCCGGGTGTTCTTTGGAAGGAATGATGCTGAAGCTGAAACTCCAGTACTTTGGCCACCTCATGTGAAGAGTTGACTCATTGGAAAAGACCCTGATGCTGGGAGGGATTGGGGGCAGGAGGAGAAGGGGATGACAGAGGATGAGATGGCTGGATGGCATCACCGACTCGATGGACGTGAGTCTGAGTGAACTCCTGGACTTGGTGATGGACAGGGAGGCCTGGTATGCTGCGATTCATGGGGTCACAAAGAGTCAGACACCACTGAGCGACTGGACTGAACTGAACTGAACTGAACTGAGACTAGCTTGCCAGGCTCCTCTGCCCATGGAATTTTCCAGGCAAGAAACACTGGAATGGGTTGCTATTTCCTCTTCCAGGGGATGGTCTCTGACCCAGGGACAGAACCCATGTCTCCTGCTTGGCAGGCAGATTCTGTACCGTTGAGCCGGCGATAGACACAGAAATAAGTAAATAAGTAAAAATTTCTTTAAAAGACGGACACACGGAGGAGAAGCTGGTGTGCAGTTGGAGGCTGATGCTGAGGTGACCCAGCTGGGAGCCTGGCAGTGCCGGCGGCCGCCAGAGGCTGGGAGGGAGAACGAATGGGTCCCCCCCACCCACCAGAGCCCGTGGAGGAAGCATGGCCTCGCCGACACTTGGATTTCAGACTCCTGGCATCCAAACGTGTGAGAACAAACTTCTGTTGTTGTAAGTCATCAAGTTTGAGGTCATTTGTTACAGCAGCCACAGACAACGAATACAAACCTTGAGACGTTATTTGCCTTTTTCCCTCTCATTCCTTCATGAGCGTACCGTGGCATGTTCCAGAGGCTACGGGACATGTGATGTTGGAACAAATT
This sequence comes from Budorcas taxicolor, assembly GCF_023091745.1. Taxonomy (NCBI): domain Eukaryota; kingdom Metazoa; phylum Chordata; class Mammalia; order Artiodactyla; family Bovidae; genus Budorcas; species Budorcas taxicolor. The sequence goes on along the minus strand of NC_068927.1, from coordinate 20,585,709 downwards.
GGATGCAGAAGCCAATAGGAGAGTCCAGCTGTCTCCCATTAAGCCAGACATTTGGAGAGTTACAAAAGTGAAAATAAATCATGCCATTCTTCTTACCAAATCATTTTTGCTTGGGGAAATCTAGCTCTTTTTCACTCAACAGTTATATTTACGTACGAGAGGACTTTTTTAAAATTAGCAAATATTTTTAAATATTCTCAGTTTTAATTTCTAATACAGTGAATATTGATAGCTGTAATCCACATAAACAAAAGTTCTTTGGGGTCCTCAATACATTGAAGAGTGTAAAGTGTTTCTGAGAGGGAATTCCCTGGGAGTCCAGTGGTTAAGACTGCCTGCTTCCAGTGCTCAGGGCGTCATCCCCTGGTTGGGAACCTAAAATCTCACATGCCATGTGGTGTGGCCAAAAAAAAGCAGTCCTGAGATTAAAGTACTTGCCAATTATCTTAACTAGATAATATCTCCCTCACCTTCCCACTCTGAGTCTGTTCCTACTTCAGCAAAATGTACAGAAACAGGCTGCGGTGCAGTGCGGTGCTGAGTTGCTCAGTCGTGTCCGACTCTTCGCAACCCCATGGACTGCAGCCCTCCAGGCTTCTCTGTCTATGGGATTCTCCAGGCAAGAATACTGGAGTGGGTTGCCATGCCCTTCTCCAGAGGATCTTCCCAACCTAGGAATTGAACCCAGGCCTCTTGCATTGCAGGCAGATTCTTTACCATCTGAGCTACTAGGGAAGCCCAAGATAGGCTGCATTTATCTGCAGTTAACAGAACACTCAACTGAAAGTCACTTAAACAAGAGAAATGTATCCTCTCACAAAACATGTGGTCAATTCATTGCATCATCACTGCTTGCCATCATGTTTCTGTTTATTCTGCTCTGACACCTTTAGAGAGCTGGTCCTTCTTCTCATGGTTACAGGATGGCTGCAACTGTGCCCTCCATCGCATCCTTACACAATAATGTCCAAAGGTAGAAAAAAGAAACATCCTTACCTTGAGCCTCACTTCCAAGCTTAACAGGGCCCCTCGCCCGACTTTTCCTTATGTCTCATTGGCCAGAATTGCATCACAAGTTTGGCTCTGCCCAGAAGAATGGTATTATTGTGATTGGCCCAGACTGGTCGAGATCAACCTCCTTGACTGGGAGAATGGCCAGTCTCCCCTGAAGACACGACCATCTAATTAGGGTTTTATTATCAAGAAAGGGGAGTCAGTCTATGGGACAGTACCTGCCATTCCAATGAAGGGATTTAGGGTCTGTGGACGTGTGCACCTCAAATCAACATGAATCTCCACTCCTCAGATATTTAGGTCACAGCTGTGCCCCCGCCTCCACTTCAGCCCCATGAGCCCCAGACCTGTAGTGCCTTAGTGCACAGCCACTCCCAGCTCCCCAGCCCAGAGGTCAGCTGCTTGTATATATCAGAGTTCGCCTGCACCCTTCCTGGCCCCAGTCTTAGTTGGACACCACCCTTGTTCATTTTGATAGATTTTAATAACTTTGAATATCAGGAAGATGTTCCTCCCAGTGAGACAGGAGGCAGATGCCCCCCACCCCAGAGTAAACCAATTGGAAATTCATTCCCTGTTGACCAAAACTCCAAGATGAGAATAGCAGGACAATTAAAGGAGGAGTCTGGGCCTTGTCAAGATCACATATTTCTTGTTCTCAAAGTCAGGAGACCTTCCTGACCACACAGGCACAGAAAAGACTCCTTGGAGACCGAAAGGGAGCCATGTCAAGGGACGTTCTACCCAGACACCTTTTCAGTAAAATCCATCTTGGTTAAGAGATGCATGCGCATACACAGGAGGGTCCTGAGGTATACCATATATGGACTGTGAACCAGGCAAATCAAAATGATTGGCCATAGGAAACCTGGCAGAAATACCCCGTAAAAATAATTCGAACTACCACAAGGGCCCAAAACAGGGACTCTCCCTCTGAGTCCACCCATGTGTCTATCCACACATATTGTACTCTTTTCCTCCTAATAAATGCTTCACTTGCTTCCCTATTTTCTGTCTTTGTAGGAATTTTTATCTTCAGAGCTGAAGGCCAGGGCCCTTGGCATTTACCGCTGTCATTTACCATCCTAGTGGCTAGGATCTGGTGCTTTCACGGCCATGACCCAGCCCAATCTGTGGAACCCAAGCCCTGCTCCCAGCTGTCACAGGCCAAGGCCATCTGAGATCACCGGTAAACACTCAAAGTGTTTAATAGCATTTCCTGTGTTTTTCATTTTAACCTTCAAGTTCTACATAGTCTCTCTCAAATACTGTAAAGTTCTCCCTGCCAACCTGTCTCACACACACACACACACACACACACACACACACACGCACACGCACACACAGAGGTTCCATTCCATTCAGTCGCTCAGTCATGTCCAACTCTGCAACCCCATGGACTGCAGCACACCAGCACACGAAGCCTCCCTGTCCATCACTGACTCCCGGAGCTTGCTCAAACTCATGTCGGTTGAGTCAGTGGTACCATCCAACCATCTCATCCTCTGTCATCCCCTTCTCCTCCCACCTTCAGTCTTTCCCAGCATCAGGGTCTTTTCAGATGAGTCAGTTCTTTGTATCAGGTGGCCAAAGTATTGGAGCTTTAACTTCAGCATCAGCCCTCTCAATGAATACTCAGGACTGATTTCCTTTAGGATGGACTGGTTGGATCTCCTTGCAGTCCAAGGAACTCTCAAGAGTCTTCTCCAACATCACAGTTCAAAAGTATCAATTCTTCAGTGCTCAGCTTTCTTTACAGTCCAACTCTCACATCCATACATGACCACTGGAAAAACCATAACCTTGACTAGACGGACCTTTGTTGGCAAAGTAATGTCTCTGCTTTCTAGTATGCTGTCTAGGTTGGTCATAACTTTTCATCCAGGGAACAGTGTCTTTTAATTTCATGGCTGCAGTCACCATCTGCAGTGATTTTGGAGCCCAAACAAATAAGATCTGCCACTGTTTCCATTGCTTCCCTATCTATTTGCCATGAAGTGATGGGACCAGATGTCATAATCTTAGTTTTGTGAATGTTTTCACTCTCCTCTTTCACTTTCATCAAGAGGCTCTTTAGTTCTTCTTCACTTTCTGCCATAAGGGTGGTGTCATCTGCATATCTGAAGTTATTGATATTTCTCCTGGCAATCTTGATTCCAGCTTGTGATTCATCCAGCCCAGCATTTCTCATGATGTACTCTGCATGTAAGTTAAATAAGCAGGGTGACAGTATACAGCCTTGATGTACTCCTTTTCCTATTTGGAACCAGTCTGTTGTTCCAAGTCCAGTTCTAAACTGTTGCTTCCTAACCTGCATACAGATTTCTCAAGAGGCAAGTCAGGTGGTCTGGTATTCCCATCTCTCAAAGAATTTTCCTCAGTTTGTGGTGATCCACAAAGTCAAAGGCTTTGGCATGGTCAATAAAGCAGAAGTAGATGTTTTTCTGGAACTTTCTTGCCTTTCTGATGATCCAACAGATGTTGGCAATTTGATCTCTGGTTCCTCTGCCTTTTCTAAATCCAGCTTGAACATCTGAAAGTTCATAGTTCACATACTGTTGAAGCCTGGCTTGGAGAATTTTGAGCATTACTTTACTAGCGTGTGAGATGAGTGCAACTGTGTGTTCGCTTGAGCATTCTTTGGCATTGCCTTTCTTTGGGATTGGAATGAAAACACCTTTTCCAGTCCTGTGGCCACTGCTGAGTTTTCCAAATTTGCTGGCATATTGAGTGCAGCACTTCCACAGCATCATCTTTTAGGATTTGAAATAGTTCAACCGGAATTCTATCACCTCCACTAGATTTGTTCATAGTGATGCTTCCTAAGGCCCACTTGACTTCACATTCCTGAACTGAAACCTGTGTCACACACACACACACGGGTTAGCAGCTCCAAATTCTGGAATCTTCTGTCTTGCAGCTCCTCTGTGGTGCAACTTTGGACATGTAACTTACCCACTCTGGGCTTCTAAGAAGAGGGTAATGAGACCTATGATCTGGAATTGCTAAGGATTAAATGAGATGGGGAGTGTAAAGTCACTTCTTGTTGAGACTCAGAAATTGTCAGGTGTCACATTATATTTGCATCTCAACCTCTGAACGGCATTTCAAAACCTGCAGAGTACCTGAACTTTCATTTTATCATCTGAGATTCGCAGCAGGAAAGGGTTACCATGTTCCCGGTGAGGTCACTGAGGGCCAAAGAGGCCAGGTGATCCAACCAACATCACACAGGCAACTCAAAACCAGTTCTGTTAGCCAGGCTGTCAGATTCTAAGCCCAAGGTCCCTCTCACTTCACACTGCCTCCCTGACTTCCATCTGTGTGACCCAGATTGCTCAGCTACCAAAAACCTGGAAAGTTTTATGGGAATTAAGTCTGGGCCTTTGGTCCTCACATGGCCAGGAGAAGCAAGGACGGCTGCAAATACTCAGGAGCGGGGAGGAGGGACTCTTCCAGTTCAGTCCATGAAGGAAAAGCAACTTCTTAAAGGACTCAAGTCAGGAAAGGCCTTCTAAGAATGCAAAACTGGAATATAGAAATTAAAAAACAGATGCGTTTGACTACATAACAATGCTCATCTGTTGTAAGGCAAAAGATGCCATAAGCAAAGTTAATAGACAAACAATAAATTAGGAAAAAATATTTGTGATGCAGAGGACAAGGGTTACTATCTATAATACACAAAGGGCTCTTACAAAGTGAAGAGAAAAGGGCAAACAACGCAAAAGAAATTATGGCAAAGGACATGAATAGGCAATTCACAAAAGAATGAAGCCAAATGGCCACAAACAAATGAAAAGATGCTCACACTCATTAGTGGTCAGGGACATGCAAATTAAACTGACAATGAGATATCACAGAGGAAAATTTAAAAGAACAAGAATGCAATTGCTGGCAGGGATTTAGGGAAAAGCTACATTCATATGTTGCTGAAGATTTAAATTATTATCGTCTTTTTTGGGAGAACTTTGGCAACACCAATTAAAACTTAAGGAGTAACATGAAAACTTTGCATTTAAATATATATATATATTGATTTCCTTTAACTCAGCAATTCTAACCCTGGAAACCTACCCGATAGAAATTAAGCTATCATATCCTAAGGACAAAGGACGAAAGATGTTTATTGAATTATTATAATGGAAAAAAAAACTCTCAAAGGTCTTCCCTGGTGGTCCAGTGGTTAAGAATCCGCCTTCTAAATGCAGAGGACGTGGGTTCAGTCCCTGGTCGGGGAACTGAAGCAACTAAGCCCACGTGCCACAAACTACCGAGCCCACACACTCTGGAGCCCACATACCACCGCTAGAGAGATGCCAGAGCCCTGCCACGAAAGATCCCACACACCACAACACACACCTGCCACAGCCAAGGATAAACACGCATGCTTTCTAAACTCTCAGAAGGCATGGCAGGGTTTCCCTGGCATCTCAGCGGTAAAGAATCTGCCTGCCAGTGCAGGAGACAGGTTCCGTCCCTGATCCAGGAAGATCCAGCATGCCTCAGAGCCACTAGGGCCATTGCACCACAATTATTGAACCTGTGCTCTAGAGCCCGGGAGCCACAACTGCTGAAGTCTGCACACCCTAGCGCCCGTGTTCCACAATAAGAGAAGCCCCTGCAATGAGAAGCCTGTGTATCACGACTAGATAGTGGCCCCCGGTCACTGCAACTAAAGCAAAGCCTGAACAGCAATGAAGACCCTACACATCCAGAAATAAATATAAATAAATAAATGAAATTTTTTAAAGCATGGCAGACTGACACACAGGAAGTCCTGGTTTCCCAGCCTCCCTTGCAGCTTGGTTGGGACCACGTGACTGGGTTCTAGCTAGTAGACTGGAAGGAAGAAGTGATGTGTGGCTGTAAAGCCCCCTGCACAGTCCCGCTTCACTCTCTTCCTCTCTGCAGTGACCACCCAGTGCCTGGGTCCCTGTTCAGGGGACACCATCCCAGGGCTGAACAACTGCACTGCACTGAGACAGGAACAAGAAGTAAACAAGCCACTGCAATGTCACAGCTTCCTTGTGGCCACAGCGGAGCTCACTTCCACGAATGCACAGCCTCAGTGTCCATCAGAGAAAATGACTGACTGAATGATGGCTCGGCACCGCCTGGGCTACTCCTCAGCCTGCACAAGGAATGAATTAGGGCTGGAGGGAGGGACTCCCAGACCACCAAGGAGAAGAGCAAAACACAGAGAGCCCCCGTAATATCTTGTTTTGGTCACATAAACAATGATGGAGAAGACCCTCTAATGGTACATATGTACATGTCGACGCATGTGTCTGATGTGAGTGTATGTTGTTATATGAGAATGGACAGAGACCTGGGAGGATACTCTAGCTTGCAAGCTCAAGTTGGAGGGGAGGAGGGGAAAAGAAAGTGAGGACGGCCAACTGATGGGAAAATGCATCACCATGGTTTTCAAGACTTCCCAGGTAGTCCAGTGGTTAAGACTCTGCACTCCCAATGCAAGGGCCCCAAGGTTCCATCCCTGGGAACTAGATCAGGGAACTAGATCCCACATGCTTCAACAAAAGACACACACAGCAACAAAGATCTTGCATGCAGCAGCTAAGACCAGGTGCAGCCAAACAGGGGGGAAGAAAAACATAGTTTCCAAGAGTACTTTGCATTTATGAATGTGCAAAAGTAAATATAAGGATGTTTTCATAGGAGAGAATAAAACTTATTTTCTATGATGCAAGGGGAAAATGCACTCACGTAGCTAGAGGATGCGGAGAGGGCAATGGCACCCCACTCCAGTACTCCTGCCTGGAAACTCCCATGGACTGAGGAGCCTGGTAGGCTGCAGTCCATGGGCTCGCTAAGAGTCGGATGCGACTGAGTGACTTCATTTTCACTTTTCACTTTCATGCATTGGAGAAGGAAATGGCAACCCACTCCAGTGTTCTTGCCTGGAGAATCCCAGGGATAGGGGAGCCTAGTGGGCTGCCGTCTATGGGGTCACACAGAGTCGGACACAACTGACGTGACTTAGCAGCAGCAGCAGCTAGAGGATGCAGGAAAGGGGGGATATCGGATGCACCAGGAAGGGATGCAGAAAGTCCAGTCCTTGCCTTAAATCTGATCACACCTTTCTGTCTGGCTGAGTCTAGTCAGGGCATCTCCCTGATTGAGATGTGGCTAAAAACAAGGGGAAAGAAAGGTAACCAGGGTCTAGGAACCATCTTGGCCTGGGAGCTGCAGCCAGAGAGTGGGGCTGCCTCCCAAGCTTATGAGAAAATGGGGAAGCCTTCAGTCAAGAGCCCAACAACTAAGCCAGCATATTGGGGAGAATCTGCCAGGACAGGAAGGACCCTTAGAAGTCACCAGGGTCAAAAGTCATGCACTGGGTGCCCAGAAGTCAAATCCAATCCTTGTCAGTTTGTTTGGCTTACAGAGTGATGTCTGAAAAAATTCAAATTGGTAGATACAGTGTCATATACAAAAATGTTCTGCACTATGCTGGATTAGATACTTGACTGAAAAAAAAAACAGAACTTGAAATTGGACTGGATTAGATCATAGTATGATATCAACATTAATGTTTCAAATTTTAAAAATTATTCTGTGGTTACGTAGGAGAAAATTCTCATTTTTAAGAAATACACACTGAAGTATTTGGAGTAAAGGGAAAGTTTATTCTCAAACAGTTCAGAAAAAAAATGTACACATATTTGAATACATGTGTGTAAGAGAGAGAGTGAAAGAGAAACAGAGAGGGAGAAGGGAATGACAAAGCTAGGTAAAAGTTATCTGGGAAGTTCCCTGTAATATGCTTGCAACCTTTTCCTCTAAGTTTGAAATTATATCAAAATAAGAAGTAACAAAATAAAACAAATTAAAAAAGCCAAATTGGTTGCCAACATATTCAAATTGGCAGAGTTCATACGAACACACACACTCCAAATTTACTATCTACAGTTTATAGTGAAAAAAACAAAAATCAGATTATCTGGCCATACCACTCCCACATTTCTGAATAGCTGCAGTTGGGTGGAGCTGAGGAATGGTCACCCCGCTTTAGAGAGGGCATGCACTCTTCAAGTTTGTTACAGGCTCCAGGCCTGGCATGGTGCAGTCCACATGGTTGCCAAGAGTCAGGCATGATTTGCAACTGAGTGACAACCAGGGCTCCTTACTGCTGCACCAGGTCACTTCACCCAGTGACTGGCCCCAGAGCTGTGGGTTTGACCCCACCTCTCCATCGGCCCCTTACCTACAGCCTCTGACAAAGTGAAAATCATACCCTGTGGGCTTCCGTAGAAGACAGGATTTGGCTTTACCCCTTAGTACTGCCATCCTTTCACACTGCATCAGCTTGGCTAAACTAGAACCATGTGGTCCCTGAACTTCCTTATGGGTCTGAGGTAGTGCTGGCCAAAACAGACCTTACGTGTGAGATCTGAAAGGTGGGAGAGAAGCAGCAGCCATGTTCTTAGGCTCCGAAGGTCACACAGGGCCCCAGGCCCCGTGGTGGCTTGCTCAGGCTGCCAGCAATCTGCTGGTCATCTGTATTTGCAAGGGCAGCCCCCGGCTTCTCCAGATCCTTTCAGATCTCCCTCTGCGTCTTTTGGTCCAGGGCCAGGCGTGCGTGCAGCTCTGTGGTGAAGCACTCCAGCTTCTCCCACAGGTCACCCTCGGCACCCAGGTTGGAGAAGGTGAGAGACAGACATGCTTCTAATTTGTCCTTGCTCTCACCCAAATCCAGCTTTCCTTTCCAGGCATCATTCAGACTGACTTTAGGCTCAAACCCAGACACAGAGGCAACAGCCTGAACAATCTCGTAAGGTCGAACGTCTATAATAAATCCATTTTTGTATTACTTGCAGAGGTTCTACTTTCCTAATCAAACCCTGACACATCTGTGTGATCTTATACAAGTTACTTACCTCTCTGAGTCTCACTTCTGTTGCCTTAAAACGCAATGATAACAATATGATGAACACCCATGATAACACTACAATCCCACGTGATTATGGTGAGGACAAGATGGGAATTATACGTAAGTGCTTGGCAAATGCTCCATAAGTGTTGTGTATCATAAATCTGCAGTGTTTTTAAATGGGAGCTGTGCTTTTATCTATATAACATCAAGAAAGAAATAAACTAACTGAAGATACCTAGTTTGATCTGTCATCATCTAAATTAACAGTTCTTCTTCCAAACCCTGCAATATTTTAAACTCTCCCCAAATGTATGTGTGTCTGCCTGTAAAATGGGAAATTTAAACATTCTAAAATAGTTCTTTCATTTAAATTTAGTACAGACAACCTCTGTTAGATTGCATCCTAGGAACCAGGTGATGAGATGAAGAGTCATGTGTTTGCTGGGAGTCCTCTTGGGGGGCCCCACCCTGAGAATAAAGGCACCTGGGTTGGGCAGAGTGAGGAGTGGGCTGTCTTCCAGCTAGAGCAGAGGCCTCTGGCAACCCCACGGAAGGCTTCCTGAAGGCCCTTCAGAGTTGCCCCAAACTAAGGCAGAGTCTAGCCTTTGTATGGCACTCAAACCACTCATTGAACAAAGTCCACATTCATTTGGAGTGGCAGCATAAACATGGGCAGAGGTGCTCCCTGCTGCCAGGGGGAGGGATTAGCCACCAGCGCTCCACAGCTAAGGCAATGAGCTGCCATCCTACAGGGCCCCCTGGATTGCACACCACAGTGTCCACTACACCACCTGGTTTTTTTTCAATCTGTTGTTCAGTTGCTCAGTCGTGTCAGACTCTTTGCGACCTCATGGACTGCAGCCTGCCAGGCTCCTCTGTCTATGGGGGATTGTCCCAGTAAGAATACTGGAGTAGGGATCATTCAGACTGACTTTAGGAGTAGGTTGCCATTTCCTCCTCCAGGGGATCTTCCCAACCCGAAGATCAAACCTATGTCTTGTGCATTGGCAGGAAGATTCTTTACATTTGAGCCACCTGGACATGGCCAAAGAAACTGGTGGCCACTCTTGTCACTGGAGAGAGTGTCAACTATCCGGCTTTATGAGTGGGGGGGAGAAAGACAGAATGATATCACTGGGATGCTGATTACCATGGCCAAAACCCACCTTACCTCTAGACTCCCAGATGGGTGAAACAGTAAAGCTCTTGGCTCTTTAAGCCACTTGGATGTGGGGTTTCTGTGCTGTGCAGTCAGAAGCATTCTAAGTTATCTAAAGGTGATGCTCTTGTTAGTGTGACCACCACACATACACATACACACACCCTGTGCAATGTGCACACTCAGGGATATGCACACAACTGCAACATCAATTTTTAAAAACCCAACAGCTTCCCTACCACCAGCAAAATAAATTGGAAGGAAAATGGTGCAGCCACTGTGAAAAACAATAGGACAGTTTCTCAAAAAATCAGGTGCAGAATTACCATATAATCCCGCAATTCCACATCTGGGCATATAGCAAAAGAATCGAAAGCAGGGACCCAAACACCAGTGTTTACAGCAGAATAATTCACAATAGCCAAAAGGTACAAACACCCCAAGTATCCACAGATGGATGAATGGCTAAACAAACGTGGTATGTACAGCCAACAGAATTAGCCTTAGAAAAGAATGAGATTCTGACAAATGCTATATCCTGGGTGAACAGACTTAACCACTATGCTAAGTGAAATAAGCCAGTTTTAGAACAAATATTGTCTGATTCCACTTTTGTGAGGTACATATAATAGGTACATTCATAGAGACGGTAAGTAGAACGGTAGTTTCCAGGGGCGGGGGGTGGGAGAGGAGAGAGGATAGTGTTTAATGGGAACGGAGTTTCGGTTTGGGAAGATGAAACATTCCGGAGATGGATGATGGTGATGGTTACACAGCAATGTGAATATACTTAATACCACTAAACCATTATACTTTAAAAAGGCTTAGATGAAATTTTTATTTTATGTATATTTCATCACAATTTAAAAAAAAAAGATCCCCTTCATATAACAACAGTACACGAGGTGCCTTGGAACAAACCCAGTCAGAACTTCATAGGACTCTAGAGAAAACCATAAGACTTCACTGAGGAAATGAAGAGGTTGAAGTGGAGAGATATACCATGTCCATGGAGGAAAAGAATCAATGTTGTAAAGAGGACACATCTTCCCAAATTAATCCATAACATAATGCAATTCCAAACAAGACCCCAACAGCACTTTTCATTGAACTTGATCAGCTGATTCTAAAAATCCTATGGAAGAATGACTATGATATAAGAATAGCGTACATTCAGAAAAGCGCACAAATTAGAAATATATAGCTCAATGAAGTTTTACAAAGTGAATCACCATTTCACCAACACTTGGATCAACAAACAGACTATTGTCCCAGAAGACCTCTTTGTACCCTTCCTGCAGTCATTACCAACTTTAAGGTCTCTATCTTAATGAACTTTGCCTGCTTTTGAACTCCCTACACTTGGAATCATACCATGTGTGCTTTTTTGGTATCTGGTTTCTTTCACTCAACATGATTGTGCAATTCACTCATGTTGTTGCTTCAGTTGTCAATCATTTATCTTCATTTCTGTGTAATACCCCAATGTACAACTGTCTCACTATGTATCTATTCTACTGTTCACAGGCATTTGGATAGTTTCCAGCTTGGAGAGACTGCAAATAGCATTCTGGTACTTGTCTTTTGATCCACATTTATGCACAAACCTGCTGGGCATAATCCTAAAAGTGGAACCACTGAGTCATCAAGAAAAAGTCTTTAAAGAACAGAGGATGTTTTTGGGTGTAGTGGGAAAGAGACATTCTTACCCTACTGGACATCACAATAAATTACAAAGCTGCAGTAATTAAAAGGCACACATAGTAACACATCCCCAGCTCTATGCACACACACACACACACACAAACACCCTATGCATGTACACACTCAGGGTTGTACACACACCGCAAGATCAATTTTTAAGAACCCAACAGCTTTCCTACCCCACAGCAAAATTAACTTGAAGGAGCATGCACACGGTACTCATGCCCACATCCACACACACACACAAGCATGCTCTCCCACCCGACATACTCCACCAGTCAGCACAGACAACTCAAGGCCGGACTTCCCAGACCAGATAACTGAGTGTCGCAGTCCCTTTCAAGTGGTATCAGAGCACAGGCCTGCAAGTATCCAGGAGACGGCTGATGGAGAAGAGGAAGAAGAGAGAGAGCCCCCCTGCCACCCGCCCACTGGCTTTAAAAAGAGAACAAAGTGAGCGGGATCAGAGGGTGCAAGGTGATGGCAGCGACGCTGAAGCCATTTATCACTGCCAGGTGTGTGAAGGGTCAGGCTGCAGGGCACACTGGAAGTGCCAGCAGGGGTGCCTGGACCCCCAGAAACAGCGAGAAATAACCTGTCCGTGGGCGAGGGACCAAGGAAGGGCTGCCAGGACCGTCTTCTTAACAAAATGACAATGTGCTTTCTCTTTTATCCAGGCCAGAGGGGGTGGGGGTGCAGGCAGGATAGAGGCAGCGACAGCTTAATAAAGAGCTGTCAGTCAAAGCTCTAAAAATACCCTCCCGCTGCCAGCAGGCTCACTCCTGCGCTCGCCCAGGCTTCCTGCCGCCTGAATGGTCCCTGGTGACACACAAGGACAAATGTCTACCCAGAGAGGCCTGGCGTCAAGCAACACACACGATCCCTCTGTGGCTGGAATCTGCTTTTTCTCCCCTACCATGCCACCCCAGGACCCTCAGACAGGCACACCCAGGGCCAGGAGGCAGGTCATGAAGGTCCCGGGGTCAAGGCATACTTCCACACCAGGCTTCTCCATCCTCTGGAAAGGCATAAATATCAGACACCTCTCCTCGCAGGTGGCTCCCAAACCCCAAAAGAGCCAGGTTTCACAGGGGCGGGGGGTCCCAGAGATTCTAGTTTCAGGCAGGCTCCTGGTTTGGAACGAAAAACCATCTCGGCTTCCGCTAAGATCCCGGTTTAGTGGGGGAGGCCCAACACTGTCATGGCAGGGATCCCAGCCTGTCCAGGGACGCAGCACCACTGCCACTCACTTCTGGTCTGAGGGCGGCGGAGGCTCGGCTCTTAGCTTGGGGAACTCCCCATCTGATGAGGGAGGAACAACTTCCTAAAGACAGGTTCCCACACAGGGGCAATAACAGACGTTTAGCCAAAATGGCCTTATGGTCCAGTGCCCCTCCAACTTTAATGCACTGGGAATCTTTTCAAATACAGACTTCCTTCTGTATATTCTAGGGTGGGCCTGAGGCTCTGCATTTCTAACAAGATCCCCCTTGATGCCAGCGCTGCAGCTGCTTGAGAGTGAGATGAGAGGCGTGGAGGGTGTGGATAGCTAAATCCTACCGGCTGTTCTGACTGATAGAGCTCTGAGCTGGGGCTACCTGGGAGGGCTCCGAGGAGCAAGTGGGGTGGAATCTGATGGGCAGAGGGAGAACTCTGGAGAACTGGCCTTAAGTCCAAATCTGGGCTCTGGCGTTTATCAGTTGTGTGACTCTAAGCAAGTTTCTTGACCTCTCTGAAATTAGGACAACGGTGGCCGTGCACACCTCACAGGGTGGTGTGAGCAGATGGCGCACTAGCACAGGCTTGGCACACACCTGGCACAGGTAGGAGCTCAAGACACACCAGCCCCCTGCTTTTATACTAAACTCTAACCATTGTCTACACGTGGGAGGGCTAAGCCTCAGACGGAACCGGAAGGGGACTGCTCCTAAAGGCAGGGCTGCAGAGAGGCCCTGGTGGGTAACAAGCTGCGGCAGAGGTGTCAGGCAAGCCCTTGACTTCCCTGAGCATCAGTTTTCTCACCTGTAAAATGGGGATCATAGCCTGGCCTGTTTCTGAAGATGTAGTTAAAAATCGGGACATCCTACACGCGTAGCAGCACTTGAGCACGGGGACTGGCACACAGTAGGCGCTCAATAAAGCGCTCTCCGGGATGGGAGTGGGGCACAGCGGTGCCAGGACCCCCGCGGGTCTGGGGGCCCAGCGGAGCGCAGGAAGCCAGCGCGCCCGCCCCAGCCCCCCACCCCCACCCCGAGGCCGCCTTTGAGCCCTGCGCTGCGCTTTGAAGTCCCAGATGGGCCTGGAGGAAAGAAGATCCCCGCGCCCAGCCCCCAGCCCGCACCTGGATAAACACGCGCCGCCAGCCCCGCCGCCAGCCGCGGACCGACGGCCTGGCGGCAGGGACGGCCAGGCGGCCGGAGCGGCCCGGCAGCGGCTCACTTCAAAGCGCCAGCGGCCGCCAGCGGGAGGGGGCCCTAATCAGGCCCGGCTGCCGCCGCCTGGGCTCACAGCCCTGCCCGGCCTGCCCGCGCCGCCCCCGCCATCTGCTCCGCGTTAGAGCGCTCACCGATGGGGGCAGGGGCGGCCGGGATTGAATGGCACAGTCGCAGGCTGACCGTCCGAATGAGGCCGGGCCAGTCATCTCCCTCTCGGCCGATTCCATTACCTCACCGCTTCATTAGTTCACTTGTTAATTTCAGCAAATATGTACTGAATGCCTGGGTGCCAGGCACTGGTGCTAGGCAAGGGAAATACAGTTGGTTCATTCATTTAACCAATATTTGTTGAACTCCTATATACTAACAGACCTTGGGGATACAATTCATTTATTCATTCATTCAATAAATGTTTTGAGTGTCCAGTATGTGCTACATGCTGTCCCCAACTTCATCTCCTTCCAGCTCACTGCCCAGCCACCCCCAAACCACTCACAAGCTCCTCCTTGCTCTATGACCTCCATGCTTTATCATTTGTTCTCTTTGCCTGGAGTGCCCTCCTCTGCCCTAAACAAACTCCTACTCATGCTGCAAGAGCCCGGTTTGAAAGTTTCCTCCTCCATGAAGACTTCAGCCCTCTGGAAGTCCCCAAACCCACACAATGCCGCTCATATGGCCTTGAATGACAGTGATACATTGCTTTGCAGGGTCTGTGTGCCCCACCACAGACTGACAGCTCCCACCCGGACCCTACCAGTCACTGGCTATGTGGCTCTATAACCGTTCCATGCCTCAGTTTTCCTATCTAGAATCAAGAAAGGACAAACCTTGCAGGGTTGTGGGAAGTAAGTGGGTTAAACACAAGGTCAGGCTGTGTGAGGCAGAAGTGTGGCAAAAGGCAGCAATGGTTTCCTGATCCTCTCTACAGCCCGCTGGCTCCAGGAATCAAAACTTGGTTCATACACCTCCTCCAGGAAGCCCTCCTGACCCGAGAACAGGCTTCCTCTCCCTCTGTTGAGTTCCTGCCAGTCTAACACAACCTACTGACCACTGTCATCTAGTTGCTCCTGGAGGCTTGATGTCTGCCAGGCCTGTACCCTGGGTCCAGTGCTCCAGAGTGCAGAAAGCTAGCCCTATGTCTCTCTTCTGCCCCCTGCCCCCTGCCCCCTGCAGCGCCTGGCAAGTTACTTAGCACACCCTGGATCCAGCAGACAAGGGTCCCTCTCAGGCACTCTCTCTCTCAAGGTGGCGGGGAGCTTGGGCTGAGTAGGCTGCTCAGGTTCTGGGCTGTAGTCCCCAGGGGTGCAAGGAAGTCCCTGAGAGCAGGAGCTTCACCCACGGGAGGGGTGGGGAGACACGGACTGCCTTTCCACAACCTGTGGGCTTCTGGGAGCCCAGGGGCTGAGGATAAACAGGTCTCTGGCTTTGAGAACTGCTGAAGGCTCCTTGTAACCCTGGGGAGCCGTAAAGAGACAGACTCAGGGACTGAGACAGAGATGCCTGTCCAGAAGGCCAGCAGACCAGAGCAGCCGGGGTTGCCAGGGAATCGGAAAGGGGCTGGTTACCCAGAGACACCAGCTGGCAGACAGACAGACAGATAGGCAGGAAAAGTTGGACTCCTGGGGTCGTAGCCTTCCCAGGCTCTCAGGTCCCCTCTCCCTTCTCTCCATCCTCTGCTTCCTGCAGAGCTCATGGTCTCTGTCCCTGATGTGGCCTCTGGGTTTCTCTCAGTCCATTGGTCACCTGTGGGGCAGTGAGTAGGAACCTGGAAGATGAGGTACTTGGATAAGTCCCAAGCACGGAGCCTGCAGACAGTTAACGCGTGTGGCTGTTTGTGGGGGAAGGGCAGTAACATTTGTTTCTAAGCCATAGGCTTGTGACTAAAGACCTGAGTTCAAGTCCTGACTCAGCCACTCACTCACTGGTGGGGATGGAGGGGTCCCCCGAGAGCATCAGTGGGGGGATCAGGGAAGGCAGTTGAGGCAGCCAGTTCACGCGGTGGCCCCTCAGAGCAGGGCACATGGCTTCCGACTCTCTCCAAGCACCTGCTACATTCTCACTGCCCAGGGGAAAGCCTTGCTTTGGTGACTTGGTGCCCATCCAGGGCCTTCTCCTGCCTCATGGGCTTTTTGTGGGTACAGCCGTCTTGGGTCTGTAGCCCAAAGACCAACCCCAAGGTGAGGATTCGGGCACACATGATGTGTTTGGGAAGTGCTCCCGGGGAGACTGGTGAGGGGATGGGAGAGGAACAGGGTGCGGAAGAGCAGGACCAAGAACACTGTGATCTCAGGCAACCCCTCCCCACCCCACCCCACCCCCGCCAAGAGGGCAGCTTCAAACTGACCCCACAGGGGACTCTGCAGGGTGACTTCCACCTGGGAATTTTCCCAACTGGGGCCCGGGAGCTTTCATATACCTGTATTGGTGGAGCGTGTTAATTCCCAAGCACTTAGACTCTCCGTGGTGTGGACAACCCGCTAGTCCTCCAAAGGAGAGCCCCAGGGGTTCTGGCTCTTGAGGGCATACCGAAGTGGGACTAGGTGCTCAGAAGTGCTCAGAAGGGATCCAGAGGGTTGCCCACCAATACAAGACCTTCTTTGGTCCTGCCCCACGAATACTTCCTGTGAAAAAGCCTCTGAGGGCAACCTCTGCGGGTGGCAGGCAGGAAGAGCTCCCCAGATGCTCAGGGAAGATCCAGAAGTTCCGAGGGACTTCTGGCTCATGATCTAGGTGCCAGGTCCTGTTGCGCAGGGGGCCTTGGTACATGTGGCCTGAAGGCCACATAAAGTCACCATCTGACCTAGCTACTGCCCCAACTGAAAAAGTCTCCCTCTCAAAGGCAGGGTAGGCCAGGGTTCAAGAGCCCAAGAGTGTCACAAAATCTGGCACTCCATTTACCAGGGGTGTGTGTTTGGGCAAGTTATTTTACGTCTCTGAGCCTCAGCTTTCTCAGCAGTAGAGTGGGGATAATTATAACAATTGAGGGCATTTACAGTGAGTCAGACATGATGTGAAGCTGGTCTTAGACTGCTGGGTTTCCCAGATCCTTGTATCTCATTTTTCACAGTGAGGCCTGTACAACCTTACCAACCAAACACCAGTCTCGAATTCCATTCATGTTACCAATATTAAAAAAAAAAAAAAAAAGACACTACTCCCAACAATCCTCGGGCTAATAAACACATTCTTGATATTGATTTTGATAACAGTATTTGAATATGCAGATTCCTGGTGGGGATAATTCATATATTACTTAACCACTCCTGTCAGGGGCACCATGTCCAAATGCAAGGTTGTACACTACACAGCTGCAGGAAGTAACACACAAAACCACAATACAAATGGCACCCCCTGGAACTTTCCAAGTGCTCTCCTTGTTCAGCCTGCTTCCTGCAGCCTTGAACCCAACAGCGTGGATTCCTGATTTAGATCATTCTGGTGTTAACCTCCACCTCACGCCATGATTAAGAGTGAAGCACTTTTAAGGTAATCACACAAGCAATAAAGCAAGCACTCCCCCCCCCCATACCTGGGGGGCTTCCCTGATAGCTCAGCTGGTAAAGAATCTGCCTGCAGTGAGGAAGACCTGGATTTGATCCCTGGCTTGGGAAGACCCCTGGAGGAGGAAAAGGCTACCCACTCCAGTATTCTGGCCTGAAGAATTCCATGGACTGTCTAGTCCATGTGGTCACAAAGAGTTGGACACGACTGAGTGACTTTCACTTTCACTTCACTCACCCCCCGCCCCATACCTGGCACACACTAACTCAGTAAACCCGATTACTCTTTTGGTTTCTGCCCAAGCAACAGCAACTAGAGCCAACTGTGGCTTTCAGTGTCCCAGTTCTAGCTTTGCAGACCCTCCTGGGAGACCCCAGCAGGCTAGGAATTCCCACCCTGGCCCCCTGCTCCCACCCACCGAGCCTCCGCTCCCATTGAGAGGGCCCTTCAAAAGCCAGTCACTTCCCCTAGGGAGATAAAAGGTTGGATCGCGATGTCCCTTCTCTTCTCAGGGTTCAAAGCTACCGCCAGCCCCCACGTGGCCGGCTTGATTTGTTTCTTATCTTTAATTTTTTTTTTTTTTAATCGAGCAGATCCCCTCCGGTTACTTTTTCCACAGCATCTTACAGCATCTTTGGAGCGGGCAACAAAAGCATTCTTTTTGGAGCCAGCGGGGGGCCAGGGCAGAGCCACTTCAAAGGGAATGCAAAGCGGCAGTGATGTCCTCATCATTGTCCTCCCCTGCGTGTCTGCCCCCCATTGTCCTGAGGCCGCCCTGAATAGGCAGGCACAAAGGCCACCGTTCAAAGTGGGCACCACATGCTCCATCAGAAGGCCAGCCTTTGCCTCCGCTCTGCTTCCTTCATCTCACACACACAGGTTTCCCGCCCGGGGAGGGGAACTGGCCTTGAAGTGGGCTTTTTTCTTCTCTCTCTCTCTCTCTCTCTGTCTCTCCCTCTCTCTTCCTCTCTCTCCTCCTGAGCCAAAACTTACGATTGTATTTTGAGATAGCCCCCGATTGGCAGTCTTTCCCTCTTTCTTTTTCTACAGAACAAGGACGATTCACCACAGGCTGCAGATCAGCTGTAGGAGCGCTGGGGCTTTCTTGTGAGGTGGGGGCCTCGGTGGGACCTGCTTTCCCCCCTGAGAGGGAGGGAGGGGGGCAAATCCCACTCCTGGCACCGGGGGATCTGAGGCCTGCTGAGCTCAATGGAAATTTAGAAACAGATGTTCCAACCTCAATTTTCTAGAAGAGGAAACAGGGCCAAAGATGGGAAGAAACTTGTCTCTTTCTGTGGTGGCTCAGATGGTAAAGAATCTGCCTCCAATGCAAGTGACCTGGGTTCAGTCTCCAGGTTGGGAAGATTCTCTGGAGAAGGGAATGGCTACCCACTCCAGAACTCTTGCCTGGAGAATCCGATGGACAGAGGAGCCTGGCGAGCTACAGTCACTCCATGGAGTCGCAAAGAGTCAGACTCGAAATGAGAATTTTTCACTTTACTTTTTACAAGAAGAAAAAAGAGGCTCAGAGAGGTTAGACGACTTGTTCGGAGTCACACAGCTGATTAGTGGCAGAGTTGGGGTTTGATTCTGCCAAACTTGATGGGACATTGAACAACATTTGTCCCACGATCCATGGTTCTCTTCACAGGCACGCTGCGTGCTGTGCAGTGTCTCAGGGTGGTGGCTGGGATCAGGTCCTTTGGGAGATGTGTGTTCTAAGTCCGACTCATTGAAAGAGCATGGATTCTAACCCGCCAGACTCCTCTGTCCATAGGATTTCCCAGGCAAGGATACTGGAGTGGGTTGCCATTTCCTCCTCCAAGGGAATCTTCCCGACCCAGGGATCGAACTAGGGGAGTTTCCTCCCAGGGTGGGTAGGAGAAGGCAGGGAGGGGATTATGGATGACAGCAAGAGCAGTGGCCAAGCAGACCTGGCCTCGGGTGTAGGTTTGGTATCTATTCCAGAAAGATACATGAACCTGGGCCAACTCCAGGAGATAGTAAAGGACGGGGAGGCCTGGCATGCTGCAGTCCATGGGGTCTCAAAGAGTCAGTCACAACTTAGCAACAGATAGAACCAGTCCTATGGCAGAAATGGCCCAGGGTTGAGAGGAAGCCTGCAGGCTGCCCAGGGTGCTGGGCCAGCCTCTGTAGGCCTGGACCCTGGGCCTAGCTTATCTCACTGACTTGCTGTGTGACAAGGGGTGGGGGAATCCCCCTCTGAGGCTCGGCTGCCTTCACCTGTGGAATGAAGGGGGTGATTTATTTGGGCAGGAGACTTGCTCCTGTGCTCCAGAAAGGTGGGGCTGAGGGTGGTAGAGGTCCTGCTCAGGGGGCAGGGCTCTCCGCTGCAACCAGTGCAGCCCCTCCCAGCTGGCACAGATTGGGCCCCCCCATTTAAGGCTGCCTTGGAACATGGTAAGGCGGCTTTTAAAGACCGCGTTCACATTTCCCTGGTGATCCAGTGATTGGGAATCTGCAGGGGACATGGGTTCGATTCCTGGTCTGGGAAGATTCCACGTGCTGCAGGGCGACTAAGCCCGTGTGCCACAACTCCTGAGACCACGTGCCACACCTCCTGGAGCCTGCAACCCCTGGAAATCACGCTCCGCAACGAGAGAAGCCGCTGCAATGAGAAGCCAGAGCACCGCCGCTGGAGAAAGCCCAGGCACAGCAGTGAAGACCCAGAGCAGCCAAAAGTAAATTAATTAATTTTAAAAACCTAGCTCAGAAAACTGCCACAAACTTGACTGAACATGAAGGTGAGTATTATTTACTTAGTCATGTCTGACTCTTTGGAACCCCATGGACTGTAGCCCATCAGGCTCCGTTCATGGAATTCTCTAGGCAAGAATACTGGAGTGGGTTGCCATGCCCTTCTCCAGAGGATCTTCCCGGCCCAGGGATCGAACTGGGGTCTCCTGCTTTGCAGGCAGATTCTTAACCATATGAGCCACAAAGTGCCAAAATTTGGTGAAGATGAACAAGAGGAGCTGGTGGGGCGACAGACAGAAAAGACCTTTCAGGGAATTCTGAGTGACAGAGGTTTACCCAGAGCTGGAAAGATCCCAGGGTGCAGATCCAAGCTTCAAGAGCCTTCAGTGGGTTTAGCTGATAGCTGATACCTCTCTCCCTTTCTGTTGTGGGTATGCACACACACACACACACACATACACACACACACACATGGCCTAAAGCAATCCCTAAGCTGCCCATCAGTCCCAGAACCCACTTACATCCCACCTGCCTATGGTTGGAACCCACAGAAAGAGCTTCTTTCAGAGATGGACAAGCCCATAGTTGGCATAAACCAACTATGTTTCTCTGGAACTTTTACCAAGTTCTGCAGACCAAAAAAAATCAATAAAAATATTAAAAGCACCTAATGTTTACTGAGCCCTTCCAGTGTGCCTAGCATTATACTAGACAACATCTACCTACCATTTCACCCCCGTATCAACCCTAGGAGATGCAGACAGCTATTGTGGCCATGACCCAGATGAGGAAACAGTGATTACCATCACTCTGCCTGGGTCTGGTCACACCCGGGCAGCCTTACCCACTCTCTGGACTCTAACCACTGCACATTATGCCATTTGGGCCTGGCCAGCTTCCTGAAGGAGACAGGACACCGCTAATGAATGTGATAGGTGCACAGAAAGAAACCAGCTTCCCTGGTGGCTCAAATGATAATCTGTCTGCAAGGCCGGAGACCTAGGTTCAGTCCCTGGGTTGGAAAGATCCCCTGGAGAAGGGAATCACAACCCACTCCAATATTCTTGCCTGAAAAATCCTGTGGACAAAGGAGCCTGACAGGCTGCAGTCCATGGGGTCGAAAAGAGTTTGACACGACTGAGCGACTCACACAGCAACAGAAAGAAATTGAGCCTTAAAATGAGCTTCTCTTACTTTTGCTCCATGGCCTCCAGACCATAGCTTCCCTGGTGGCTCAGCTGTAAAGAATCCACCTGCCAATGCAGGAGACATGGGTTCGATCTCCTGATTATGGGGGTCAGTCCTGATGGGAATTCTATCTCAGTGTTAAGACACACAACTCTGCTTAATCTCATTCCCCAAGACACATCGGCCTAATGAAATTTTCTCTTTCAATAAATTAACATGTTGAGGAAACAGCTGAGTGTAAACAGAGTTGTAGCGTCTTGTGTTTAGACGCCATTGACTTTCAAATCAGCTTGCTTCTCCAGCCCGCCTGGCAGAAACGGAGTCAAAATGCAAATGTAGCATAAACGACTCTATAATAAATGCTCATTCAACATTTATTCTTTCTCAAATCATCTCTTAAAGCCCTTTCATGCTAATGTCTAGGAGATGTGACATTAGAAAAATTGCTTTGACATGCTAAGGGGCTCCAAGATTAACAAAAAAAGAAAGGACAAGATAAAGCTTTCGGAAGACCTATTTCAGAGGAATTATTCCTGCCTTTGAAAGTGTTCCAAGGTTGCTGCACATTTCAGCTTGTTGGCATACATGTAAATGAAGTGCTACAAAAGTCCTCGGCTAAATTCCACTTGAATGAAAGCTCCCTGCCGCCGGCACAGCGACAGGGAGGGCAGCCAGGCTTCAGGATGAACTCTGAAGGCAGCTGGAGCGGGCTTGCTTCTCCTGAGGGCAGAATGAAGGCAGGCTCCAGCCCAAGCCGTGGATAAAAATGTCAGGCTCCAGCACAGTTGGTGTAGCCAGTTCCTGAGTCCCGCATTGAGGAAGCAACATCTGCAACTTTTATCAACCAAATAACCCAACTCACCAGCCCTGCCTCTCACTTGTGTCCCTTGAGCGAGTTCTCTAACCCATCTGGGCCACTCTCAATCGGAGATAACAAGAGAACCCACTTAGCGAGGAGGCCGTGACATAACTCACCCAGAGTGCTCTGTGAAGTGGCTGACACTTAGTAAGCGCTCAAGAAATTGTTTGTGGTTGATGTCATTACTCTGACTTGCTCCCCTAAAGCCCTGCTGAAGTACAGGCTGGAGGCAGGAGAAGGAAAAGAGCCAAGGAGAAGAAGTAGGCATGTCACCGATGACATCACCAAGACCCAGAGAGGCTCAGTGACTGTTCCAGGGTCCCCCAGAGGGATGGGGTCACAGCCAAGACTGCCATATGGTGCGTCTGGCTGTCCCTCTCCCCACGCCCAGCTCAGGCTTCTCCTGCCCTAGCAGCCCTCGCACTTGGTGAATTTCATCTCGTAGAGTCACCGAGTCTTCTCTGCAGTTCCCTCAAGGTGTAGCCTTTGAATTAAGGGCCCATCTGACATTTCTGGACATCACAGTTCAGAGCAAGTTGGATGTGCTGCGATCCTCATTCTTTGCCTGCGCTGGGTCTTAGTTGTGGCTTTGTTGCTTCATGCTGATGTTTCAGTGTGGTGCACGGACTCTCTGGCAGACTCTCTAATTTCGGTCCTCAGGTTTAGTTGCTCCACGGCATGCGGGATCTTAGTTCTGTGACCTGGGATCAAACCTGCATCCCCTACATTGCAAAGCGGGTTCTTAACCACTGGACTGCCAGGGAAGTCTCACGAACATCACTCTTAATTATGAGGATGTCTTAGAGTTTCCTGGAGTGGAAGGGAGAGAATTTTCTCCGAGCATCTGCTTTAGGCTGAATGGTGTCCCCACAAATTTGTATGTTGAAGTCTTATAACCCCCAGGACCCCAGAATGTGCCTGTCTTTGGAGACAGGGCCTTTAAAAAGGTGATTAAGTGAAAAAACAAGGTCATTAGGTGGGCTCTAATCCATATTATGGTGTTCTCATCAGTTCATTTCAGTTCAGTTCAGTCACTCAGTTGTGTCCAACTCTGCGACCCCATGAATAGCAGCATGCCAGACCTCCCTGTCCATCACCAACTCCTAGAGTTTACTCAAACTCATGTCCATCAAGTCAGTGATGCTATCCAGCCGTCTCATCCTCTGTCGTCCCCTTCTCCTCCTGCCCCTAATCCCTCCCAGCATCAGGGTCTTTTCCAAAGAGTCAACTCTTCACATGAGGTGTCCAAAATATTGGAGTTTCAGCCTCAGCATCAGTCCTTCCAATGAACACCCCGGACTGATCTCCTTTAGAATGAACTAGTTGGATCTCCTTGCAGTCCAAGGGACTCTCAAGAGTCTTCTCCAACACCACAGTTCAAAAGCATCCATTCTTTGGCACTCAGCTTTCTTCACAGTCCAACTCTCACATCCATACATGACCACTGGTAAAACCATAGCCTTGACTAGACGGAGCTTTGTTGGCAAAGTAACGTCTCTGCTTTTGAATGTGCTATCTAGGTTGGTCATAACTTTCCTTCCAAGGAGTAAGTGTCTTTTAATTTCATGGCTGCAATCACCATCTGCAGTGATTTTGGAGCCCTGAAAAATGTTCTCATAAGAGAGGGATATTTGGACACAAACAGATGGAAGACTTGTGAAGACGTAGGGAAAGGCAGCCATCTGCAAGCCAAGGAGAGAAGCCTCGGAAGAAACCAGCCATGCTGATCTCGGACTTCTAGCCTTCAGAACTCTGAAAGATAAAGTTCTGCTGTTTAAGCGTCCAGTCCATGGTCCTTTGTGGCAGCCCTAGTGGACTTGTACAGCATGTTTGAAACACATTGTATCTTTAAAGATGGCAATAGCCAAGCGACATTGACACCACTCTCATTTAAATATTTCTACATTATTACAGGTAGACAAACCGCTCTAATCATCCTAAAATGTCAGTGGCTTATCACCAAAATATATTTATTTCCTACTCAGCAGGTAGCCCATGGAACCATCTGGGGGTGGGGTCCCCTCCGGGCAGCACTGCTCCCCTGGTGATAGAGGTCAGGTCTCTCCTGTCTTTAGAGGCAGATAGAAAAAGATGAGGAAGGATCGTGCCTGGGAGGCTTTAGGGAGAAGCTTGGGGTGGGGGCATCACCTCAGCCACACACATTTGCTGGAGCTTAGTCCCATGGGTGCTCCTAACCATCCAGGAGGCAGGGAAGCGTAGGTGAGCTGAGTCCCCCAGGAGGAAAAAGGGAACCATTTAGAATAGCTAGCAAGTATGCTATGGCCAAACAGATTTAGAGAGATTAAGTGACCTGTCAGAAGAAGCAGAGCAAGTTGGCTATGGAGTGAGCCCAGGACCTGTTGATTGGAGACCTCGTGACCTTCACCACCATCATCCTCATATCCTCAGCAGCCACGACAGCCTTTTATTGTACACGTACTATGTCAGATGCTGTTCTGGGCACTGAGACTCAGAGCTGTGTAAGACTCAAGCACACTGTCTCTTTGGGAAAGCGAGCTACATGCTGGGAAAGAAAACACCAACCAGACCCACCCCTGGTTAGGACAAAGTGGGCACTGTAGATAGCCAAGCTCCCGGAAGCCCCTGATCCGTGCAGGAACAGGACTCTAGCGGATGGAGAGGATCGGTTGTGCATTCCAGAGAGGGAAAGTGGTGTAGGGGCGCAGAAGTCTCAGCGTCCCCTTTGAAGAGGCTTTGTGGGGTGAGTGTGAGGCTGGCAAGATGGGAGGTGCCAGGTGGCCAGGGCCTCGAAGTTCAGGGCTAAGTTGCGTGGAGCAGTGGAGAACTTTAGGGCAGGTGTGTAGAACATGCTGTCACCTCCCTTCCCGTAACTCTGGGTCTGTCCAACTGCCAGCACCCACATCTCTTTGCCTGAAGGTTTTTTCTAGTGGCCAGACCCCCACACGTCCACTCCACTCACAGGAGAAAACTACCACCCCAGAACAAGCTCTCGAGCTCTGTCCAAGGGGAGTTAGTGTATCAATATCCCAGCTGCCTCATACAAGGGGAGGTGGGGTAACCCAGAGGCAAGTTCTACACTAGCTCCCACAGCACCCCAGCAAGGTGCACCCCAGCTGTCCTCAGAGGTAGCAAGCTTGAGAACCACACTACGCGGTCGCCTTCCCTTTCTCAACTCACTATCCCTTTGCTGTTGTTCCCTGGACTCATCTTCCAGATAAACATTTTTTTAATTTCTTTTTAATTGGAGGGTAATTACTTTACAATATTATGTTGGTTTCTGCCATATATCAGCATGAATCGGCCATAGGTATACACCAGATAAACTCTGGGCAGCCAGACTTACAGAGGTATCACATGATTCTATCACAACCACAGTAGAAATTGCCAGCAGTACCTTGTGGCTTAGACAGTAAATAATCTGCATACAATGATGGAGACCGAGGTTCGATCCCTGGGTTGGAAAGATCCCCTGTAAAAGGGAATGGCTACCCACTCCAGTATTCTTGCCTGGAGAATTCCATGGACAGAGGTGTCTGGAGGGCTATAGTCCATGGGGTTGCAAAGAATCAGACACAACTGAGTGACTAACACTACCCAGCAGGTGACAATCTACCAGCCTCATCCCTCATCACAGGAGCCCAATGTGGCTGCACACGTGTGATGAGGGGAGGGTACCCTGGGGCTTTTAAAATACTAATAAGCCCAGAGTTTTATTGATGCAGCAGGCCCTTTACAATGAACCCAATAGATCCTGCCTTCTCTGGGATGATGGGATGCCTGTACAAACTCCCAGGGGGTTCCCACTTCAAAAAAAAAAGAAAAGCAAGCTCTCTCTTTTATTTACCCCAACCCTTGAATCAGCACCTGCCCAAGTCACCCCTCCTCCATCTTAAATAGGTAGTGCACACAGGTATACCTGACCAGCACTGGCCAGCCACTCCAAACGATAGTCACAAAGGGACCCTGGGACCTGCCCAGCCCCTTGCCAGTCTGCTCAGAGCTACCTGTGCCCAGCTTTCCCAGAGAAAGTCACCATGACTTAGCAACTCTGAGGGGCATCCGGCCTGAACCTGTCATCTATCCAGTAGCTTCTCGAGGCCCAGGGATCGACCAAGTCCATAGCCTTCTCTCCTCACCCTCTGGACCCCTGGAGCACCTTGAGGCTCATCTTACCTCTCTCCCGCAAGACTTTCCAGAGATTCAAGTGTGCACCAGCACACACTTCATGTGCAAAATCTTAGATCCGTCAAGAGTCCCACCTGGGAAAGACCTCTTGAGCCAACCTCACAAGTGCACCCCAGCCGAACTTTCATTATCCTTGGCTCTCAGTCACCTTGAGCTGGCCCAGCCTGAGACAGTCACTCTCCCCGGATGGAGCCAGCTCTCCTCTGGGCTTGAGGTGGGTGGTGACATAAAAAAGGGTCAGAGGCTCCCTCTTGGGACAGTTGGCTATGGGCTGGGTCGGGGGGACCATGAGCAGGTATAGTTTCCAGGGGTCTGCCTCCCCCATCCCCACACAGACACTGTGACATCCAAAACAGATCAAAAATTGTCAAAAGCATATAGAATCAGCTAGTAAACTGTGAAAACCATGCCAGTTTTGTTTTACAGTGGGAAAATTGCAAGTGGCTTATCAAGAGGGGAAATAACATTTTTTACTTTAAAAAAAATTAGCTATGTGCCCAGGAGTGGTTGGATGGATTCCCTAGTATCCCAGGATCAGGCAATATGACAGAGCTGTCTCGCCTTGGGACTGAGAGTGAATGGGCCATGTTAATGGCTCATTAAAACCCCCATCCTGTAATTTGTTTTCATTCTGTTACATCTGTTGTCTTAGGCAGGGCTTTCCAGAAGCAGACCCTAAGACTGGGATTTGAAACGCAGAGTTCATCTGGGAGGGAATTCCAGGAAGCACCAGGGAGGGTGTGAGGATGGGACACAGAGAAGGGGAGGAAGCTGTAATGAGCAGATCGTCTTTACGGCAACTGGGGCTCACTCCCTCTGGGGACTGCAGAGAGATCACCCCAGGCACCCCATCAGAGGGGTGAGAAACTCAGTCACTGGCTGCACTCTGATTCCAGCGATGCTGACTGCCCCGCACTTCCATGGGGTAAACCCCAGCAGCCAGAGGAAGCGTCCAGAAAGGGTCACAGAGGACGACACAGGTCGGCCTGAACAGGAACAGTATGGGGGGATTCTGAGCCAAGCTCCACCACACCCATCACACCTGTGGTGACAAGCTCGCTACTGGCTCCCCCAGCCCTGTCTCTGCTGCCAGCATCCCCAACACATGGAACATGTGTCCAAACTTCTTACTACTAACCCGTGAAAACTGAGGCTGCCCTATGGAATAAAAGCTATATTCTGCAGTTAGGCTTGGTGGGAGTTGGTAGGAATGGGACAAAGAATTCTGCACTGAGTCAGAAGTAACCTAAGAGATGAGAATCAGACCAAACCATGTGGGCCCCTCAGGCAGGCCAAGAAAAAGTAAATATCTATCTCCTCTTGCTTAGCAGAGAAGCCACTCTGCGTCAGTCACCCTCAGCCCCTCTCTCCTTGGCCATTCCTCTAAGCAATTCCACTCTGGCCCCAAACTTGCACCTCTGTTCAGCCAAACAAAATCCTAAAGTTAAGAGGACTAGAATGCAATTTGGGGACCATCACTCGTGACTCACTTGGGCATCTCAGGACCTATACTCCAACCCTTAACTGCCTTATCAAAGAATTTCTTCCAGCCATATTCAGTACACTCTCAGATGCCGAGGCCTCCCAAATACAACTTTTCCCAGCTTGCTTCATTCCCAGTGACTCCCCTCCCCACCCTCTGTTATGTACCCAAGCCCTGTTAGGAATCATCTCGTTTTCCTCACTTTATAATATAGGAAACAGAGACCCAGAGAGGTTAAGTAACTTGTCCAAGGCCACACAGCTTGTTAGAGGCAGGCCAAGCCTCCCAGCTCTCCTCTCAGTACTTCTATCGAAGAACCCGTTCACTGCCCTACATCTGGCTGAGTATGGCCAGCGCATCCCTCATCAGAGCATTCATCATCCAGCGCCCCAGAGCCAGTTGTTGGGAGCTCTAGTTGAAGGAGAGCAAAACTGGGTATCTGATTCTGAGGCTGGGGCCCACAGGGCCAAGCCTGAGCACTTCCGCCCATCACACCACCAACCCCACTAATACATATTTTATGGAACTGTTCTCCCTTCCTTGCAAACGATGTCATTAATCTGCTCCCTGGCTGTGTGGAATAACATCCCTCAAGAACAGACCGCTTTCTGAATATTTTATCATTTCTCATTCCTTCTCTCCAAACTAATATATATTTACACAGCCTACCTCCTGCAGGAGAACTGTATTGTTTTCTCTCAGCGCCCAAGAACTTAGACACAGAATTGTGCATAAGTAGAAAAATATATGCCTTGCTCTTGATGTTGAAAGCGAGAACCAATCATTTATCAAGCTGTGAGGGAAGCTGAGAGGAAGATTTGCATATGGTAGAGAGAGAGAGAAAAAAAAAAGGAATAAAACAGACCCCACCCTGCAGAGGGACCAAATGAAAAGGGGGCAAGCATCTTTTCTCTAACAGGGAACCTCAGAGTCTCTCTGCCATCCTTCCCACATCCGGCAAATCTCAGCAGTGGGGAGAGCAAAGAGCTATTTTGTCAGCAAGGTCAAAAACTTCCTACTTGGAGATCTAAACCGAGGAAACCAAAGTTCTTGCAAAGTTTTACGGTGCCATTTTTAACAGCATGGAATATTTATTATAAGAAGTATTCTAACATTTGTGTGGCCCTTCTGTTTCCTTGTTTGCTATTCCCTTTTGATTAAAAAAAAAAAAATGGTTAGTGAGATGGAAAGGTAAAGACGGTGGCTCCTATTTACAAATGAGGGCAGACCGACCTGCACACCCTGGTGTGCAGGTAAAAGGGTTAAGGGAAAAAAGAAAAGTTATTTAACAGTTTGTTCCAAAGGCTCTCTTAAAGATAAAATTTTGTATAAGAAAATGTCTTGCTGGGGTAGTTTGTGTGCAAAGGTGGGACCTTGCCATGCATGCCCAGAAGACAATGATGAATTCAGTTGTTCTGCACAAGGGTTTAGAAGGGATTATAGGTAAGCTGGAGAAAAAGTGGGGCTTATGGCAGAAGCCCAGATAGAGTGAAAAACTTCCGTAGGAGCCATAGCTAAGGGGCTTTTCCAGAGAAGGATAATTAATATTGATTGTAACTTGTCAATTTCTGTAATTCACCATTCCTCCTCCTGAAACTGCCAACCCTCCAAGTTGGCTATGCAAAGGAGTGACATGTGAGCGGCTCTGGGGGGGAACATGGGGTCCACTTTGGGGCTAGTACAAGGCCAAGAAAAGAAACAGTCATGGGGGAGAGAGGCAAGTGAGGGGAGAGGTCAGGGAGCAGGGAGTCAGGACCAGAAGTGACAGCACACGCAGACACCTAAGGATTTGCAGGAATCTCAGGAGGGTGCGGTGGCCCACCCACCCCACTCCCCAACCCCAAGATGTGAACACAGGGTGGGAGTCTATGTTCTGTCCATCTTATAAATGGGGTGCCCTCTGCTGACATGTGGGTTACATGAAAATGAATAAAGCAGTCTTGGCTTGAAAGAGCTTACAGAGTACAGTTTAAAGCCAGTGGCAGGGTTTCCCTGATGGCTCTGTGGTAAAGAACCACCTGCTAATGCAGGAGACCTGTGTTCAATCCCTGGTCCCTTGGACTGCAAGGAGATCCAACCAGTCCATCCTAAAGGAAATCAGTCCTGAATGTTCGTTGGAAGGACTGATGCTGAAGCTGAAACTCCAATACTTTGGTCAGCGAAGAGCTGACTCATTTGGAAAGACCCTGATGCTGGGGAAGATTGAAGGCAAGAGGAGAAGGGGATGACAGAGGATGAGATAGTTGGATGGCATTACCAACTCAATGGACATGAGTTTGAGTAAACTCCGGGAGTTGGTGATGGACAGGGAGGCCTAGTGTGCTGCAGTCCATGGGGTCACAAAGAGTTGGACACGACTGAGTGACTGAACTGAACTGAACTGAACCGGGAAGACCCCAAGTGCAAGGAGGCAACTAAGACCGTGTGCCACAACTACCAAGCCGGTGCTCCAGAGCCCAGGGACCCAGAGCTACTGAACCCGAGCACCCTAGATCCCGTGTGCCGCAACAAAAGAATGAGAAGCCTGAGCACCACAACTGCAGAGTAGTCAATCCCTGCTTGCTGCAACTAGACAAAAGCCCTTGCATCAACAAAGACCCAACACAGTCAAGGAATAAACAAAGTTATTTTTAAAGCAAAACAGAAGCATGTGCAAGGACAGGGCATATCATCCACACACGTGAGGGGACTTGGCCAAGGACTCCAGGCAGATAGGAAGCAGAATGAGGATAGCACACTGCCCCCAGACCCCTGAAGAACTTCTTCTGCCCCTACCAGCCTCCCTCCCATCCCAGTTTAGGGGGCCTAGGTCCAATCTTTGCCCTTGAAATTCTTTTATATATAAAGGCTTTTATGAATTGTTATGATCTTAATAATTTTTTTTGTTATCCTGAATATTCATTGGAGGGACTGATGCTGAGGCTGAAGCTCTAATACTTTGGCCACCTGGTGGGAAGAGCTGACTCATTGGAAAAGACCCTGATGCTGGGAAAGATTGAGGGCAGGAGGAGAAGGGGACGACAGAGGATGAGATGGTTGGATGGCATCACCAACTCAATGGACATAAGTCCATTCAGCAAGCTCCAGGAGATGGTGAAGAACAGGGAAGCCTGGCGTGCTGCAGTCCATGGGGTTGCAAAGAGCTGGACACGACTGAACAGCTGACAACAGCAATGACCTCAAAGTGGTCCTGGCCTCCTCTGACCTGCCGTCTTCTCTTCTGTGGCCCTCCTTCTGGCAGCTCTCTCCCAGCACTTGTCTAAGCCACATAGCGGGGTCCTCCTAGTTTGACTCTGGATTTATGGAAGCAGACGACAGCCACAGACCCACCACCAAACAGACGCACAAGCAACACTGCCCAGAGGCAAGCTGTCCTCGTTACTATGGACGCTTGCAAAAGCCGTCACAACAGGTGCCCTTTGTTAAGCATTTATTCTGCACCAGGCTGTAGGTGTCCTCATCTCATCCTCGTGTGGCTTAGTCACCAAGTTGTGTCTACCTCTCTGCAACCCCATGGACTATAGCCCGCCAGGCTCCTCTGTCCGTGGGGTTTCCCAGGCAAGAATATTGGTTGCCAGTCTTCCAACCTCCAGTAGGGTGCCATTTCTTCCTCCAGGGGATCTCCCTGACCCAGGGATAGAGCTTAGTCTCCTGCTTGGCAGGCAGATTCTTTACCACTGAGATACCTCATAGTGAGAATTAAATTGCTTCTGGTAGGTACCATCATTATCCTCATCTTATAAATAAAGAAATGGAAGCTCAGAGAGGTTAACCAGCTGTCCAAAGTCCCTTAACAGGCCAGAGCTGGGATTTATACCCCAATGATCTGACTAGAGATCTCTCACACTCCACAGCAGACTGAACTATAAACACAGTACACATGGGTGGGGCTCACTTGGTCTGAAGTCTTGTCCCTCTACCGGGTCCAGAGCCTCTGTTGCCTCCACAGGGCTCCAGATGGAATGGTTTGTGGGACGTGGGATCTTGTTCCCGGACCAGGGATTGAACCCCTGACCCCCTGCGTTGGGAACACACAGTCTGAGCCACTGGACCACCAGGGAAGTCCCTTGGAAGAACATATGGGGTGAGAGGAGTGGGTCCCAAAAGTTCGGCCGGATCACTGGCTGGATTGGCTTCTGACTTTCCCAAGGCTGAAGTCAGCATGAAGAGGCTGGTGTGTGAAGGAGAAGGAGGGGAAGAAAGAGGAGGAGGAAGAAGCAGGACGATCCGATGAGGAGCGCCACCCCATCCCCAGATGGAGGCCCCCTTCACGCACCATCTGAGCTATCCAGGAGAGGAGGCCGAGGGAGCCCAGGAGGTCTATGATGTCTGGGAGTTTCATGGCCACTTAGGTGGACTGAAAGAGAAAAGAATTTCGTTCCGCCCGCTTATCCCCTAACCTTCTAAACTCGGGATTAGCAGATCAAAGGCACAGCTGAGGGACAACAGTGGCTTTGGAGAATAGTTAGGGCTCCATCCTTCATGATCAAATGAACTTTAGTCATTGATAAATAAATGACGTTGTGAATTCCTCTAATTGGGCATGTGGGTCATGCCTGAGCCACCCCCGCCGGCCCTCCAGGCAGAGTTAATGAGCTAGAGAGGACCTGTAGGGGAGGCAGACGG
The DNA here is from genome assembly GCF_023091745.1 of Budorcas taxicolor. Lineage (NCBI taxonomy): Eukaryota > Metazoa > Chordata > Mammalia > Artiodactyla > Bovidae > Budorcas > Budorcas taxicolor. The sequence goes on along the minus strand of NC_068927.1, from coordinate 20,552,958 downwards.
TGGCCACAAGAAGGGGTTCCAGGGAGCACCCGAGATGCAGTCAGGGGTGCCATGTCTGCCTTCCTCAACAAGCCTGAGAGTTAAGGACTTGTGCTTTGGAGCCAGGAGAGACAGGTTCAAACGCCCAGCACTGCCGCCAACGAGTTAGGTGATCAGGGGCACTGGGAAGGGAGAGTCCGGGGACCTGTCTGCGCCTCCATTTCCTCAGCTGTAAGATGTGGAAATGATCCACTTAACAACCACCTGATACTAAGAGTCACTCAACCCAGAGTCCACACCCCTGAACAGGGTGGGAGACCAGCCCTGGAGGGTGTCTGCAGCAAGCAGGGGTGGGGGAAGGGAGTTAAAACCCCACGTCAGAGCTAAAGCCAGAGCCCCTGCTGCCTGGCTGAGACACTTTGTTACTCTGTGCCCCTGTTTCCTTGTCCATAAATGGGTAAGTGGAGTGACTGCATGTGAGTCGCTGGTGAACATTTGATGATTGTGTGGTCGTGTATGGATGTGAGAGTTGGTCTGTGAAGAAAGCTGAGCACCGAAGAATTGATGCGTTTGAACTGTGGTGCTGGAGAAGACTCTTGAGAGTCCCTTGGACTGCAAGGAGATCCAACCATTCCATTCTAAAGGAGATCAGCCCTGGGTGTTCTTTGGAAGGAATGGTGCTAAAGCTGAAACTCCAGTACTTTGGCCACCTCATGTGAAGAGTTGACTCATTGGAAAAGATTCTGATGCTGGGAGGGATTGGGGGCAGGAGGAGAAGGGGACGACAGAGGATGAGATGGCTGGATGGTATCACAGACTCGATGGACGTGAGTCTGAGTGTACTCCGGGAGTTGGTGATGGACAGGGAGGCCTGGCGTGCTGCGATTCATGGGGTCGCAAAGAGTCGGACACAAGTGAGCGACTGAACTGAACTGAACAGCCTCCATGCTGTTTCCCCAGAGATGCTGATGACCTTGCGCCCATTGATCCCGGATCCCAGTGGGCGATCAGTTCCGTCAGTCGCATTTGACTCTTTGCAACCCCGTGGACTGTAGCCCGCCAGGCTCCTCTGTCCATGGGATTCTAACACTGGAGTGGGTGGCCACGCCTGCCTCCAGAGTATCTTCCCAATCCAGGTATCAAACCCACATGCCTTGCGTCTCCTGCACTGGCAGGCAGGTTCTCTACCACTAGTGCCACCTGGGAAACCCAGATCCTAGCCTTTCTCCATATCTCAGGAATACTATGTCTCCTTTGCCAGAGAGCTTCTGGGTTGGTTTGGCCAATGCGAAGCCCTGCAGAGAGTGAGAGGAGGGAAAAGTCAAGGTCTTTCTCCTCTCATCTCCCCTCCTGTCTCTGTATGCCCTGTGGTGTCTCCAACAGAGATTGTGCTGGGCCTCTGATCCCATCCCCACCAGAATGTCCCCACCCAGATTCTAGCTTGGCCCCAGCTCCCAGCCTCTGGGAAGACCATCTCCTCTCTCTCCTTCTAGCCCTGGGTTGGCAGCAACTTCCTGCCCCTGCGAGGCTCCTGGCTTTCTTGTCTTTCTCTGTTTGGCTTCTCAGCTCTTACATCTCTTGTATAATCAACTCCTTCTGTTGAATTCTTTCTCATTAAAAGACCTGGAGAGGCTTCTGTCTGGTGCAGACCTTGGTCATTCGTGCAGAGATAATTCAGAGCTGCTTTTAGTCAGGCCCTAAACATGAGACATTTCGTGTGTGTGTGTGTGTGTGTAGCAGGCTATTTTAATTAAGGAGGAGCCAAGTGTTATTTAGCCCCAAGTATCAGTGACATTAAAGAGGTAAACACTATACAATTATATTTATAGATGTTATTTATGATAATGTTTCCTATATTCCTCAAGGAGCTGAGTTTGTCTTCTGAAAAGCTTTGACTAATTAGAACTTGAGTCCCCTGCTACTCACCTTTCCATGCATCTTCTGCTAAAAACCCTGACTACTTGCTGCATTTAGTATAAATAGTTTCTTAATGTATCAAGCAATTCTGAAATGTCATTTGAGTCACAGTCATTGCTTGATAGTTACTTGAACAGAGATACTGTGGCCTCAACCAAGACCTATTGAATCATCTATAGTGATGAGGCCCAAGAAACTGTACTTACATCTCCAGCGTTTTTCAGAAGCATTCAGGTTGCAGGCTCAATTGCTCAAGCCTCTAGTTTTTTTCTTTAATTGGAAGATAATTGCTTGCTTCTTGGAAAGAAAGCTCTGACTAAACCTAGACAGGGTATTAAAAAGCAAAGACATCACTTTGCTGACAAAGGTCCATATAGTCATAGCTATGGTTTTTCCAGTAGTCATGTATGGGTGTGAGAGTTGGGTGGTAAAGAAGGCTGAGCACCAAAGGACTGATGCCTTTGAACTATGGTGCTGGAGAAGACTCTTGAGAGTCCCTTGGACTGCAAGGAGATCAAGCCAGTGAATCCTAAAGGAAATCAACCCTGAATATCATTGTAAGGACTGATGCTGAAGTTCCAATACTTTGGTCACCTGATGCAAAGAACTGACTTATTGGAAAAGACCCTGATGCTGGGAAAGAATGAAGGCAGGAGGAGAAGAGGGTGGCCGATGATGAGATGGTTAGACAGCATCACCAACTCAATGGACATGAATCTAAGCAGACTCTAAGAGATGGTGGAGGACACAGGAACCTGGAGGGCTGCAGTCCATGGGGTTGCCAAGAGTCAACAAGGGGACACAACTTAGCAAGTGAACATTAACAATGATAATTGCTTTACAATGTTGCGTTGGTTTCTGCCACACAACAACATGAATCAGCCATAATTATATTTATATCCCATCCCTCTTGAGCCTCCATCCCCCCTCCCACCCCTCTAGGTTGTCCCTAAGCACCAGGCTGGGCTCCCTGGGGAGACTTTTCAAGTGAAGCCCCTATCTCTGACCTAGCTTGTAACTAACCTGTCAAAAGGGGCAGAAGACTCACAGGACCAGCAGAGGGGAATCAGCCGCATCTGGGCACTAAGAACCTTCACATCCCTGACTGGAGCTGGAGTGACTGGTCCTATTGACAGGCAGACAGAGGCGGGGGAGATAAAGTGATGGAATATCATAAGCTGGAATAGAAGGAGCCCCGGAATAGAGTCTGCCGCTGGGGTGTCAAGAGACCTTGAGTAAGGCTCTTCTGTCTCTGGACTTCAGTTTCTCCTTCTGAGAAATGAACAGCAGAAAAGAGGTGATCTCCATGGTTCCTTCTGTTTCCACATTTTGCTGTTGTTCAGTGCTCAGTTGAGTCTGACTCTTTGCAACCCCATGGACTGCAGCAGGCCAGGCTTCCCTATCCTTCACTGCCTCGCGAAGTTTGCTCAAACTCATGTCCGTTGAGTCAATGATGCCATCCAACTATCTTCATCCTCTGTTCCCCCTACTCCTTCTGCCCCCAATCTTTCCCATCATCAGGGTCCTTTCCAATGATGTAGCTCTTCGCTTCAGGTGGCCAAAGTATTGGGGTTTTGCTTTCAGCATCAGTCCTTCCAATGAATATTCAGGGTTGATTTCCTTTAGGACTGACTGGTTTGACCTCCTTGCTGTCCAAGGGACTCTCTTTTGTAGCTTCTGATTATTTATCGAAAGGGAAGAGTGTAGGAAAAACACCTCTGAGCTGTGGGGTTTGACTTCTAACCTAAAGAAGCTCTAGGTCAAGACTCAAAATGTGCAGAGGGCACTCCTTTGGGTCAGGCAGGCTTGAATCTGTGTCCAGCTCTGCTGTAACTCACTATATGACCTCGAGCAAGGCACTCTCCTCTCTGAGCCTCAGTTTCCCCTTAACAAACATAAGGCCCATAGCAGTGCCTAACCAGGGGTTGTGTGGATTTAAAAAGACGATGTGCACAGAAGGACTCCGCACAGAGTAGGTACTCAATAAACGCCAGCCGCGCTACAGCTGAAACTTAGTTGAAAGCAAGGGAGGGTGGGGGACCTGGAAACTTGACAGGAAAAGATGCTAATTACCCAGGATTCAGTGGCAATCCTGAAATAGTTTACCTACTGTCCCAGGTGGAAGCTGGGGGTGATGAAAACGGTACCCCCCTCCCAGCAGTCAGATCACAGTTTGCAGCAGCAGAGCAATTTCAAAAGGCTGGTAAAGGTTACATCCTCTCACACAGAATCTCAGAAACATGCCTGTCCCCCTCCCCTGAGTTGAGCCTTACCAGAGCCAACACCTGAGAAGGGAGGGCCTGAGGTCCCCATGGGAGGTGGTCATGCAGGTGTCGCAATGGCCAGCTCCTTTAGTTTCTGCACAACAGAGAGCCTTGAGGGGCAAGACCCCAGCCGCTCCCTTAGTGGAGGCGTGGCTCAGGCCAGCTCTCCCTGTGCTGGGCACAGTTTGGGTTAACATTGCCGAGGGCCACCCAGGGTCCTAGAATGAGGGGTGGACAGGTGGGTGACCAACCTGCTACTTTCAAGCTCCCAGCTCACTCACACGCTCTGACTTAAAATAATACTTCCCTGGGAGACCTGCTGCTGCTGGCAAGGCCGGACCATGCATAAAACATCGGCTGGTTGGGTTTCCTTCTCTGAATGACTTCATTCAGAGAATGCAGGGGTGAAAGGTTTCTAGGAGGATCACTTGGTTTCCTGGAGGGACTGAGCACCCCAATCCCTGCCTGAGTCCCCAGTCTCCCTGTTCTGTCCCTGGCACCTTGGCCCCCATGGCAGCCCACATAGAGCACTGCCAGGTGGGTGCTGGTCGGAAGCAGTTCCCTTTTCCTAATATTTCCCCCAGGCCTTTCTCTAGACCCTTTAACTGAGCAAGAGGAACTTCCCTGGGTTTGAAACTTCCCATTTCTTCCGCATTCCAACCATGTCTGTGTATTTGCATGTGCCTCATCTGACAGGTTGGAAAAGGCAATGGCACTCCACTCCAGTACTCTCGCCTGGAAACCCCATGGACGGAGGAGCCTGGTAGGCTGCAGTCCATGGGGTCACTAAGAGTTGGGCATGACTGAAGTGACTTAGCAGCAGCAGCAGCAGCATCTGACAGGTAAGAAAATGTGCTCAGAAAGGCTGAATGAGCTGCACACAGACCCACAGCCAGCTGTTTAACTCAGTCATTTACTGCTGTGTCCTTTAGCAATAAAGCCCCGGAAGAATGGGTCACGGAGGAGGGAAATGTCCAGGGGAAGCTTGTCTGAGCTCTGTGATTACTGAAAGGGATGGAGTCGAGGCTTTCTCACAAAAATGATTCACCCTCTCCTTTCTCCCTCCCTCTCTCCTTTTACTTCATTCTCCTTTCTTTGTTTCTTCTCTGTATCCACTCAACAAATACCTCCTTATAAATATTTTCATAATAATAAAAAATGTACGCCATAATATTGGGTTGGCCAGAAAGTTCATTCTAGTGTTTCCTGTAAGATTACAGAAAAACACAAAAAACTTTTTGACCAACTCAATAAAAAATCTTGAAGTTTCCAGAAAAGTAAGTTAAAAGAGTGAAAATGTCCCATAAACCTTCAGTTCCAGTGATCTATCACTATATAACAAACCACCCCAAATTACTGGCAGAGAACAACCATCTAACTGTGACCACAGATTCCATGAGTCAGGATTTTGGACAAGGTACAGCAGCGATGACTTGTTTCTTCTTTATGACGTCTGAAGTCTCTGCTAGACAAACTCAAGCTGGGGACTGGGAATCATCTAAAAGCTTCTTCATTCACAGTTTGGGCTCCTGGGCTGGGCTGAATCAAGTGCCTACTCACAGCCTCTCCTCACGGCTCAGGCTTCGGCACAAGATGGCATCCTCAGGGTAGCTGTACTTCTTACCTAGAGGCTCAGGACTCCAAGAGAGAAGGTTCTAGCAAATGAAGGGAAACTCTATGGCCTTTTATGACCTAGTCTGGGAGGTTACATAGGGTCATTTCCGTCGTATTCTAATTGGTGAAAGCAGACACATGCCCACCCAGGTTAAAGGGTGAGAAGCCTCAAGTTTCTCTTCTCAGAGGGAGGAGATCAAAGAACTTGAGGTCATGTTTTAAAATCACCACACCCTTGCTCTGAAATACCAAACACTGATGTCACAGCATATTTATTTTCTTTTGGGTACTTTGCTGTGTGTGTAGGTGAATTGCCACTGAACAATTTTGTAACCTAATTTCTTTTTTCAGTTAAACATTGGATTATGAGCACGTTCCCTTGTCATTAGAAATTCTTTATAAGCGTTTCAACTTTCAGACAAACATATGCATGTTCATGACTGAAATTTTTTCAATTGTGAAAAGTCTAAAAAAAAAATAATAAAAATAACCACTATGTGACCTACTACATGACGGTTTTACCTTGGTCAGTTCAAGCAGTTGTAATGAAATACCACTGACTAGATGGCTTATAAACAATAGAATTTTACTGCCAACAGTTCTGGAGGCTGAGAAGTCCAAGATCAAGAAGCCAGCACTCTCACCTTCTGATGAAGGCCTGCTTCTTGGTTCACCACCCTCAGCTCCTTGCTGTGTCCTCACCTGATGGAAGCAGCAAGGGCTCTCTCTAGTATCCCTTTTATAAGGCACTGATGACAATGAACTGTGGAAAATCCCAAAAGAGACGGGAATACCAGACCACCTGACCTGCCTCTTGAGAAACCTGTATGCAGGTCAGGAAGCAACAGTTAGAACTGAACATGGAACGACACACTGGTTCCAAATAGGAAAAGGAGTATGGCAAGGCTGTATACTGTCACCCTGCTTATTTAACTTACATGCAGAGTACATCATGAGAAACGCTGGGCTGGAAGAAGCACAAGCTGGAATCAAGATTGCCGGGAGAAATATCAATAAACTCAGATATGCAGATGACACCACCCTTATGGCAGAAAGTGAAGAGGAACTAAAAAGCCTCTTGGTGAAAGTGAAAGAGGTGAGTGAAAAAGTTGGCCTAAAGCTCAACATTCAGAAAACGAAGATCATGGCATCTGGTCCCATCACTTCACGGCAAATAGATGGGGAAACAGTAGAAACAGTGTCAGACTTTATTTGGGGGGGGCTCCAAAATCACTGCAGATGGTGATTGCAGCCATGAAACTAAAAGATGCTTACTCCTTGGAAGGAAAGTTATGACCAACCTAGATAGCATGTTGAAAAGCAGACATTACTTTGCCAACAAAGGTCCATCTAGTCAAGGCTATGGTTTTTCCTGTGGTCATGTGGTCATGTTGGACTGTGAAGAAGGCTGAGCGCTGAAGAATGGATGGTTTTGAACTGTGGTGAGAAATTAATAATTAACTAATTAAAAAAAAAAAACACTCTGTATGGCCTGAATGTATGGCTGAGAAGACTCTTGAGAGTCCCTTAGACTGCAAGGAGATCGAACCAGTCCATTCTGAAGGAGATCAGCCCTGGGTTTTCTTTGGAAGGAATGATGCTAAAGCTGAAACTCCAGTACTTTGGCTACCTCATGCGAAGAGTTGACTCATTGGAAAAGACTCTGATGCTGGGAGGGATTGGGGGCAGGAGGAGAAGAGGAGGACAGAGGATGAGATGGCTGGATGGCATCACCAACTCAATGGACGTGAGTTTGAGTGAACTCTGGGAGTTGGTGATGGACAGGGAGGCCTGGCATGCTGCGATTCATGGGGTCGCAAAAGAGTTGGACACGACCGAGCGACTGAACTGAACTGAACTGAGTCCCATTCATGAGGCCTCCACTCTCACGTCATAACCGACTCCCGAAGGCCTACCTTCTTCCACCTTCAACTTTCGGGGGATTAGATTTTAAAATATGAATTTTGAAGAGATACATTCAGGCCATACAGAGTTGTTTTTTTTAACTAGTTAATTATTTTTGCTTATGCTGAGTCGTCTTCATTGCTGTGAGCACGTTTTCCCTATTTGCAGCAAGTGGGGACTGTTGTTCATTGCTGTGCACAGGCTTCTCATTGCCATGGCTTCCCTTGTTGCAGAACATAGGCTCTAGGTAGGCAGACTATAGCAGCTGCAGCACATGGGCCCTAGAGTGCACAGACTTCAGGAGCTGTGGGGTGCACAGGCTTAGTTGCCCCTCAGCACATGGAACCTTCCCGGACTGGGAATTGAACCCATGTCCCCTGCATTGGTGGGTGGATTTATATCCACTGCACCACCAGGGAAGTCCAGACTATAGGGAGTTTTAATCCTGATTTTTTTTTTAACTTAACATTGTAGGATAATCAGGTTCCCATATCATTCTTCTACTATATCACTTTAATAGCTCCTTCTCATTCCCTTCTAAAATTGACTTAAAAGATTCTCACTGGATCTGAAGCTGTCTCCAATTTTGCTCAATGGTAAAGATCAACACTGACATTTTGAGCCCTCACCAGCCACCACAGTGGGTACATTACAAATGTGGTCTTCATATCAGGCCTGTGATCATTATCCCCATTTTACAGCTATTAGGAGCAATAAGACCTAATACTTACTGAACACCTGCTCTGGGTCCAACATTTTCTGAATGCTTAATGTGGATGACTCACTTGAATCCTCACTACAACCTATGAGCTAGGTGTCCCCTTCATAGCGCAGACAAAGAAACCAAGGTACAGAAAGGTTAGCAACTTGCCCCACGGTGCCATATCTAGTGGTAACTGGCAGAACCTTGAACCAAACCAGATCTGAAAGCAACGCACTGAACCACCGGGGTTGCCAGGTCTGGCTTCCCCCTGGGAGGGGCTGGCCCTGAGCAGGGAGGCCAGAGGGTCAGAACCCAGCTCCCACAGTGCAGGAGGAGAGGACAGAGACTGACTCAATCCCTCTGGGACATCTGGAAAGAGGTTGAGAAGCCTGAGCATGTGGAGGGCCACGTCCAGCTCAAGCTTTTGCAGCCTTTGGTGGCTTTAAGTGTCAAGAGTCAGGTGTAAGACCACCTGTTGGGAACTGAGTGCAACTTGGACGGGCCCAGCTGGTCCTTTAAGCTCCATGGGAACTCAAGGCATTGACATTTGCTTCTAGACCCTCTAAGCAGCCCACCCTACATCCACAATAGCAACAAGGCCTTCTGAATCTGCCCGCTGCTTTCCACCCCATTGCCATTACCCTGGTCCAAGCCACCATCTTCTCTTGCCTGGACACTGGGAAAGCCTCCCTGTTGCCCTCCTGGCCCCCTGTGCCCCGTGTTCCACATAGCAGCTTGGCCTCCCTGATGACTCAGTGGTAAAGAATCTGCCTCAATGCAGAAGATGTGGGTTCAAATCCTGGCTGGGGAAGATCCTCTGGAAAAGGAAATGGCAACCCACTCCAGTATTCTTGACTAGGGAAATCCCATGGACAGAGAAGCCTAGTGGGTTACAATCCATGGGGTCACAAAGAGTCAGACCTGACTTAGCAACTAAACTACAACAACAACAAATCTTTATTAAAATACTGATCTGGGACTTGCCTGGTGGTGCAGTAGTTAAGCCTCCATGCCTCCTCTGCAGGGAGTGTGGGTTCCATCCCTAGTCAAGCAACTTAAGATCCCACATACCGCTGTGGGGTGTGGCCAAAAAACATACATATACTGATCTAATTACGCCTCCGCTTGGTTAAGACATTTTAATGCTTCCTGTTGATCTTAGGTGAGAGGCAAAACTCCCACACTTGGCCTACAAAGCACGCCAAGACCTGGCCCCTCTGCATCTGCCCAGTACCATCTCCCAGTCCCTGTCACTCTGCGTCCCAGCCACACTGGCCTTACCTCAAGTCCTTGGGTCATTAGACTTCCTCCATCCCAAGAGAATTCCATGGACAGAGGAGCCTGATGTGCTACAGTCCATGTGGTCACAAAGAGTTGGACACAACTGAGCGACTAACACTTTTTTTTCGCCTGTGTTGATTCCTCTAAAACAAAGCTGTCCCTCTCCTCTACCCTCACGACTTTCACATCATTCAGGTCTGAGCTTAAAGTCCTCCCGAGTAACTTTCCCTGTCTTCCCATCTGCTGAAGACCTCCTATCGGTTCTTCTTTTTTTTTTTTTAGGCTCCACTGATTCTCGGTTGCTGTGCGCACTGGCTTTCTCTAGTTGCGATGCACAGACTTATTGCCGTGGCTTCTCTTGTTGCAGAGCAGGGCTCTAGGGTGCATAGGTTTCAGTAATTGTGGCTTATGAGCTTAGCTGATACGAGGCATGTGGAATCTTCCTGGACCAGCCATGGAACTGTGTCCCCTGCATTGGCAGGAGGATCCTTAACCATTGGCCCACCAGGGAAGTGCTCCTATCAGTTCTAACATGAGTTTCTGCGTCTCCATCACTCCTCTGGACTGTAAGCTCCACGAGGGAAGGGACCGCACCTGCTCCACTTCCGCTTGTGCGCCCGCAGTGCCTGCTGGGTACTCCCGGAGATGTGTGACATCAGCGTCTGACCTTCAGGGGCAGCTAGCAGCTTCAGAGCCCTGAGGGTGGGCACACACGGTTCTCTTGGCTTATATTAACCTGTTTCCTCCTCACACGTGAAATAGATATTATGATTAATATTACCATCCCCAGCAGGGCTCAGCAAGGTGGTCAGTTGCCCAAAGTTTGCAAGTTGCCGAGGCGAGGGACAGCTGCAGAACTGACCAGGTGTGGCTTTAGGGCAGCATACAGAGCCTCCGATCTCAGGGGTTGTCTCTGCTGGGCCCACTCCCAGGAGACAGATGGCTCAGGCCTCGGCCTTACACGGAAACCCAGCGCCGCCGGCAGCAGGTGACCCACGGCTTTGAGAACGTGACTGTGGACCCACAGAGGTAACCCACTGGGAAAGACATCAGCCCACACATAGGACGAGCCCTTCTTGTTTGCTTTGTATCTGGTTCCCACTCAGCAGCGCCTGCCAGGGGCTGCCAGGGCTGTGCTTTTTTTATCTAATGGTTAAAATTCTTAGAAGTATTATACTCTGCTTTGCTTGGCAGCACTGCAGAGCATACCTCTGACACGGCAGGTAACTGGATAGGGTCTCGGTCACAGCAATTTGCTGAACACGGGGTTTTGTGGGCAAAAACACATTACAGCACTCGGGGGTGTCACTCAGGAACACTGCCAGCCACGATTGGAATGTTGTATATCAGAGAGGAAGGGGTATGGGTGGAGGGGCCAGAGGAGAGAGGGAGGCTCGTGTGAGGGGTGCAGGAGCCCTAATGTGCTCAGCAAAGTGGACCCCGGGACTCACCTCAACATTAACACTCAGCCTGGACCTGAGGGTGAGAACACAGGCTTGGTGTCAGATGGGTCAGTGGTTAGTTCTAGCCTCACTGCCCTGGCTGTGTGACCTTGTAAAAGACAATAAACCTCTCTGAGCCTCATTTTCCTCAAGCATAAAATGAACAAAATCAGAGGATTTACCTCCTAGGAGTCCTGCAAAATGCACACATAGTATCAATTCTGTTTGGTCCCTGCCCTGCCCTCCAGGCCTGGAGCAATGCCGGACATACAGTGGGAACTCAATAGATTTTTTTCTTATGTAGACTTAATTGCTCATAGCTGTATCCCCAGTACCTACAACAGTGTAGGCATGTAGTAGGTGCTAAAATTGTTTGTTGATTTGGCTTAATTGTGCGCGCGCGCGCGCGTGTGTGTGTGTGTGTGTGTGTGTGTGTGTGTGTGTGTGTGCTAAGTCTCTTCTGACTCTTTGCGACCCCATGGACTGTATGTAGTCCGCCAGGCTCCTCTGTACATGGGATTCTCCAGGCAAGAATACTGGAGTGAGTTGCCATGCCGTCCTCCAGGGAATCTTCCTGACCCAGGGACTGAACCCACGTCTCTCAGTCTCCTGCATTGGGAATTGTGCTCTTTACCACTTGAACCACCTGGGAAGCCTCTTAATTATTCATAACTGTACCCAAATACGAAGCCCAGCACATAGTAGGCAATACTTACTCGAAAAGAGTGTTTTTGAATGAATGAACATAAAGCAGTTGGCATACAATATAGTGCTTAATTTATGTTAACTTTCTTTGTGCACTAAACAAAATTTTGTTCACTCTACAAGTGTTCCTCAGGGCCTCATACGTGGTTTTCCCTTCCCCAATTCTCCCACACCAACTAGGTGTCTAGTGATTCAGTTTAAGTCATATACGAACCACCAGAGCCAGCATCAGGATCCACCAGTTTAGCGCTCAGTCAGCAAGACTTCCCTCCCTTCAGATGTCAGCCACAAATGGGGTTCCAGATGACACCTTCTGCTCAAGCAACTGCAAATGTGGGGCTTCTCACAACTCCCAGGTTCCATAATCCACTAGGATGACTCAGAACTCAAGAGAGCCCTTTACTCAGGATTACTTGTTTATTATAAAGGATACAACTCAGGAAGAGCCAAACAGAAGACATGAATAGGGTGAGGTACGAGGGTGAGGGAAGTGGAGAACTTTAGAGCATGTGTTCCACCCTCCCAGCACCTCAATGTCTTCACCCATGAGTGTCTTTTTTTTTTTTTTTTTTGACTGTGCTGGGTCTTAGCTGCGGTATGCAGGATTTAGTTCCCTGACCAGGGACCAAACCCAGGCACCCTGCATTGAGAGCACAGAATTTTAACCACCAGACCACCAGGGAAGTCCCCTAACTGAATGTCTTTGATCAAGAGTGTTTATACCCCAATCTCCAGCCCTTCCCAGAGATGGGGGGCAGGGCTGAAAGTTCCCACCTCCAATAACTATTTGGTCTTTCTGGTGACCAGCCCCCATGCTAAAGCTTTTAAGGGAGCCATCCTGAGTCACCTTATCACCATAAACTCCAATATGGTCACAGGGGCTCATTAGGAACAATAAAAGACACTCCTATCACTCAGGAAAAAGCAAGGGTGTTTTAGGAACGCCATGCCAGGGAGCAAGGATAAAAACCAAATCTATCCCTTATTATACCACAGCCCACTGCACACCCGTCACCATCCTGGGCACTGGGTGAACAAGCCAGACAGGGCCCTGGCCTCCCACAGCTCATGGGCCGTCAGATTAGACCCCCAACTCCCACCTCGCTGTAAGCTTCAAGTCTTCCTGAAGGCCCAGCGCAGCACCTGCACGGAGGGAGGAGCAAGAGAAAAAGCCCAGGGCCCTGCCCGTCATGAGCTCACACCCCCTTTGAAAAGTGAAAGTGTTGGTCGCTCAGTCGTGTCCATCTCTTTGCGACCCCATGGACTGTAGCCAACCAGACTCCTCAGTTCATGGAATTCTCCAGGCCAGAAAGCAGGAGAGGGTTGCCATTCCCTTCTCCAGGGGATTTTCCCAACCAAGGGATTGAACAAGGGTCTCCTGCATGGCAGGCAGATTCTTTACCAAGTGAGCCATCAGAGAAGCCCCCTTGGGTTGGAGAGAAAAGACAGATATGAGGGCAACTTCAGGAGAGGTGAACGGGAAACAGAAGAAAGCAGCGCATGGGTGGCGCCGGTACAGAAGCGCGCTGAGAATCAGAAGATAAACATGGGTCCTGGGATGGGCTGCAGGCCCAACAGCGCTGGGCAATCTCCAGGAAACCCATGCAAAGTAAATGTATCTTGTTATGGGGGCAGTTGCCATGGTGTGGTGTCAAGCTGACATTTTTGTGCTTTTATTGAAAAGGAAGAATTGCAAACACAATGGGCATAACCAGTGTGTTCCCAGAAACCGCGGGCAAAGGAGGGAGAGGTGACGACAGAGAAAGCAACAGACAGAGAGAAAGAGAAGGAAGAGACCCAGAGGCTGAAAGAGACAGAGACATCAGCTTCCCCTCAACACCCTAGAAATTGGGGTTCTTTGGGAAGCAAAGCTAAGATGAAGTTAGAAACAGAAAATCTTTATTATGGCCATGTGTGTGGGTGCTAAGTCACTTAAGTGGTGTCTCACTCTGCGACCATACAGACTGTAGTCCGCCAGGCTCTTCTGTCCTTGGAATTCTCCAGGCAAAAATACTGGAGAGGGTTGCCATTTCCTCCTCCAGAGGATCTTCCCAACTCCGGGATCGAACCTGCGTCTCTTATGTCTCCTGTATTGGCAGATGTCTTCCTTACCGCTAGTGACACCTGGGAAGCCCTTATTCAGGCCCATAAGCCTACGAAAAGATGCTCAAGAACATTAGCCTTCACGGAAATGCAAATCAAAACCACTATGATATGCCCCTTCAGCCACTAAAGTGGCCACAATTAAAAATTCAAACAATAACAAGGGCTGGCAAAGATGGGAAGAAATGGGAGCCTTGTGCACCGCTGGTGGGACATGAAATGATCCAGCCCCTGTGGGGAACAGTCTGGTGGTTCCTCAAGCAATTAAGCGTAGGATAACCATAAAGCCAGTAATCCAACTTCTGTGTAGAGCTGACCCTTGAATAACATGAGGGTTGGGATGCCAAACCTCCAGACCATCAAAAATTCTGCTTCATAACTTTACATTTGGCCCTCCAAATCCATGGTTCCAGGCTTCCTGGTGACTCAGCAGTAAAAAATCTATCCACAACACAGGAGCTGCAGGAGACACAGGCTCAATCTCTGGGTCAGGAAAATCCCCTGGAAGAGGAAATGGCAACCCACTCCAGTAGCCTTACCTGGAGAATCCCATGGACAGAGAAGTCTGGCAGGCTACAATCCATGGGGCCTCACGCATCCGTGGTTCCACATCCATGAACTCATCTAACCTCGTATCACATAGTACTGTTCAGTTCAGTTCAGTTCAGTCACTCAGTCGTGTCCGACTCTTTGCGACCCCATGAATCGCAGCACACCAGGCCTCCCTGTCCATCACCAACTCCCGGAGTTCACTCAAACTCATGTGCATTGAGTAGGTGATGCCATCCAGCCATCTCATCCTCTGTCGTCCCCTTCTCCTCCTGCCCCCAATCCCTCCCAGCATCAGGGTCTTTTCCAATGAGTCAGCTCTTCACATCAGGTGGCCAAAGTACTGGAGTTTCAGCTTTAGCATCATTCCTTCCAAAGAAAACCCAGGGCTGATCTCCTTTAGGATGGACTGTTTGGATATCCTTGCAGTCCAAGGGACTCTCAAGAGTCTTCTCCAACACCACAGTTCAAAAGCATCAATTCTTCGGCGCTCAGCCTTATTCACAGTCCAACTCTCACATCCATACATGACCACTGGAAAAACCATAGCCTTGACTAGACGGAGCTTTGTTGGCAAAGTAATATCTCTGCTTTTTAATATGCGATCTAGGTTGATCATAACTTTCCTTCCAAGGAGTAAGCGTCTTTTAATTTCATAGCTGCAATCACGTACTCTAGTATGTATTTATTGGGAAAAAAAAACATGTGTAAGTGGAACTCCACAGTTCAAACTGGTGTTTTCAAGAGTCAACTGTATACATGCAAGAGAGGTAAAATCTTATGTCCAAAAAACACTTGTGTGCGAATGTTATGGCAGCATTCTCCATAAATGACAAAAAGCAGAAATGATGCAAATGTCCACAATGAAAGGATGGGTGAAGCGCGACAGAATCCAGACCGCAGAGGACTCGGCCATAGAGAGGAATGGGACTGATACTTGCTACCACGTGAACGACCCTCAAGAACATTAAGTGACAGAAGCCGTGAGGGACTTCCCTGATGGCCCGGTGGTTAAGAATCTGCCTGCCAACGCAGGGGACACGGCTTCGGTCCCTGGTTGGGGAACAAAGCCTACAAGCCACATGAGCCCACACGCTCTGGAGCCCGTGCTCCCCAACTAGAGAAGCCCGTGTGCCCCAGTGAAGACCCAGCATGGCCAAAATGAAAAAAAAAAGTTTTTAAAAAGAAGCCATAAAGTGTCCAGAACAAGCCAATCTATAGAGACAGAACGTAGATCAGTGGTTTCCAAGGGCTGGGGGATTAGGGGAGCGGGGGGCACACAGGGAGGAGCTGGGGTGCCTATTAATGAACACGAGGTTTCTTTGGAGGATGAAAGGGTTCTAAGATCGTCCATGGTGCTGAGTGTGCCGTTCTGTGAGTATGTTAAACACCACTGAAGTGTACACATCATGTGGGAACTTGTACGATACAGAAATTACATTTCCATAAAACTATTAGCAAAAGAACTTAAATTAGGAGTAATAAGCTGTGATAGGAAAAGTGGGGGCGGGAACAACAGGACTAAGCCAGGAGCCATCAGACCCCTGGCCACCAGATGACCCCCCCTGCCAGCCCCACAGAGCCCAGGCTTAGCTGCAGAGCAAAGGCTACTTCAAGCCGAGTGTCACGTGTGACAGACATACTTGCAGCCTTGTCCTACCCCCTTTGCCCAGTCACTGAAGGGTGTGACCCAGGTTGGACAGCCGTGGTGGCGCCTGAGGGAGCTCATGCTGGGACCTGTCAGGGAACCTCTTCTTGCCACTGGGCCTGAGCCCGCTTCTCGCAGGCTGTCTCCTGTCCACCACACCCCAGTGACACTACTCCCTGGTATCTTTCCCACGTGCCACAGCACTCCACAGTTTCCAAAGGACACTGATGCACCCCCAGCCCAGCCCTCAAGGCAGTCAGCAAGCCCTCAGGGAGCACCCACTGCATGCCAGGCTCCATTCCTGGCTCTGGGATACACACTTGGCCCCTGCCCAGATGGCTTGCTTCTGGGATGGCACAGCAGCACCCACAAATTGGGCCCAGCCCTACCCTCCCTTCTCCAGCCCTGGCTCCCACCTGCCCATGAAGCTGCTCCCACTGTCTATTGTGAAGATGCAGCCCAGAGTGCTCCCCACAGGCTCCTCCTATCCCAGAATGGGGCTGGGTTCTGTGCAGAGGTGGGGAGGACCTCATTCTGGCCTGCTGACATCCGAACTCCTCTAGGACTGGGTTCCCCTTCTCACAAAATCCCACTTGGGGCCTCATTAGTTTGCACCTCCCACTTTGTAGCTCTCTACAAAGTCCAGAGCTCAAGGCAGCCTAGGGGAACACACCCTCTGCAGCCCCTCTTCCTCTCTTTCCTGTCCCTCTTCTCAAGAAACTCCCACCCCCAGGCCATTCAGAAGTCCCTACATACATGTGGGTGAAGACGTGTGTTATACGTGTGCATCCAGCCAAAAATACCCTGTTGTCTCCCCATCTCACAGATAAAAAACTGGGAGGAACTAGAATTCAGGAATGTGACTCCTTTCTCAGGGTCTGTCCCCCTACTTATCAGGCCAGAACTGTGCTCATCCCACTGCTTGTCTGGCAGCAGAGGCAGCCCCAAGAATTGATCTTGGATGACTGTGTTAGTCTTATGGGAGGCATGCTGCTGAGGTGGAGGTGGTGGGGGGCATCTCTGCAGAGGGAGCTGGGTGACCAGAATTCTTAGGAGAGACTGCTTGCTCCCAAATACAGCTTGGTTGTCCCCTCTTCCCCCAACCCACTTTATGAGCTAAGACTGGTCCACAGGCTCCAGGAATAGTGGCAGCCACTGAGGGGCAAGTGGATGGCCCAGGAGACACCTTTTGTCTTTGCCCATGATGGATGCAGGGACCACCAAGGTTGCGCAAGTCCCACATCCCCTCATCCTGGGGTCCTGGAATGCCCATCAAACAATATGAGGGCAGCAGCTAGGGAGCCAAGGAGGGCTCCACTAAAGAGTCCAGCCCTTGTGATGCCCCCCTAAAGACCTCTGAAGTGCCCCCTGGGTCCTGGGCCCCCACCGCAGCCCAGGACCTCCAGATGCTGCCCCTGCTGAAGCCAGGGCTAATGAGGTGCCCACAAGTGTCACAACTCCTGAGAAGGGGTGATGGGGTCAGGAGATCCTGGTTCAAGGCTTCAGCTTGCCTCCGGGCCCCCTCTCCTACCTGAACAATGATGGAGCTTGAGGTTCCATGCTGCCTTGCAGTGAAGATGCTCTAGGATCTCAGGTGGGATCACCAGAGAGGTACTGGTATGGTGGCAGCCTCAGAGAAGTCAGTGTAGGCCGGTCACAGTGAGCTCTCCAGGCTGGTGGTCCACCTCAGCTTAGAAGGACTCCATCCCAATTTTAGCAATTACCCCTGAGACTTTCATGCATCTCAAACTCACAGAAGACAGGATATACTGATGGTCAAGAATACACACCAACATTAACTTTGGGCTAACAGAAGGTTTCCTGCTCTTCAAATTGTGCTCCTGAGAGGCAGACAGGGGTGCTACTGAAGGGAAAGGGAATCAATTCTACAAGAGGAAGAGAAAACAGAGAAGAGGAGCTTCAGACTTCTCCCAGTGGGGGAAGACAATGAATCAGAGACTCCCAAATACTCAGCCCCATTGCCACATTTTTGCACTCCTGTCCTTCTGGCAGACATTGCTAATCAACCACCATCCTCACCCTCTGTTCTGCAATCCTCCAGACCGTCATAATCAATTGATCACATGCAACTCTTGAGATGAGACCTCCATCTGCTTGGATGGGGTGGGGTTGGGGGGTGGAGTCCTCTTCGATAGGAGGTAAATCTAAAGTCCTCTCACAGAAGTTAAACTGCATAAAGTCAAACAGCATCCTTGAAAACCTAAATCTCCAAGTATAGGATCACTCAGACTCTTAATGAATCCAACCCAAGCAGCTTTTCCTCCAGTCTTGCCGCAGGTCACTGTGTCGACGGTTGAGTACCAAATGAGGGGCCTGAATGCTGTCAGGAGGCTGGGGTTTATGAAAATACCTGTCTTCAAAAGTAAGACTCACTCAGGGCAGTGGGAGAGACACAGGGGACTGAATTCAACGGAAAGTGAAGTTATTAGTTGCTGTTGTATTCGACTCTTTGTGACTCCATGGACTGTAGACCACCAGGCTCCTCTGTCCATGGAATTCTCTAGGCAAGAATACTGGAGTGGGTTGCCATTCCCTTCTCCAGGGGATCTTCCTGACCCAGGATACAAACCCAGGTCTCCTGTATTGCAGGCAGATCCTTTACCATCTGAGCCACTGGTGTGCATGCATGCTAAGTTGCTTCAGTCGTTTCTGACTCTCTGGGATGAGACCATGCCAGGCTTCTCTGTCCATAGGGTTCTCCAAGCAAGGATACTGGAGTGGATTGCGTTCCTCTCCTCCAGGGGATCTTCTCGACTAAGGGATCGAAACCGCGTCTCTTGCATCTCCTGCATTGGCAGGTGGATTCTTTACCATTAGCGCCACCTGGGAAGTCCCCGAACCACTGGAGGGGACAGCAAAAACATTCCTCCATTCCCTCCCACATAATCGTGTGCTCACAGTCAGACAAAACCTCCTGTCCCAGGGGAGCTGCCAGTTTTCTCTGCCACAACCTGCAAGCACAGAGCTGGGAGACAGTAAGCAATTTGCACTGAGTAAATGCCTGTGTGACACAAGTCCACCTAACTTGCCATCCCCTCAATGAAGGATGGAGGAAGCCAAGTGGAACCAACCCAGGAAGAAGAAAGAAGTAACTAATATCTTCTGAACACATTCCATGTCCTCTAAACCTTAACACTGGGGTAGATGCTTATCATTCTCCAAGGAGGGATTCCCCAACCTGACACTCTTCTGAGTAACCCATCACCTTTATAAACTTGGTGAGAAGCTGAGCTCACCTCCAATGACAGAAGCTGAACGTTCAGATGCCTGCTTTCCAAGGCTCCCTTGCAGCAAAGCTACAAGCATGGGACTTGAACGCTTTCAGGCAACCTGACAGCATCTCTCTCCAGACATAAAGCTGCAAAGGATCAGAGTCTCTATTGGGTGGGGAGGTAACAGTAACAGCAGCGAGGGTAATGACTTTGCAGAGGCAGCTGGGAGTGATGCAATGAATTCCATAAATCAAGGGAAGAAACAAACAGCCCACCAGGAAAAAGGGCTATGGAAATGAGTAGGCAGTCACAGAAGAGGGAAGCAAAAGGCCCATAAATTTGTGTGAAGATGCCCAGTCTCTCTGGTAAACAAGAAAAGGACAATAAAATGATAAGATGCTATTTCCCATCAGATTCACAACAACATTAAAGTCTGAAAAGTGTGAATCAGCATCCCCTTAGAGTCTGTAAAACAAATGCCAATACATAGGAAAGCTGACAATGTACATACCCTACACCCCTCATCTAGGTATATTCATATCCCCAGTAGAGAATTCCAACCCTTGCGAGATACTGATCCTCTCAGGCCTGGGAGCATCAGCGGCAGGGAGAGGGCCCGCTTGAGCCCCCTGCCCACTGCAGCGCAACCAGCCCACTCCAGGGCTTGAAACTCTGTCCTATTTACTCCAGTGTGATGTACACAAACTATGATATGCCAACAATGCTGCATGAGGTGGAAAGATGAGGAATCATTGCTTATACCCGTGCACAAGGAAGGAGATGTGCAAAGGGGATCATGACAAATTTGTCACAGTAGCGGGGGGAGAGGGTAATAGAAACAATTCACCTCTCCATAGCGGATGCTGTTGTGAGCTGCCCAGATGCCCCTCCTCCAGTCCTGAAGCATTTATGCCTCCATCTTCTGGGAGTGTTGGCTGCTAATGACTCATAGCTGAGTTCTCCTCTAAGAATGGTCTTCAGTGAAAAGGAACTGACCTCCCCAAGGTTATACACTCTCCCCAAGGAAGCACAATTCCCAAGACAGGTCAGCACCAGGACATAGATGCCCAGCTCTTTTGCCTCAGTTCAGCACAATTGAGAAGGGCTGCCCCAGCTCCAGCACTCCCCATGGGATCGACTGAGACTTCTTTTTAAAAAAAAATATTTTACTTATTTATTTGGCTGCCTCAAGTCTTAGTTGCAGAATGCGGGCTCTCTAGTTGTGGCACACAGGGTTGGTTGCTCCATGGCGTGTGGGATCTTAGTTCCCCAACCAGGGATTGAACCCGTGTTCCCCACACTTCACGGCAGACTCTTAACCACTGGACACCAGAGAAGTCCCCAGCTGAGAATTCTGCTGCAGCTGCAATGCAACCCAAGTTCGCCTTCACCCAAGCCTGCTTCCCACAGTCCCTGACAGGTATCAGTTTTGACAGTACACCCTAATAAATCCTGTGTGTACAAATCTCTGCCTTGACTCTGTTTCTCTGGAAACCCACCTGTAATAGAGGTGGTCCAAAGATGGATAAACACTCTAAATTGAGATTTTAGAGGAGGATCACCCTACCATCCAGCTACCCATGATGACCCCATCACTCAGGATAGGTGGAATACAGGAAGCAACTGGCAAGGAAGTAGTCCAGTTGTTAAGACTTTCACGGGGAGGGAGCTAGGATGGGATTCAGGTAGAGGAGAACGCACTGGTTGATACAACATCCCAGGTATTTGAGAAAGACTGCTGATAGCTATGTTGAGTGTTGTAAATGCACTGGAGCAAGACAATGAAAGGCTGAAGTTAATTAATGACCATCTTAAGGTGGGATATAAGACTCTCATCTCCTGCAGCAAGAAGGCATAAAAAGCTCAGGATAAAGCCTATAGGACTTGCCTATAAAAATAGCAGTGCTCCACTTTACTGTACACCAGAAACTAACACAACATTGTAAATCAACTATACCTCAATTTAAAAAACTAGCAGCACTCCAAAGAAAGTGAAATCCTTAGCCCCAACAAGGCTATTAATACTTATGCCAAAATTAGCACCCTGGTTGGAAGGAGTAGAACCTTGGCACTTGGGTTGGAGTCAATGTGCTCAAGAATTTTGAAACCTTAGATCCTTCTGACCCCTCTAGTCCTAGAAGTGGCCCCTCCTTTCTTAAAAGCCACTGCTTTCCTTTGCTCAAAGATGGTGCCGAGGCCACTACCTTTTAAGACAGGATTTACTCCTACCTTTCCTCCTGGTGACCACCAGTGACAAGGATCAAGTCACAGTCTGGCCACAATGCGGGGGAAAGACTATACCCCCAAAGGAGCTGCGGAATCTCATCCACCAGCTAAATACTGGCAGGAGCCAGGAGAATATGGTGGAACTAGATGTTGATGGTTCTGAACTAAGAGGGACAGACTATAAAGTTGGATAAAGGAGAGTGTATTGATATGGGAGCCCTTTCCCATGATCAGACTTAACACCCCAGCAAGGACCTTGGGGAATGGTATTCACTTGCTGCTAGAATAGATTTTGTATACTTGGAAAAAGTGATGGACCACACAAAGTGAAGAAAAAAATTCCAGAGTTTTTATGGCAGATGACAGAGGAATGAATCAGATCACTCATAGACTTTAGCATCCTAGAGCAGATATACTATATAAGGCTGAAATACCTACCAGCTACTTATGTTCCATGGAAACCCCAGAGTACGCTCCATTTACCGATGTGATAAGGAATGATGTGGAGAGGTGGCACCAACATCACTAAGAAGGTCACTGCATTTAGCCAGTCCTATACGGAAAGAAACTACATGGAAGGTGGAAGATGCTGTTTTAGAACTGACTGCAATGGGGATGACAAGATACTGAATAGATGGTTAACAAGCAGAAACAGAATGAATGTAATTATTATAATGAAAAGCAAAACCGAAGTGGAAACCTGAGAGCATGAGCCAAAGAAAGATTATGGAAATCATCAATAGAAAAAGATATCCTCAGGGGCAAGATAGAAGAGGAACTAGGTGACACTAGTGGTAACGAATCCCCCTGCCAGTGCAGGAGATCTTAAGAGACACGGGTTCCACCCCTGGATCGGGAAGATCCCCTGGAGGAGGGCATGGCAACCCACTCCAGTATTCTTGCCTGGAGAATCCCATGGACAGAGGAGCGTGGTGGACTAGAATCCACGGGGTCGCAAAGAGTCAAACACGATCAAAGCAACTTAGCACATATAAGCAAAAGAAATCAAGGATGGATTATCAGAAGACCAAGGGTAGCCATCCTGGTAAAGTCATAATCCCTTGGCCAATTTCTGGCTCTGAGCCAGTTTTCAGACCCAGAAACCACCGACTAAACAAGAAGCTAGGTCACCATGACAAAGAGCCTTCAGTAACACGGCAAGTATGCATGGAAATAATTCCCCAGTTTCTCTCCAGAGGTATCTACAGTCATTTATTTCTTTAGTAGATAACCATACACTAGAGAAAGGAATGCTCTTCCATTTCAGCAACTTTCAGGTACAGGATCTGAATTAATGCTGATACTCAAGAAACTGAAGTAGTACTATGCCCCCACTAATAGAGGACATATAGGGGCCAGCAATAAATGATATCCTGGCCCATGTTGGAATCCCTAGACCCATCTATTGGTCATTCCCCAAGCCCCAAATGCGGAATGGAAATATACATTCATGGTGGTTGTTACAACCCCCTCACTTTGGCTTATGGTATAAGAGCTATCACAGTGATGAAGGCTACGTGAGAAGCCTCTGACACCACCCTCCCATTTTGGCCAAGGAAACTAAATAGAAAATAATATTGTGGCCCAGGGAGAATGGCAGAGGTGAGTACCAGCCTTAAAACCTAAAGGGCTTGAAGTTGTGGGATCTGTCTTATTCCCATTTAATTCACTAATCTGACTCCTGAATAACAGATGGACCCTGGAATATGATAGTAAACAATTGTAAACTCAAGCAAGTAGTAGCCTCGATTGCGTCTGCTGACTGATGTGTAATCCTTGCTAAACACAACCCCCAGAACCAGACTGATCAACAAAATCTCAAAATTTTTCTAAAATATAAACTTATGCATAAAAGCAAGATACTAAGTGATATGACTATGTGAAGATTTTAGACACAAGAGGCAATACTATATACTATTTATTGCTGGACAAAACTATAATAAAGATATAAAAATGTGAGCTGCCTCACCAAAAAAATCACAGTGGCAGTTTCTGAGGAAGGGAGGAAAAGAATGAATACATAAGGGCTTCTGAAAGGACTTTCATGTTTTAAGTGGTATAGTGTATCTTTTATTTTTGAAAAACAATTTGAAGCAGAGATAACAAAATTTGTCATACGTTAGTTCTGGGTGGTGGGCATATTGATAATTGTTAGGTTATAACTTTCCGGATATTATACATTTTTTCTGAGCTTAAAGAAATTGCAATACGGTATGATCAGCTTTCTGATAGATGTGTGAGGGGATGCAGAGTTCTCAGGATAGAGCAAGTGATTCTTGTCTCTGGAGTATCAAGAGAGAAGCAGTCCATCAGTGTTCCAGACTCAGCGAGTGTTGAAGCCAAGCGAATCCTCCAAGACCAGAACAGTGGGACCACTTTGGTGCGCTCAGAACAGCCACTGGGTCTTTCCCACTCGTTCAGTGGGTAAAGAATCCGCCTGCAGTGGAGGAAACACAGGAGACACGCATTTAGTTCCTGGGTTGGGAAGATCCCTTGGAGAAGGAAATGGCAGCCCACTCCAGTATTCTTGCCTGAGGAACCCCATGGACAGAGAAGCCTATTTGGCTATAGTCCAAAGGATCACAGAAGACTGAGCGACTACAGACACACAGGACAGAAGGTGTGAGAAAAACAGTGGTGACTGAGGCTGGGTAGCCAGAGAGGAGCAGACTGGGCAGAGCCTTAAACACCCGCATAGAAGTTCGAGATCCAAGTCAACCTGGGATCTTCCAGGAGCTTCAGCCCCGATCCAGGGACTTCACACAGACACACAGGAGACTCCATGCAGAAGAAGAAACACTCAATTGTGCAAAATGTGGCCACATCTGGCCCAGATGTGCATTTTTCTGGATCTGATGTCCTATAATAAAGACACCGAATAACATACTTTCTTGACACAATGAACCACTTTAGGCCATGACCCTGTAATCAGACCAAGCTGGGTTCATATTTGTGCTCCACCATCCACCACCCGCTTGGCCTTGAACAAGACACTGACCTCCCTGAGCCTCAGTTTCCTCATCTGTAAACTATGGATGACAATAGACCTTCCTGTAGGTGGCTGGGAAGATGCAGTGAGGTGGTCCCTACAGGTGCACTGGGCGCAGTGCCCAGCACAGAGCAAGCCCTCCATGGGTGCCAGCCTCCACATCACTGGCAAGCACCCACCCAGAGCCTCCGGCCAGGTATCCTTCCCCAGAAAAAGTCACACTGCCCTTGGAATTAGTGTGGAAAGGAGCCATTCATAGGCCGTCCCCAAATTCCTCACTCCTCACACAGGAGGGGATGAAAGCGTTCCTTAATTGGTACCACAAAGACTTTTCCATGGAGAAAGAAATAGAACATCTAAATTAAAGGCAGGTTTCTCCACAGGAGGAGCAGCTGGCCTGGAGTCAGAGCCCAGCAGCTGAGCCCTTTTCCAGGAGAGAGAACGGGGTGGAGCGAGTGCTATCTGGAGAGCATCTGCACCCCACCCAAACTCGCCAAAGGGTCCTCATGTTTGGGATCTGATGGGCACCCATGGGTGGGTTGCAATGCCATTGGTGTATGGTCATACCTCCAGCCACAGCTTGGCCTGGTTGGTTCACTGTGATGGGACCCCAGAGAATAACAGAGCATCTCGAAGAGTCCAGTCCAGCAGGTGGGCTGAGCCCCACCTGAGGAAACTAGAACCCCAGCCAGGCCCACTAAGGCACTGGGAGGATGAGGGCCTTCAGCACACCAAGGTGAAAGCAAGCACCAATCAGACCCACTGAGCGGTCTCCTGGTGCATGGCTGGGTCTCGTGAATTGACTCTAGCCTAAGAAAGAACTGGGGGACCCAAAGACAGGTATAGACTTCAAGATGATCAGAAGCCCAGTGTTTGAGCTAGATAAGCATTCAATCATCCATTTACCATGCATTCATTTGTCAAGAAGCATTTGGGAGGCCCATGACATGGGCTTACCAGGTGGCACTAATAGTAAAGAACCAGCCTGCCAATACAAGAGAAGTATGAGATGCAGGTTCAATCCCTGGGTCAGGAATATCCTCTGGAGGAGGGCATGGCAACCCACTCCCGTATCCTTGCTTGGAGAATCCCAGGGATAGAGGAGCCTGGCAAGCTACAGTCCATGGGATCACAAAGAGTCGGACATGACTAAAGTGACTTAGCACTCATGGACGACCTCCCCCAGGGCCCAGGGACTCAACAGTGACATGAGCTAGCCTCTGGAGGCCAGTGAAATAATGTGAAATAATGCATTATACCTGACTTGCATGCATGTTGCTGTGGGACTATGTCTCCCCATCCACTCCCATCTCAGGCCACCTCTGCCCCTGGGCCTGGTGAGGGTCTATGACAGATGTTCCCAGATGGAGGGAGGATAGGCCTCCAGGAACCAAAGCCAGGCAGATTTCAGACCAAATCCTCCCCTTACAGAATGGAAATGCTAGGTCCCAAGTCCACCCTTGGCCTCTAATGAAATCACTGAATCAGGCAAGGATTATCAATTGATTTGTTAAAACCTTTAGGTGAACAGTGGATGCATAAGTGGACATTTGAATTATGCAAAGAAAGACCCCACAGATTTCTTTATGACTTAAGAGGAAAGAAAGAGAACTGGAAGGGTTAAGCCCACCTGGATCCAAGAGAAAGTCTTGCACCAACAATATGTGAAAGTGAAAGTTGCTCAGTCATGTCCAGCTCTTTGCGACCCTGTGTATTGTAGCCCGACAGACTCCTCTGTCCAGGGGTTCTCCAGGCAAGAACACTGGAGTGGGTTACCATTGCCTTTGCAAGGGGATTTTCCCAACCCAGGGACTGAACTTGGATCTCCTGCATTTCAGGCAGACTCTTTACCATCTGAGCCATGAGAGAAACACCAAAGATCAGTTCAGTTCAGTTCAGTTCAGTCACTCCAAAGATAGGACCACTACAAATCATGTTCTCCTCAAGTGATACAGGGGGATGTTCTCAGCATTTCTCATGATGTGCTCCAGACAGCAAATGTTTACCTGGGGCCGTCGAACTTCAGATTTGACGTCCAGGTCACAGGATGTACAGTGGATAAGGGAACAAGCTAAATGGTACCTGAAGGAAGCCACCACCCTAGTCCAGAGAGCAGAATCTTCTGCCAGATGATAGAGCCACTGTCTTCAACCACCCGCAGTAAAGTGCACTGTGATGGATGGAAAGTGATGGAAAAGACATGTGCCCAGAGGATGAAAGGTTCTAGACAAGACCCTGCTTTGGACAAACCAGCTAAAACACATTGCTAAGACAACCGCTCCCCTCACTAAATATGGGCCAGGCATAAGATGATATTTAGAAATAATTATTTTAAGTGGGATTGTGTTGTTTTAGCTCAATGGAAAATGCTCTGATTTTTTAAAAGATGCACACTTGAATATCAAAATAATTCCAGAATGTTCGGAGTTGCTTGTCATAGACAGAATTCCAAGATGGCTCCCAAGATTCCATTCTCCTAGAATTCCTGCTCAGAGTATAACTATAATGGGATATTACTCCTGTGATTAGGCTACGTTATGTGACAAAGGTGACGAGATTTTCCAGCTGTCCCTAATCACCAGACTTTAATCAAAGGGGAGATTATCCTGGGTGGGCCTGATCTAATTGGGTGAGCACTTTACAGTCAGAGGTCAGAGACAGAAGAAGTAAGAGAGATTTTAAGCAGCAGCAGATGTACCCCTGTTGGCCTTGAAGAAGCAAACTGCAATGTTGTGGAGAGGGTTATGTGGCAGGGAATGAACGGTGACCTCTGAGAGCTAAGAACTTCAGTCCAACAACCACAAGGAACTGAATTCTGCCAACAATTCTATACACTTGGCAAAGGATCCCGAGGTTAAGATGAGACCCAGCCTTAGCAGACACCTTAGTTCCAGCCAGATGAGACTGGTAGCCAAGGATCCCACTAATCCCTGCCTTGGACACCTAACCTATAGAAACTGTGAGATAATATATTTGTGCTGTTTTAAGCCATTAAGTTTATGGCAATTCATGGTGTAGCCACTGAAAACTAATACACTTATTTATTCATATTCACCAAAAGCCAGAATTATCCATCAACCAGAAACTAGATAAACAAACTATGAAACATTTACAAAATGGAATAACACTCAGCAATAAGAAGAAATGATATAGGTAACAACTTGGATGACTCCCAAAAACATTACGTTGCTCAAAAGAAGCGAGACACAAAAGATTGTGAGTTTATATGTACACTCCATGATTCCATTTATGTGATATTTAAGAGCAGGCAAAAACTAATCTATAGCAATAGAAATCAGAACTATAGCCCCCTGTGTGTGGGAAAGGAGAGGATTCATTGAAGAGGGGAATCATGAACTTTCTGGGGTAATGAAAATGTTTTATATCTTCATTAGGATATAGATTTTATGTGAATATTACTCATTTGTGAAAACTCAACAAACTGAATATTAATACTTATGATCATACATTTTGGGACTTCTCTAATGGACATGAGTTTGGGTAGACTCCGGGAGTTGGTGATGGACAGGGAGGCCTGGCATGCTGCGGTTCATGGGGTTGCAAAGCCGGACACAACTGAGAGACTGAACTGAACTGAACTGGTGGTTCAGTGATTAAGCCTCCATGCTTCCAACACTGGGGGTGTGGGTTCAATCCTTGGTCGGGGAATGAAGATTCCACATGTGGAGGGGGGAGCAAAAAAAATAATCCTATGCTTTACTGTATGTAAATTATTCCTTAAGACCTCCTTGGCACCTCGGTGGTAAAGAATCTGCCTACCAAGCAGAAGACACAAAAGACGTGGGTTCAATCCCTAGGTCGCAAAGATCCCCTGGAGAAGGAAATGGCAAACCCACTCCAGTATTCTTGCCTGGAAATCCCATGGACAGAAGAGCCCGGCAGGATTCAGTCCATGGGGTCGCAAAAGAGTCAGACTTGACCTAGAGACTAAAAAACAACAATAAGTTATTCCTCAACTTTAAAATAATAACTCTCCCTTAGGTGTTTAGAGGTTGGCAGATGGTTCTTCCTGAATCTGGGGACAAGAGCGCAGTGGGTGGAGGGGATAGTTCTTCAATATGCTCACACTCACGTTCGCACACACATGCAAACACACACACAGATGGTGGCATTCCAGGCTGAGTCAGGTTCCCCTTTGGCCTTTGCCTCATTTAATGTGGAGAAGGCAGCTGCCTTCCAGCTCCCAGGTCACTGCTCTGTATGTCCGCCTGTCAAGATAAGAAGGCCAAGGCAGATGCTGCTAATTACCTGGCCTTTCAAGTGGTCCTGGGGCCTCACATCTGGCTCCATCTCCAGCATCCAGCTTGAGCCAATAAAAGCCAAGTAAAATCACAAAGGGCTAATTTGGTGGCCAGGGCTCTGACAGGCTGCACATGACGAGGGGTGGGGGCAGGACGAGGACATGGGCGGGAGCAGGGGCAGGAGAGAAGCCTCGCCGACCAGGGCAGAGAAGGTGAAAATGCCATCCTCTTCCTGTAGCAAACTGCTTCTGCTCTGGCTGAGCCCAAAGCACATCCTGGGCATATTTTGCAACTTGAATTTAACTTGTTTTCCTGAGCACCCAGGGAGGCAGGCACCACCTCCCATGCCAGCCATCAGCCAGAGTCAGAGCCATCTTGGGAGGTTCATGCCAGATGACAGGTATGGAGATGCCAAACATGCACCCCAGAGTTCCAGTGGTCCTGCTTCCCACAAGAGCCAAGTTGTACCCCCAGAAGGTTTGTGGGAGAAGAACCTATCCCAAATGTTGGTGAGGGGAGACCTACCTCAGGAACCATTTGGGACTGAGCAGAATGGACAGTCATACAACATTTGAGGGACTTTTTAAAAAAAATTCTATTTAATTATTATATTTTTGTCTGTGCTGGGTCTTCATTGCTGTGCAAGCTTTTTTCTAGTTGTAGTGAGGGGGCTTCTCATTGCAGTGGCTCCTCTTGTTGCAGAGCACAGGCCTTAGACAGAGGCTCAGGAGTTGTGGGACTCGGGCTTAGTTGCTCCGTGGCACATGGGATCTTCCCAGATCAAGGATCGAACCCACGTCTCTCGCACTGGCAGGCAGCCTGTTTAACACCGAGCCACCAGGGAAGCCCTCTGAGGGACTTCTGCAAAGCCCTCATCCTTCTGCCCTGTCACTTTGAAATCCCACCATTGCTGCTTTAGCCACTAAGTCCTGTCTGACTCTTGCGACCCCATGGACTGTAGCCTGCTGGGCTCCTCTGTCCATGGGATTCTCCTGGCAACAACACTGGAGTGGTTTGCCATTTCCTTCTCCAATCCCACCGTTAAAGAGAGGCATTTCCTTGAGCTACAAAGGCCTTTGTGTGCACGCGCGTGTGCTCAGTTGCCTTAGTCGTGCCCAGCTCTTTGCAACTGCATGAACGGCAGCCCACCAGGCTCCTCTCACCCTAGGATTCTCCAGGCAAGAATACTGGAGCAGGTTGCCATGAACTCCTCCAGAAGATCTTCCCGGCCCAGGGATCAAACCCACATCTCCGGCATTGGCAGGCGGCTTTTTTTACCACTAAGCCACCTGGGAAGCCCTATAAAGGCCTTTAGAACTCCTTTATTAAAATGCAAGTTCTGGGGAAATGTCACCCTTTAAGTCTCATATCTCGGGGAGCAACATCCTTAAGTCTTGGAGGAGAAAGGCATTAGGTGGAGGAGGAAGAGCGGTGAGATCTCACAGAGATGGGCCTCAGTTTCCCCATCTGAGACCTTGGAACCAGACGAACTCTCAGATTAAAGCAAAAAAAGGTGAGCCTGCCCTTCCCACAGCTTATCTCTGCCTCCTCCATCAAAGACTGCAAACCAGCAGCCCTGCAAGCCGGATTCAGCCAGCGGACATGTTTGGTTTGGCCTGCAGAGTGTTTGAAGAGAATTGGGTCCAACATTTAAAAATGGACGGATTTCACATTTTTTAAATGCCAAATGTTCTGCTTCTTGAGGGAAACGGGAAACTCTGAGGGCACTGGGCTCGCATCCCCACATGGCAACAAT
This sequence comes from Budorcas taxicolor, assembly GCF_023091745.1. Taxonomy (NCBI): domain Eukaryota; kingdom Metazoa; phylum Chordata; class Mammalia; order Artiodactyla; family Bovidae; genus Budorcas; species Budorcas taxicolor. The sequence continues at coordinate 20,522,382 of NC_068927.1, read as the reverse complement.
TGCGCTATGCCAAGGCCAGCTGCCCCATGTAGTAGAGCCGGCCGATTCCTGCTCGTCTCACTCCTCACCACCCCTCAGTGTTCGCCCCCGGCTCTCTTGGCTAATTTCCTTGCCTTGCCTGACCCTTGCAGGTATCCAAGGCAGCAACCCATTCTGGACGGGCCTGGCTGGCAGCCCCTCACAGCACAGTGGACGAGTGACCCCCCCCAGCCCCGTGCTGTCCACGGGCTCTATCACAAGCACCGTTCGGCTCCCTCTTTGGAAAGCTGGAATAGAACTGGGGAGAGCGTGATGCTGAGAGCCCTTTGAAGGCGATGCCGTGGGATTATTTTGCTGAACATGAAAAGCCCAAGGCAGCAGGGCCACTGATGTGTTTTTGCAAATTCCAGCAAATTAAAAAAATGTGTGCGCAGAATTCAATTGGGGGCCAGGGCCTGGCTTTCATGAAAGCATAAATTGTTGGCCAAGACAAAGCAGCAGATTAACTTTTACAGAATATGTTTCTCTCCAGGATGCGGCTCCCATGAGCAGGCTCCTCGTCTCTGTGACGAGTGATGCCGCTTCAGCCTTTATCTGCAGCCAGTCAAGCCGCCAAGGCCAGCGGCAAGCCTGTAGTAGGACTTTAAATGGCTCGGCAGCAAATGTCAAAACTGTTTGATCTGCTTTTAGAAAATCACCTTTCAAGGCACTGGAAGACACTTGACACTTTGCAAAGAGATTAGAAACTTTTCAGCTGACTTGGAAAAAGGGCCCAGGCAGGTTTGATTCCAGTGGAAGCAGGAGGAGACCCCAGTGGTGCCCGGGGCCAGTAAGCCTGAAGCCCGTGGCTTCACTTTCAAGGGGAGAGCCAGCTCCCAGCATGGCCTCAGCTCCCAGCACCTGCCCTTGGCCTCTGGGATGATCCCCCAGAGCTAGCCTTTCTACACTCTCGGGGAGAGGAGATGGCTAGCAGGCAGGGTTGATGTTCAAAGTAACAACTGGGAAGTTGTGGATCTCAGCATTCAGCAGACTGCCAATAGCCTGCCCTGCTGTCCCAGCCCACCAGCTGGTCTGGAGGGCACAGATAGACATGCAGAACTCGGGGCAGGGCCTGAGCTGGCTGATCAGAAGGAAACTGGATCAGTCAACACAGGTACTTAGGACACGCTGAGAGGGGTCATGCAATGTCACCATTGCCCGCTCTTCCTTCCCCGGGCTGTCATGACCGTCCTTCCCTATCATACCCCCTGTCCCTCCACTGCCCTGAATCTGCACTAACAACCTGTGGCATTACTGCAACTGCTTTGCAACTGATCCCCGCCCTCTGCCCTCCTTCACCCTGTGCAAGGCCACCAGCTGGATTTTCCTAAAGTTTTCTGCTGCTTTTCACTCACCTACTAGGCCAAACTCCTGGCATGCAAACTTCCATAGTCTTCCCCTAATCATAGCGACTATTGCGGCTTGTTATATTTCAGTCATACGTCAAGGGTTCTGCGTGGTTTAACTAATTTAATGCCAACTCTTTCTTATTGGCCTCATTTTACAGCTGAGAAAATTGAGGCTTAAAGATTAATTGGTTTGGGGACTTCCCAGTGGCTAAGACTGCGTGCTCCCAATGCAGAGGGTCTAGGTTCAATCCCTGGTCAGGGAACTAGATCCCACAAACTGCTGCTAAAAGGCCCCACGGGCTGCAACTAAGAGTTCACATGCCACAACTAAAAGATCTCATGTGCTTCAACTGAGATCAGCACAGCCAAATAAAGAAGCAAAAATCATATATTTTGTAAAAGATCATTGGTTTACCTGAGGTCACAGAGCTAGTAAGTGGGACTCAGACTTGGGTATCCCTCATCTAAAACCATGTGCAGTACCAGCAGGCCATACTCATGATTCCTCTTCTCAGCAAACACTGCCAGAAAATCCCCATCTTCTAAAATCATGGCAGAGACTTCCGTGGTGGTCTAGATGTTAAAAATCTGCCATCCAAGACAGGGGACACATGTTGGATTCTTGGCCAGGGAACTAAGATCCCACATGTCGCAGGGCAACAAAGCCTGCAAGTCACAGGTACTGAGCCCCCACACTCTGCAGCCAGAGCACCACAGCTGGAGAAAACTCTGCCCACCACAATGAAGAGCCTACATGCCTCAACTTGGACAACCTAGCCAAAAATAAATAAATAAATATTTAAAAAATAAACATAAATAAGATCATGGTGAAGCTCAGTAAAATCTCTAGGCTGTACTCACACACCCCCAGTTAGCCATCTCCACAGTGAGTTGTTGTTCAGTCACTAAGTGGTGTCCAACTCTACAACTCCATGAACTGCAGCAAGCCAGGCTTCCCTGTCCTTCAATATCTCTCAGAGTTTGCTCAAATTCACCTCCATTGAGTCAGTGAGGCTATCTAACCATCTCATCCTCTGCCACCCCCTTCTCCCTTGCCTTCAATATTTCGCATCATCAGGGTCTTTTCCCATGAGTTGGTTCTGTCCATCAGGTGGCCAAAGTACTGGAGCTTCAGCTTCAGCATCAATCCTTCCAATGAATGTTCAGGGTTGATTTCTATTAGGATTGACTCGTTTGATCTCTTTGCTATCCAAGGGACTCTGAAGAGTCTTTTCCAGCACCACAATTCCAAAGCATCAATTCTTCAGTGCTTAGCGTTCTTTATGGTCCATCTCTCACATCCATACATGACTACTTGAAAAACCATAGCTTTGACTGTACAGATCTTTGTTGGCAAAGTGATGTCTTTGCTTTTTAATACACTGTCTAGGTTGAAACTTAAAAAAAAGTTATGGCAGCTAGGGAAGTGCTTAATAAGCAGTCTGCTAAATTTTAATAAGAAAATGTGTAACATTTCTTATCTGCCCATCATTCCCCATTCTCCAGCTCAGTGGCAGCCATGTGGACAGCTGCCTGCATTTTTGGTGTGGCTTGCTGGATGGGGCTGGATGACAATATAGAACTTGTTCTCAAAAAGTTGTAGTGGTGTGTTTCCTAGTTCCCTGTAGGACTAGCACAGAAACTGATCTTTGTTTTGTTCCCCTCAGGATGGAGTGGCTTCCTACATGGCATCTGTAGAAAGCATTAGACCACCTATAACTACCTGGGTGGACAGACAAGCAAGTAGTTGACAGACGTATAAGTCTGGGAAGAAGGAGGATAAGGGGAAAGATTCTTGGGGCAATGAGAGTTTCAAAGGACTACCGCATATACCAGAGAATCTGGAGTGCAACATGCATGCCAAGGGCTGGATACTCAGAAAAGATCCAATAGGCCTGTGGGCTTCCACCTTTGGCTGATCTTTGGCATCTGTGCAAGCTGGAGGTGAAAGTGAGGACAGAACTGTATATACCTGGCTTAGCATTGAAAGAGGAATCCAGCTTAGAGCTAATCTGCAAAGACCAGAAGAGTATATTTCTTCTTTTTGGCTCTTGGCATTTAAGGAAATCTCTCAGCCCACTGGCTAACCACTGAGCTAAAGGAACAGAGACTGCAGTGACCATACATAATAAGGAACACAATATTTGCAAAAAATACTTTGGAAAAGTCATTAAGCAAAATATCACTCCAGCCCTCAAAATCAACAACAGGAGACTTCTCTGGTTGTCCAATGGTTAAGAATCTGCCTCCCAACTCAGGGGAGGTAAGTTAGATCCTCATTGGAGAACTAAGATCCTGCATGCCACCAGGCAACTACTGAACCTGCTCACCCCAACTAGAGAGACCACACACAACAACTACTGAGCCCATGAGCTCTGGTGCCTGACGGTCACAACTAGAGAGAAGCCCATGCACCACAACAAAGAGCACGCGTGGCACAACAAAAGCTCCCGTGGGCCGCCATGAAGAGCCCGCCTGCAGCAGGTAAGACCCAACACAGCTAAACTGAATAATCTCTTTTAATTGACAACAGCAGTCCCTGGGGAGAATCTGATTTCAAGAGTTATTATATTATATTATTGCCAAAGAATTGGAGCTTCAGCTTCAGCTTCAGCATCAGTCCTTCCAATGAATATTCAGGATTGATTTCCTTTAGGATTGACTGGTTGGATCTTCTTGCTGCCCAAGGGACTCTCAAGAGTCTTCTCCAGCATCACAGTTCAAAAGCATCAATTCTTCGGTGCTCAGTCTTTTTTATGGTCCAGCTCTCACACCCATACACGACTGCTGGAAAAACCAGAGCTTTAGCTAGACAGATCTTGTCGGTAAAGCAATGTCTCTACTTTTTAATATGCTGTCTAGGTCTGTCATAGCTTTCCTTCCAAGGAGCAAATGCCTTTTAATTTCATGGCCGCAGTCACTGTCCACAGTGATTTTGAAGCCCAAGAAAAGAAAATCTGTCACTGCTTCCACTTTTCCCCTTCTATTTGCCATGAAACGATGGAACTGGAGGCCATGATCTTAGTTTTTTGAATGTTGAGTTTTAAGCCAGCTTTTTCACTCTCCTCTTTCACTCTTAAGAGGTGTTTTAGTTCTCTTCACTTTCTGCCATTAGGGTGGTATCATCTGCTAATATGAGGTTGATATTTCTCCCAACAATCTTGGTTCCAGCTTAGTGGGCATTTCACATGATACACTATGCATATAAGTTAAATAAGCAGGGTGACAATGTACAGCCTTGTCATACTCCTTTCCAAATTTTGAACCAGTCAGTTGTTCTATGTCCAGTTCTAACTGTTGCTTCTTGACCCACATACAGGTTCCTCAGGAGACAGGTAAGATGGTCTGGTATTGCCATCTCTTCAAGAATTTTCCACAGTTTGTTGTGATCCACACAGTCAAAGGCATTAGAATTTCTTTATAAATATATATAAAAGAGAGAACAGAAAAACAATAGAGAAAATCAACTATACAAAATGTTCATTATTTGAAATGATCAACAAAATTGATAAATTTTACTTATATGACTAAGGAAAAAAGAAAGAAAACTCAAGTAAGTCAGAATTGGCAGTGGGGCCATTACTACCTACTGTATAGAAATAAAGCAGATTAAAAGAGAATACTATGAACAATTAAATGACAGCAAACTGGATACTCTAGATGAAAGAGGCAAACCCTAGAAACACACAAACTGCCAACACTTAAAAAGAAATATAAAATTTGAGCAGACCTATAACAAGTAAGGAGATTGAATTAGTAATCAAAATATCTCAACAAAGAAAACCCCAGGACCAAACAGCTTCACTAGTCAATTCTGTTAAACATTTAAAGAAGAATTAACACTAATTCTTTTCAAAGCTTTCCCAAAATTTGAAGAGGAAGAAATACTTCCTGCTTATTCTATGAGGCCAGAATTACTCCAATACCAGACAAAGACAGTATAAGAAAACTTCAGGCCAAAATGAAAAAAAAAAAAAAAGGGAGAGACAAAGAAAACTTCAGGCCAATATCTCTTATGTATATAGATGCAAAATCCTAAACAAAATGCTAAGAAACTAAATTCAGCAGCATATTAAAAGAATCACACACCATAAGCAAGTAGGATTTGTCTCTGGAATGCACAGATGGTTCAACACAAGAAAATCTATTAATGTAATACATTAATAGAATGAGGAGAAAAAAACATACCACCTCAACTGATGCAGGAAAAGCATTTGCAAAATCCAACATCCTCTGGATAAAATAGAACTTCCTCATCATGATAAAGACTATATATGAAAAGCCCACAGCTAACATCTTATTCAATAGTGAAATACTGAAAGCTTTTTCCTTAAGATCAGGAACAAGACAAGAAGTCTGTTTTTATCATTTCTGTGAAACATGATATTGGAAGTTCTAGCCAGAGTAAGTAGGCCAGAAAAAGAATCAAAGGACATCCAAGTTGGAAAGGAAGAAATAAAATTATCTCTATTCACAGATAACATGATCTTATAATTAGAAACCCCAAAACAATTCATATGGGGGGGAAAAGTTAGAGCTAATAAACAAATTTAGCACAGTTGTAGGATATAAAGTGAAGTCGCTCATTCGTGTCCGACTCTTTGTTGACCCCATGGACTGTAGCCCGCCAGGCTCCTCAGTCCATGGGATTTTCCAGGCAAGAGTACTGGAGTGGGTTGCCATTTCCTTCTCCAGGGGATCTTCCCGACCCAGGGATCAAACCTGGGTCTCCCACATTGCAGGTGGACACTTTACCATCTCAGCCACTGGGGAAGCCCTGTAGGATGTAAAATCAACATGCAAACATTACTGTATTTCTATAAGCTAACAATGAACAGTCAAAAATTAATAAGATAATTCTACTTACAATAGCAACTAAAAATAGGAATAAATTTAACCAGTGAAGTGAGAGATTTATACACTGAATATGACAAAATATTGCTCCAAGAATAAAAATGATCTAATAAATGGAAAGACATGCTGTGTTTATGGATTAGAAGACTTAATATTGTTAAGATGGCAATAGTTAATTTATAGATTTAATTAATTTCTTTATAGATTTATAAATTAATTTATAGATTTAATGTAATCTCTATCAAAATCCTAACAGTGTGTTTTGCAGAAATAGAAAAAGTCATCCTAAAATTCATATGGAATTTTAAGGGACTAAATAATCAAAAGAATCTTGAAAAAGAGCAAAGTTGGAGAATTTGCTCTTCACAATTTCAAAACATACTATAGCTTCAATAATCAAAACAGTATGGTACTGAGATAAGGATCAATATATAGATCAATGGATAGAATAGGGAGATCATAAATAAACCCTTACCTGTATAGTCAATTGAGTTATAACAATAGTGCCAAGACCCTTCTGGGAAAAAGACAATCTTTTCAACAAATGGTGCTAGGAAAACTGTATGTCCACCATGCAAAAAAATGAAGTTGGATGGACCTTTACCTTATACCACATACAAAAATTAACTCAAAGTTAATCAAAGACCTAAATTTAAGAGCTAAAATTATAAAAACTATTAGAATGAAGCACAGGAGAAAACATTCACAGCTTTGAATTTGGCAGTGGTTTCTTGAGCATGACACTAAAAGCACAGAAGAAAAAATAGATTGAATGGACTTCATCAAAATTTAAATTGTGTGCATTGAAAGATACTATCAAGAGAGTGGGGGAAAAAATGACACAAAGCTCAACAAAAAAACAATAACCAAATTCAAAGACAGGCAAAAGACTTGACTTTTCTCCAAAGGTATATAAATGACCAATAGAACATGAAAACGGAGAAGGCAATGGAAGTCCTTTGGGCTAAAATAAATGGATGCTAGTCAGTAACTCAAATCCACTTGATAAAATAAAGAATCTCAGTAAATATAATTACATAAGTAAATATAAAAGCCAGTGTTATTATATTCTTTGTTTCTAACTCTTCTTTGTTTCCCTGATTTAAAATATAAATGTATAAAACAATAATTAAAATCTAAGTACCCCACTCCAGTACTCTTGCCTGGAAAATCCCATGGACAGAGGAGCCTGGTGGGCTGCAGTCCGCGGGGTCGCTAAGAGTCAGACATGACTGAGTGACTTCACTTTCACTTTTCACTTTCATGCATTGGAGAAGGAAATGGCAACCCACTCCAGTGTTGTTGCGTGGAGAACCCCAGGGACTGGGGAGCCTGGTGGGCTGCCATCTATGGGGTCACACAGAGTTGGACACAACTGAAGCAACTTAGCAGCAGCAGAACATGAAAAGGTGCTCAGCAACACTAGTCTTTAGGAAAATACAAATCAAAACCAAATACCACCTCAAACCCATCAGGATAGCTATTTTTTGAAATTTATTTTGAAAAGAGGAGACAACAAGTATTGGTGAGGACGCAGAGAAAATTCTCACATGTTGCTGTGGAAATGTAAAATGGTGCCCTAAAAAGTTATACATAGAATTACTGTATAATCCAGCAATTCTACTTCTAGATATATACACAAGATAATTGAAAACAGACTCAAACAGATACTCATACATCAACATTCATAGCAGCAATACTCTTAATATCCCAAAAGTGGAAACAATCCAATAATAATCAACTGATGAATGAACAAAATGAGATCTATTCATATAATGGAATATTATTCAACCAAAAGGGAATGAAATTCTGATGCATGCTACCAAATGAATAAATCTTAAAAACATTATGCTAAGTAGAATAAGAAGGCAAAAAAGGACAAACATTGTTTGATTCCACTTAAATGAGGATCAAGAATAAGCAAATTCATAGAGACAGAAAGAACAGAGGTTACCAGTGTCTGGGTTAGAGGAGAAATGGAGGGTTATTGCTTAATGGGTGCAAAGTTTCTGTCTGAAATGATGAAAAAGTTCAGAAAACAGATACTGATGATGATTGCACAACACTGTAAATACAGTTATTGACCTCTGGATTGTACATTTTTAAAAGGTTATAATGGTAAATTTATGTTATATATATATCACAATTTTAAAAAATTAAAAGTCAATTCCAAAAAAAAAGAGAGAGAGAGAGAGAGAGAAATCAAGAAATTCCCGGATAGGCAAATGATGAGGGAGTTTGTCACTAGGAGGCCAGACCTACAAGAAATGTTTAAGGCAGTCCTTTGGGCTAAAATAAATGGATGCTAGTCAGTAACTCAAATCCACTTGATAAAATAAAGAATCTCAGTAGATATAATTACGTAAGTAAATATAAAAGCCAGTGTTATTATATTTTTTGTTTCTAACTCTTCTTTGTTTCCTATCTGATTTAAAATATAAATGTATAAAACAATAATTAAAATCTAAGTTAATAGGCATGTATGTATAAAGATGCAAATTTCACAGTAATAACAAAAAACAGATTTTTGTATAGAAACGGAGGTTTTGTATGCTATTGAAGTTAGGTTCAAACCAATTCAAACTAAATTGTTATAAATTTAGGATATTAATTGTAAACCTCATGGTAAACAGAGGGGTAAATATTTATGGCCTTGTATTTGTCAGTGGAGTCTTAGATATGACGCCAAATGTCCAGGCAACAAAAGAATACAATAGATAATTGAATTTCATCAAATTTTAAAATGTTTGTGCCTCAGTGGGCACTATCGGGAGAGTGAAAAAACAGTGCACAAAATGGGGAGAAATTATTTGCAAGTTGTATATTTGAGAGGAGATTAATATCAAGTATATATAAAGAAACCTTGTAACTCAATGACAAAAAAGAAAGCAACCCAACTCAAAGGGAGGGATTTCCAGTTCAAGATGGTGGAGTAGAAGGATGTGTGCCCATCTCCTCCCACAATAGCACCAAAATTGCAACGAACTGTTGAACAACCATGACAGGAGGACACTGGAACCCAGCAAAAAAATATAGCCCATATGCAAAGACAAGGAGGAAGCCACAGTGAGATGGTAGAAGGGGAGCAATCACAATAAAATCAAACCCCATCCCCGCCAGATGGGTGACCCACACACTGGAGATCAACAATACCAAAGAAGTTCTCACACTGTTGTGAAGGTTCCGAACCCCACATCAGGCTTCCCAGCCTGGGGACCCGACAGAGGGACTGGGACTCCCCAGGGAATCTAGCCTTGAGGGCCAGTGGGATTTGATTATAGGCCTTCCAGAGGACTGAGGGGAACAGAGACTCCCGGTCTAGGAGGGCACAAAGAAATTTTGCGTGCACCAAGACCCAGAGGAGAGGAGCAGTGACTCCACAGGAAACTGAACCAAAACTCCCTGCTAGTGTTGCAGGGCCTCCTGTGGAGGTGTGGGTCAGCGAGGGCTCACCACAGGGGCGGAGGCACTGGAAGGGCCCCTTTGGCATAAACTCTCCTGGAGTTCGCCATTAACCCTATCATAGAGCTGCTAGACCCCAGGGCTGGGTCGCCTCAGGCCAAACAACTACCAGGAAGGGAGTGCAACCCCACCTATCAGCAGATAACTGGATTAAAGCTTTACTGAGCAAGGCCCTGCCCACCCATCCCTCCCATCCAGAAGTTCTCCCACAAGTCTCTAAGCCTTGTCCAACAGAGGGCAGACAGAAGAAGCAAGAAGAAGCACAGTCTCACAGAAGCTAAAACATAAACCATGTTAAAGAAGGTTAATCACAATGAAAAAGCAGAAAGTTATGTCCCAGATGAAGGGATGAGATAAAATCCCAGAAAAACAACTAAATAAAGTAGAGATACAACCTTCTAGAAAAAGAATTCGGAATAATGATAGTGAGGATGATTCAGGGTCTTGGGAAAAGAATGGAGGCAAAGACCGAGAGAAGCAAGAAATGTTTACCAAAGACCTAGAAGAGGTAAAGAACAAACAAACAGAAATAAATAATATACTGCTGCTGCTGCTAAGTCGCTTCAGTCGTGTCCGACTCTGTGTGACCCCACAGACGGCAGCCCACCAGGCTCCCCCGTCCCTGGGATTCTCCAGGCAAGAACACTGGAGTGGGTTGCCATTGCCTTCTCTGGAATAATATACTAGAAGGAATCGATAGCAGAATAACTAAGATAGAAGAACAGATAAATGACCCAGAGGACAGAATGGTGGAAATCACTGCCGCACAACAGAATATAGAAAAAAGAACAAAAAGAAATGAAGACAGCCCAAGAGACCTCTGGGACAACACTAAATGCACCAACATTCACATTATAGGGGTCCCAGAAAGAGAAGGGAGAGAGAAAGGACCTGAGAAAATATTTGAAGACATAATAGTTGAAAACTTTCTGAACATGGGAAAGGAAATAGTCAACCAAGTTCAGGAAGCACAGAGTCCCAGGAAGGATAAACCCAAAAGGAACACACTGAGACACACAGTAACCAAACTGACAAAAATTAAAGACAGATAAAACATTAAAAGCAACAAATGACAAACCAGAAATAACATACAAAGAAACTCCAAACAGGCTATCAACTGATTTCTCAACAGAAACACTACAAGCCGGAAGGCTGCTGCTGCTGCTGCTAAGTCACTTCAGCCGTGTCCGACTCTATGCAACCCCATAGATGGCAGCCCACCAGGCTCCTCTGTCCCTGGGATTCTCCAGGCAAGAACACTGGAGTGGGTTGCCATTTCCTTCTCCACAAGCCAGAAGGGAATGGCATGATATATTTAAAATGATGAAAGTGAAGAACCTACAACCAAGAATACTATACCCAGCAATACTCTCCTTCAGATTTGATAGAGAAATCCAAAGCTTTCCAGACAAGCAAAAGTCAAGAGAATTCAGCAGCATGAAATCAGCTTTACAACAAACGCTAAAGCATTAGAGAAGGAAAAGACCTACAGAAAATCAATCCAAAATAATTAAGAAAATGGTAATAGGATCATACATATCGATAATTACCTTAAATGTAAATGGGTTTAATGCACCATCCAAAAGACATAGACTGGCTGGGTGGATGAAAACATGTGCATGTATGCACTTCCACTTACCAAAATGCAGCTTGACCGCCCCCCAAATTGTATGTAATTGTTTTCTATTGTTAAGTTAATCATGTTCCCAATACGGCTTGCAATTGTAATTATCTTTTATTTTGTTGTCTGGCTATTGATTGTGAAAACTGATAAACATCTTTTACTCTTGTGATTATGTAACTATTACTCACTAAACTGAAAAATAATAGAACTCTATATCAGCAAAATTAGGCTCTAATAGAAAACCTTATAATCACTTTTTAAAATCTAGATGCATATCAGAATTATCTCAAAATGTTTTGAAAAATACAAATGCTCAGGTATTGATTTTTTTCTCCAGAGTTCCAGACATGTTTCTAATGGGCAGTTACATTTAAAAACAACTGGACCATATGATAATCTTTTATCCAGTTTGTTTCACTTTTTCTATTTCATTTTCAGTGCTTCCATTTCATTTAAGGTATGTTCTCCAATTTCCCCATCTTTTCTTTCTTTTATTTTTTTATGTTCTTTCTCAAGCCTTTATCAAGTGCAGTAGAAAAGCTTTCGTACACACACACATATATAAATATGTATAACATATATTTTAGAAAATTTATGAATTTTTGCCTAACTAAAAAAATTATGACATTTTGATTCTATTTGTTTGACTTAGTATGAATAGAGTGCTAGATTTCTAATTAAAAAGTACATATGCAGCAAGCAACATAGGTTTACTGTACAGCATGGGGAACTATGGTCAATATCTTGTAACAACCTATAATGGAAAATAATTTCAAAAATAATATACTTGCTTTAAAAAATTAAAATAATATATTTGTATTTGTATAACTGAATCACCTTGCTGTGCACCTGAAATACTGTAAGTCAACTATGCTTCAATAAAATATATGTTTTTTTGAAAATGGACAAAGGGCTTGACATTTTCCCAAAGAAGATATACAAATGGCCGATAAGTACATAAAAAGATTTCAACATCACTAGCCATTAAGGTGGAGAAGGTAGCGGCACCCCACTCCAGTACTCTTGCCTGGAAAATCCCATGGATGGAGGAGCCTGGTGGGCTGCAGTCCTTGGGGTCGCTAAGAGTCGGACACGACTGATCGACTTCCCTTTCACTTTTCACTTTCATGCATTGGAGAAGGAAATGGCAATCCACTCCCATGTTCTTGCCTGGAGAATCCCAGGGACGGAGGAGCCTGGTGGGCTGCCGTCTATGGGGTCACACAGAGTCGAACACGACTGAAGTGACTTAGCAGAGCTACCATTAAGGAAATGCAAATCAAAACCACATTGAGATAGTGCTTCACACCCACTAGGAGAGTTACATTTAAAATAAATACATAAATAAAACAGCAAGTGTTGGTGAGGATTTGGAGGAATTAGAACCCTCAAACTTTGCTGCTGGGAATGTAAAACAGTTCAGTCACTGTGGATAACGGTTTGGCAGCTCTTCAAAAATTAAACATAGAATCACCATATGATTGACCAGTTTCACTCCTAGATATAAATTCAAAAGAACTGAAAACAGGAACTGAAACAAATACTTGTCCATTCCTGTCCATTGCAGTATTATTCACAATAGCCTACGGGTATAAATAACCCAAGTGAACAAATTATGGTATATACATACAATATTATTCAGACATAAAAAGGAAGCACTGACACAGGGTACAACATGGATGAGCCTCGAAAATATCCTGCGAAGTGACAGTAGCCAGACATAAAAGGACACATATAGTATGATTCCATTTATGCAAAATATCCAGAATAGGTAAAGCCATAGAGGCAGAAAGCTGATGGGTCATTTCTAGGAACGGTGGGAAAGAGAGAATATGAAGTTGTTGATTAAGGGATACAGAGTTTCCACCTGTGAAGACGAGAAAAGCTTTGCAGAGGGATGGTGATGGTGGCTGTTCTGCAGAGAATGAACTAAATGCTACTGAATTGTTCACTTTAATATGTTATGTAAGTTGCACTAAAAAAGAAAAAAAAAAACTCTAAGAGACAAATTTCGTTTTTCTTTATTTACTGGTGAGAAATCTAATCCCCCAGGAGGCAAATCACTTGTTCAAGGTTACACAGGGCTTCCTTAGCAGCCAAGATCAAGAATCACAGCTTCTGAATCTAAGGGCAAGCCATGGCTGCCCCAACCTCAGGGGAGGTGACCCTAAAATCAGGAGAATGGGGGAGAGTGAGACACAATTTGTAGGCTCCACCTACATTTCACAGGACTAGTGAGTTGTTGGTTTTGAGGTTTTTTGAAAAAGATTTTCCATGGGCACACTTACCTTTCCAAGAGCACATGTGTGTTTCTTGTGCAGGAGCCAAAGTATTGGATGAATCCCGTAAACCTAGCCATAAACCCCTGCAATGGCTCCCGTAAGAGCTGGTGGGCCACCAGCACTGGGGAATCTCACGCACTGTGGCAAAGTCACCCCCAGACCCCACCACCCACGTCTCCCTGAGGTTATTGTCGCTGTGGGGGCTGTAAAGTCAGCATTTTATAGCATTAGCCCCTTTTTCTCCTCTACTTTAGTCACTGCCCTATATTTTTGCTATTTGTGACCAGACTATTAAGAGGTTTAAAAGTTTTCATATGCACTGGAATATTTTTAAGTTTTTTGAAGACATGTTTGAAATACACAGAAAAATAAAGCAACAAGATGAACATCCAAAAATATCCCTCCAGATTTAACATATTTGCTTCACCCCCCCCCTTTTTTTTTTTTTTTTTTGCTGAACCATTTGAAAGTAAATTGCAGGCATCATGACAGTAATACTTGAACAGGCATTGTCAAACATGCATTAGGTTCCATCCCTGAGTCAAGAAGATCCCCTGGAGAAGGAAATGGCAACCCACTCCAGCATTCTTGCCTGGAGAATCTCATGGACAGAGGAGCCTGGTGGGCTACAGTCCACGGGGTCACAAACAGTCAGACACGACTGAGTGACTAACACGCACACACACACAAACAAGAATAATTTCCCATAGTACCATTATCTGTCTAACAAAACCAACAAAAATTCATGGGATTTTCCAGCAAGAGTGCTGGAGTGGGTTGCCATTTCCTTCTCCACAATAATTCCATAATAGTATCTAATAACTAGTCCATATCCAAATCTTCATTTGTTTCAGAAATGTCTTTTATGGTTGTTTAAACTGGGACCCTTCAAAAGCCATACTTGAATTTGATTGTTGTGTCTCTCAGGTCTTCTTCAGTCTAAAACAACCCCCTAATCTTGTCTTTTTCTTCCCCCATGACACTGACTTTCTTAAAGATTGTTGTTGTTGTCCAGTCACTAAGTGAAGTCACTCAGTTGTGTCCGATTCTTTGCGACCCCAAGGGCTGTAGCCTACCAGGCTCCTCTGTCCATGGGATTTTCCAGGCAAATAGTCCTGGAGTGGATTGCCATTTCCTTCTCCAGGGGATCTTCCCAACCCAGGGATTGAGTGGATTGCCATTTCCTTCTCCAGGGGATCTTCCCAACCCAGGGATCGAACCCGGGTCTCCTGCATTGTAGACAGACACTTTACCGTCTGAGCCACCGGGGAAGTCACTAAGTCATGTCTAAATTTTTGTGATCCCAGGGACTGCAGCACACCAGGCTTCCCTGTCCTTCACTATCTCTTGAAGTTTGCTCAAATTCATGTCCATCAGCAATGCTGTCTAACCACCACATCCTCTGCTGCCCTCTTCTTCTCTTGCCTTCAATCTTTCCTAGCATCAGGATCTTTTCCAATAAGTCGTCTCTTTGCATCAGGTGGCCAAAGTATTAGAGCTTTAGCTTCATCATCAGTCCTTTCAATGAATATTCAGGGTTGATTTCTTTTAGGATTGACTGGTTTGATCTTCTTTCAGTCCAAGGGACTCTCAAGAGTCTTCTCCATCACCACAATTCGAAGGCATCATTTCTTCAGCACTCATTCTTCTTTATGGTCCAGCTCTCACATCTGTACACAACTGCTGGAAAAACCATGGCTTTGACTATGTAGACCTTTGCAGGTAAAGTAATTTCTCTGCTTTTTAATATGCTGTCTAGGTTTGTCATAGCTTTCCTTCCAAGGAGCAAGTGTCTTTTAATGTCATGGCTGCAGTCACCAGCCACAGTGATTTTGGAGCCCAAGAAAATAAAATCTGTCACTGCCTACTCTTTATCTTAAGGAATATGGCACATTCTGTATTTGTCTATCTGACTGTTCCCTTGTGGTGTCATTAATTTGTCCTCTGTTTTCTATTACATCAGAGTTAGGGTTAAAGAGTTAGTTAGTGGGAATTCCCTGGTAGTCCCGTGGTTAGGACACTATGCGTCCACTGCAGGAAGCACAGTTTGATCTCAGGTTAGGGAACTAAGGTCCCACATGTCCAGCCATGCAGTCAGGAAAAAAAAAAAAGAGTTGACTAGAGGCTGGTTCAACATCATTGACAAGAACACTTCTTCAAAGGTGAAGCTCTGCACTTCACTGTAACGTCCCATTGGCAGGAACAACAAAATTCCCAGATTAGCGATGTTCAATTTGATTCCAGGCTAAAGTGGCAACAGACAGATCTTGCCTTTATACAATCACATATTTTCTTTTGCAAGTAGACTCAAGGGTTGGTACCCTAATACTGTGCAAAAATTCAGTTCTCGGTCACCTTTTTACCTAATGCTTCCAACACCCATTGACAATGCTTGCCTAAATCAATTATTTCATTGTTGGTTGCAAAACAGCCATTTTCTATTTTCTGATTGTCTCATTCCTCCCTTTATTAGCCAGCATTGTTCCATAAAGAGGAGGTTTCCCTCCTCAAGTAGACCTATTTGGGCAAACAGAAACACAGTTCCTAAAGAAGAAGCAAGACAAATGTTCAAACAGAGTAAGTAGTCTTAACAGAAAACTTAGGAACAATGATGGGACAGAGGCAGTGGCTCAGTGGGCAGAGCCAGAGCCAGACCTGGCCCTGTGGAGGGTGGCAGCAGGGGGCACCCAAGACTCACAGCATCCTTCGTGTGTTTGATAGACGTCTACAGCTGCAGGTGTACTGGCAGACGGAAGAATGGTCAAGGCAACACATTGTCAGAAGGAGTTGCTGGCTTTCCTTCCTTTCTTTTTTAGTTAATATCTCTTGGATTGATGTTTTTTCACTAATAGATAGTTTCAGTTCAGTTCCGTTCAGTCACTCAGTCGTGTCCGACTCTTTGAGACCCCATGAATCGCAGCACGCCAGGCCTCCCTGTCCATCACCAACTCCCGGAGTTCACAAACTCATGTCACACTTAAAGCGTCCTCAGCTGTTTTCAGAGTTTGGGGGACTCTTAGTTTCTTTAAATTCTACGCTCAAACAACATTTTTTAAGAAACACTTGTCAGTCTTTTTGTTCAGCTTTCCATTTTTAAATTTCAAAATCATTTTCAAGGAGTCTTGGCTGCTGCAGGGGCTTTCCAATGTTGTCATAAATTTTTTAATTTGTCTCTAGAGCTAAGTGAAATGAAGGGTCAAAATGAACATTTTCCTTAATAACTTTGGCTGCAGCCAATGGTGATTTTTTGTTTTGTTTTGTTTTACAACTTTGTAAAACTTCTTTCAGGGACTACTATCTGCAATCTATTTTTGCCTTTAAATTTTTAAAATGCATTTAAATCCAATACTGCTTACTTTATGTATTCAGCAATATTTCTCACACTTTTATTGCATATTGACTTTGCATTCAAGTAGTTTCCACAAAGAAAAACAAAACTTCCAACAGTAACAAGGGCATGAACAACTTCTTTTATTGGCTGTTCCTGAAAACAACGTTAAGGTTTTCAATGTTATCTTAAGACTGGAATGAGAAATAAAGAGGTGAGAAATTGCTGCATAAATCATTTCTAAGTTCAACGTTCCATTCATCAGAGGCATGCCTGGAGCTCTTGCCCTCTTCGTGTCCCTCACTGTTGGATGGTGCTGGGACTTCAGTTGGGCAAATCTTTGTCGGAAAAGCACTGAGTCCTTCATTTAGCTATTTTTTGTTTCAAGCAGCCAAGTCACTGTTGTAAAAAAAAACAGCTCACAATGGAAGTTACTTAGGGTATCCTGCAACACCTGGGGAGACCTGCAACAACCTTCCTGGGCTTCCTGTTGGTGACAACCAGTTTACATAGGGGTTAGGCCTAGGGCTAAAGGGCTTTCCAGGAGAGGACAAAGATCCAGGTTATGGCATACTCAGCGTATTAACAGGCTAAGAGGGTGGTGGCAGATGCCAAATTCTCAGGAAGGAACTCTCTCTCTCTCTCTTTCTCTCTCCTCCTCCTCCCTACTCAGAATTCAAATGTCCATCCTGTTTTGAAAGAACATCGCTTGTTTCTGGATTCTGGCCTTTACTTCAGAGGACTCCAATCTTCTGTTGATTCTACAAGCTACCAACATTCTTTCCTTCCACTCCTCTTCTGCTTAAGTTTGCCGTCACCCATTTCCATTGTGTGAAACCAGAACCCAGACTGAATGGGACCCTGAAAATATAAATCCCGCTAAAGGAAAGGTAAGTCTGATGTTATGAGCCAGACATGGCAACTGAGTCTGAGAGTGGGAGAGGAATAATGGTTCTTGCCCTGCTGCCTCTTAATCAAGCTTCTCCTCCTCTCAAGCCAGTGATCATGGCAACAGGAGCTGAGACACCCAGGGGCTCATGCATCTCTGCTATGGGTCCTCTGACTCAGTCCAGGGGCCCATCCCCCTACCCACTTCCTATGGAACATGAGCCTGGCAGCTCACCAGACGGCAGCCTAAGGGTCTCCAGGGAAGGGGGTCCAGACCAGCACCAGACAGCAGCTTGAAAACCCAAGATACCATAAAGGCACCGCCTGAGCAGCACAGGGAGTGTGGCTTCATGGAGGGCCTGGGAGAAGTGGTGGCCCAGAGGCTACGGTACAGGATCGAGCTACTTGGTGGTGTGAGATAATGCTTAACGAGAGAGGCTCTGAGGACAGCCTTCATGGCATTTAATACCAGCACTGCCACTTCTCAGCTGTGTTCTCTTGAACAAGTTACTTCCCGTCTCCGTGTCTCCATTTCCTCCTGTGTAAAATGGGATGATATTAGGTATACCTACTTCAGGGGAATTTCCTAGTGGCTCAGACGGTAAAGAATCCTCCCACAATGCAGGAAGGAGACCCAGGTTCGATCCCTGGGTCGAGAAGATCCCCCAGAGGAGGAAATGGCAACCCACTCCAGTATTCTTGCCTGGAGAATTCCATGGACAGAGGAGCCTGGTGGGCTACAGTCCATGGGATCACAAAGAGTTAGACACGACTGAGTAACTCACACACACACACACACACACACACACACACACCCCTACTTCTAAGGGTTGTCGTGTGGATTAAATCAGCTAAGTCTTGTACAGTGCTTGTACCACATACCTAGCAACTACTCAATAAATGCTGTCATTATGACGGGTTGACAAATGCGCTTTCAGGATCTATAGTTCTATGAAGGAAGGTGGGAAGGGAGGAACTATCTAATCAGGAAGAGTCCAGTAGATGTGTTAGGGTGACCTCATTTGAAGCCACAGGCTGGTGAAGCTTAAGGACACCTGAACACTCAGTGGCTGGTTGCAAGCCCTAATGCAGTCTAGGGCAAACAGAACTCTCAAGTACTAGGAAGGGAACATAAACTGTTTGGCAGCATCTACATAGAGCTAAACACTTGCCCCTCTAGGACCCATCTATTCCACACCTACATGTATACCCAATAGAAATTCATGCATGTGACCACCTAAAGATCCATGTAAGAAAGTTGTAGAAGGATTATGCACAATAGCCCCAAAAAGGGAAATTACCTAAATGCCCAGAAACAGTAGCTGGGTGGATATATATGGATATGTATATATATCCATATATCCATATATATATATTTCACAGTTGAATTTATTTATTCAATTATTTAATTAATTTATTTATATGAGACTATGTGTGCATATATATTATTGCTGTTAGTTGCTAAGTCATGTCCAACTCTTTGTGACCCCATGGACTGTAGGCTGCTAGGCTCCTCTGTCACGGAATTGTCCAGACACGAACACTGGAGTGAGTTGCCATTTCCTCCTCCAGGGGATCTTCCCAACCCAGAGATCAAACCCACATCTCCTGCGTGTCTGCATTGGCACATGGATTCTTTACCAACAAGCCAATAGGAAAGCTATGTAAGTGAAGAAATACATATATATGTATACTTCTTCAGCAATGGAAATAAGCAAATAAAACTACACCTAACCAACAGTATGGATGAATCTCAAACATAATGTTGAGTAAAAGACCAAGCACAACAGAATATTCCCTGATAATTCCATTTATAGCAAGCTCAAGTTCACAACCAGACAAAACTAATTCATGTCGTCAGAAGCCAGAAGAGTGGGAGGTATCTGGGAGGGGACATGAAAGAGGTTTCTGGGGTGCTGGTGAAGTTCTATTTCTTGCTCTCGGTTCTCACTTTGTGAAAATTATCATACTCTGATGATTCATGCATTTTCCCCTAGGTACATTACATGTCAATAAAGACACACTTTTTTTAAATGGCTGGAAAACATCGTTTGTATTAGTTCACGTTCAAGCGACTTATTTGCTTCCTCTCACTAAATAAATGCCAGGCACAGCTCTAAGCACAGAGGGGATCCAGGGTGGTCCAGACACAGGCTTAGCTCCTCAACATGCACACGTGGTTGAGCCTCTGCCCTTTCTGCTCCAAGTCCTTCCCTCATCACAGGCGGCTCTTGGGTTGCTGATTCCACAGAAGAATTTTCTACCCTGGGTTTCAGTGTCAGGACTGCCTGCGCAGGCTCCTTAGACGGAGGTGCCCGCACTTCCACAGGACATCTTAGAGCCGAACGTGCTATCAACTCCTACCCCTTCTTGCTCTGCACCTTCCTACCTCCCATTTACTGTGTGCCAGGCACTGTGCCAAGCACTTTACGTGGAGGAGCCCCTGCTTGGGCTTCCTGGACCTGCCTCAACCGGTTACAGATGCGCCCTGCTTCTCACGGAGCCCCAGGGAGAGGGATTAGGGTGGAATTCGACTTGGCGTTAAGCAGATGTTATCTCTATGTGCTGCCTCTATCTGACCCAGCCCTGTGATCTTGGGCAAGTCACTCCACCTATCTGAGCTTTAGAGTCCTTGTCTGAAAAAGCAAATTCCTCTGGTACCTACTTCACAGGGTCATTGGGATACCGAGAGGACTAACGCTCGTACAACGCTTAGCACAGCACCTGGCACACAATAGATGGCAGTGACAAGGTTCAAATGTCCCAGGTACACAACTTAAACTTCCTAAGGAAAGGTCTCAACCAATAGATGTCAACAACCCAAACCTCACAGTGAAAGAAAGTCACAGTCAGAGAGTGAGGGCAGAGAGGCAGCCAGAGGATGATGGCAGAGGCATGGGTCCCCTTGGCTCCTCTTGTCCTCTGGATCAGTGACTTGGAGAATCCCGCTGGGAGGACATGGAGAGACAGGAACTCATCAGCACCGCTGACAGGCGAGTAGGCTGTGTGGCCCATCTGAGAGCAAGTGGAGGGATTCAGCAGCACTGGATCTACTTAGGACCTGGCTCTGCTGCTGCTGCTGCTAAGTCGCTTCAGTCATGTCTGAAGCGACCCCATAGACGGCAGCCCACCAGGCTCCCCCATCCCTGGGATTCTCCAGAAAAGAACACTGGAGTGGGTTGCCATTTCTTTCTCCAATGGCTGAAAGTGAAAAGTGAAAGGGAAGTCGATCAGTCGTGTCCGACTCTTAGTGACCCCATGGACTGCAGCTTACCAGGCTCCTCCATCCATGCGATTTTCTAGGCAAGAGTACTGGAGTGGGGTGCCATTGCCTTCTCCAAGGACCTGGCTCAGGGGTCTGCAAACTTGCAGGTCAAATCTGGCCAGACCCTGTTTTTGTAAATAAAGGTTTGTTAGAATATAGCCATGCACATTCATTTACATATGGGCTATGGCTGCTTTAGTGCTACAGTGAAAGAGCTGGGTAATTGCAACAGAAACTGTATGGACCACAAAGCCAAAAACATCTACTGTCTTACTCTCCACGGAAAGTTTGCCAACCCTGACCTAGGACCCAGTGACCTCACATCAGGAAGAAATCCTCCCACTGATCCACAAGGGATGCTCACTGGTGCACTGCCCAGTGAGTGTCCATTTCTAGGGAATCAAAAAGCAAAATGTGGGTGATACACAATATAGAATATAATTAAAAGCAAAAATCAGCAATATGGGTAGTTCTCGATATTGGGCTGAGTGATAAAGAACCAAAAAATAAAAGAACAATGAAAATAGCTAACCCTTGTTAAGCATTTGGGCTTCCCTGGTGGCTCGGATGGTAAAGAATCCACCTGCAAGGCAGGGTACCCAAGTTCAATCCCTGGGTTGGGAAGATCCCCTGGAGAAGGAAATGGCTACCCACTCCAGTAGTCTTGCCTCCAGAACTCCATGGACAGAGGAGCCTGGTGGGCTACAGTCCATAGGGTCACAAAGAGTTGGACATGACAGCGATTAAGCACATGCCAGGCAGCTCTATGATGTACGAACAAGTAGACCATCCCATTTCACAGATAGAGACACTGAGCCTCCAAATGGCTAAGTAGCCACTAGCCAGTAACTAAGCCGGGGTTTTGAACTCAGGCAGTTTGAGCGCAGAGCCTGTACTCTTGACTGCTACACTGTACAGAACATAATGTTTCTCTCTATTCTAAAATTTCATGCACCAAAAACGTAAATTTTATGTTATCTGTATTTTGGAGGAAAAAAAGGAAGTGAAAGTTTTAGTTACTCAGTCATGTCCAACTCTTTGTGGCCTATGGACTTGGTGGCTCCTCTGTCCATAGAATTCTCCAGGCAAAAATACTGCAGTGGGTAGCCAATCTCTTCTCCAGAGGGTCTTCCCGACCCAGGGATTGAACCCAGGTCCCCCACATTGCAAGGTATCTTAGCACCATAAAAAGAGAAGAAACAGACATCCACATACAAAGCAACATTATGTGTTTAAGCATGTTTACCCAACACATGGGAAGACTGCCTCCATGCTGGCAGAATGCGGGGAGGCAGGAAAATGGCTTGCGGCAGGCAGGGGGTGGCTATAAAACACAGACAAATGATAGCAGCCTGCTACAAACTGACTCCATTCCGTGCACCTAAGGTCCATACTTTACCCAGCTTCAAGATGTTTAGAGAGAATTCCAGCACGCCAAGTGCAGCATGAGGGTCCAACCGCAGGCCATGGCGAACGCGGCCAGCTGCCTGGTCCCCCACCTTCCTCCCTCTCACCTGCAGCCTGGCAGCTCGGCGGGCCGCCCCAGTAGCCGCCGGTGGTGCAGGAATTGGGGGCTGGCACGGTAGGCCTGGCAGGGCACCACGGGCTGGCTGCCTTATCGCGCCGGACAGAACAAACAGCGTGGGGCCTGACACGGGCTCTCCCCGTGGCCGCAGCAGGGCAGCCGGCTTTTTTTTCCCTGACCATCTTTGAGCTCGAGATCAGACAGAGGGAAAGATTAAAACAAATATGAATTTAATCAAGGGATTCTGCTATCCTGGGGTGGGAACAGGAGCCTGCTGACATAAAGAGGGGCTGAAGCGCTGGGGAGCCAGAGCCGAATCAAAGCCGCTTGCTTACCACTAACCGCTCAGATGATCCATATCATAACAACAAAAAAGAAAAACAATTATTTATTCTTTTTGATGTTGCAGCTCAGCAGCAACTTGCTTTTTGAAGAGAGCAAGGTCAAAACCAAGTTATTGTTTTTGCCTGAAACTTTGACAGGAACTCCGAGTTCTTCCATGTGACCTACTTAGATCAGGGATACGGGGAAGTCAGAGATGTTCATTTCTTCTGGGCCATGGATTAGGGCTTCCTTTCTTCTCCTGCCCTCTCTCCCTCCCCCTCACCATTCCTTGAGCCCCTCTCTTTCCATGAAGGGCCTGAATGAGATGTCTTGGGGAACACAAAGTCTGCAAACCTTCTATCTCCTCCAGGAGAGCCAGAAGCTGAGCTCCCTGAATGCACTCCTCCAAGCCAGGCCCGAGAAAAGTCACCCTTCCACTGCCTGAGTTACTTCCCCGATGCCACAACCTCCCCAAAGGCCAGGGATACAGCAAGGAGCAATTCAGAGGCCGCCTCTGCACGAAGAAAGTTTACCTCGCATGAAAGCAACGTGATCAAATAACAGGTTATAATTCAGGAGATCAACATCACCACAGGGGTTCATGAGAAAACAGGCTTTTGTAATCCAGGCCAGGGATCCAGAGGCACCCGCTCCAGGGAAGTGGCATTCAAGCTAAACCTCAAGGATGAGTTCAGGTCGGCCAGGGGCAGAGGGAGGAAGGGTTGGGGGCAGAGAGAAAGCTTGTGATAAGCCAGCAGATGAAAGAAAGGGAGTTCAAGGAACTGAAGGCACTCCTGCCCTGGGCTTCTGGGTCTTAAAGGGAGGAGATGGTACAGGACATGGAGGTTGGATGGGGACCAGTTCTCGGGATGGTGGTGGTCAGGGGGAGCTTCTTAGGCTACAGCAAGGAGTATCTGTGTTTCCTCTTCATAAAGATGGAGAGCCACAGTGGAGGCCTTTCAGTGGGGAGCAATGTGGCCAAGTTTGCTTCAGAAGAATGGTTGTAAGGTCACAAGACTAGAGGGGAGAGGTGATGCTGGCAGGGGCCAGACAGGTGTCAGGAGAGGTGGGGAGAAGTGGAGAGCTTTGGGAAGGATGTACAGAGTACCAACAAGACCCTGTGCCTAAGGAGAGAAGCTTGGCACCAGTGTCTTCCTTCATTACCCAAGAGGAGGCAGGTTGGACTTGGGTGATGTTATATTTTGGGTTTCAGTCCAAGTGGAGATATCTGGTCAGATGCACAGGTCTAGGGCTCAGCAGACAGGGGGCTAGGCATCCAGATTTAAGAGGACGCAGCACCTGTAGACCCCAGCATCTCCGCCTGCCCTTCAACCTTTGACTGATGCCTCCTTGGATCCGAGGGCTTCCCGGGTGGCGCAGTGGTAAAGAATCCTCCTGCCAAGGCAGGAAACACAGGTTCGATCCTTGGGTTGGGAAGATCCCTTGGAGTAGGAAATGGCAACCCACTCCAGCATTCTTGCCTGGGAAATCCAATGAACAGAAGAGCCTGGGGGGGTCAGGGGCAGGGGCTACAGTCCATGGGGTCACAAAGAGTCTGATGAGACTGAGTGGCTGACCATGCATGCCTTGGGTCTGGATTTTCACATTGACTCCTCCACCAGAAAAGTTGAAACCCTGGAGACCCCTTCACACTGTGCCAAGCTCTGGGTCGGGTGGGATCAGAAAGCACTATTAGACCCAGCTCCAGTCCCATCAGATGAGTCTCCTTCAGAAGCCAAAGGGATGACACACTGTGCCCCAGGACAAGTTCCCCTGAAGCAGACCCTTCGACAAGAACATGAGCACACGCAGCTTATCAGGGAAGTGGTCCCAGGACACATCAGTAGGGACTTAAGGAAGTGAGGCAAGAGGAGAAGGCATCCAAGGACAGGTTACCAAGCAGGTGACGGCAATGGATGAAAGGGCTTCTATCCCACCTGGACCCAAGGACCTTCCTGAGGGGTATCCCACCTGAGGGATGAATCCACCACTTCCCAACAGTCCCCCACCATGGGCTGCTCCTGGGACACTTCAGGCCTGCCCCCATGTGGGGCCAGTCACCCTCTCGCATGCAGAGAATGAACTCAGATTATCACACAGTTCTTTGCA
This sequence comes from Budorcas taxicolor, assembly GCF_023091745.1. Taxonomy (NCBI): domain Eukaryota; kingdom Metazoa; phylum Chordata; class Mammalia; order Artiodactyla; family Bovidae; genus Budorcas; species Budorcas taxicolor. Next base: position 20,497,354 of record NC_068927.1, on the reverse strand, counting down.
GTGAGAAGCCAGAGGTGGGAGCTATGAGCCTCAAAGGCATCTGGGTAAGGCTGCTGCTGCTGCTGCTAAGTCACTTCAGTCATATCCAACTCCGTGCGACCCCATAGACGGCAGCCCACCAGGCTCCACCGTCCCTGGGATTCTCCAGGCAAAAGCACTGGAGTGGGTTGCCATTTCCTTCTCCAATGCATGAAAGTGAAAAGTGAAAGTAAAGTCGCTCAGTCGTGTCCAACTCTTAGCGACTCCATGGACTGCAGCCCACCAGGCTCCTCTGTCCATGCATCCACCAGCAAATCACCAAACTGAGTGAGTGAGTGAGTGAAAGTCGCTTAGTCGTATACAACTCTTTGCGATCCCCATGGGCTGTAGCCCACCAGGCTCCTCAGTCCATGGGAATTCCCAGGCAAGACTACTGGAGTGGGTTGCCATTTCCTTCTCCAGGGGGTCTTCTCAACCCAAGGATCAAACCCAGGTCTCCCACATTGCAGGCAGATTCTTTACCACCTGAGCCACCAGGGAAGCAAAAACTGAGGGAGTTCCCAATAAATGAATGGATTCTCACTATTGAAAAAAAAACAAAACCAGAGAGCGTTTTCTCCAGACTCCCCAACTGCAAGAAACATCAGACAGCAGGAGAAAAAGCAGAAATTAACATATTAATAATATGACCCCATTCGTACCCCATCAAGGGCCAGACAGAAGCCAGAATACTGGAGGGAATAGGTTGCCAGACAGAGAAGCAACACATCTGAAAATATGCCAGAAAACACCTCACACCCGAAGAACAAAGGAACGGCACCCTTTAAATTGTGAAGGGTTTTTACTTCATTTCTTGCTTGAGGGAAGCAGGTGATGTTTCTTCCGACAAAGAAGTGTCTGCTGGGGAAGAGCAGGGTCTGGAAGCTGGAGGGGACCCTGGAGGCTGGGAGGTTTCACTGGGTTTTTTTTTAAGATTTTTTTTTAATGTGGATCATTTTAAAGTCTTTATTGAATTTATTACTATATTGCTTCTGTTTTATGCTTTGGTTTTTTGGCCATGAAGCTCCCTGATCAGGGATCACACCCACACCTCCTGCACTGGGAGGTGAAGCCTAACCACTGGGCCACCAGGGAAGTCCCAGACGTTTCTCTCTCTGTTGGCAATTCTCCAGCAGTCCCCCCAAGCAGACCTTACCATTTCCACACCCACTAGCCCAACTTGCAAATTCTAATCCCTGTGCCTCTTCCTCTGGCAACCAGAGCCTCGGCCAGAAGTGCCAGCAGATTACCATCCCCTAAGGAACAGCCCGAACAAACAGTGGACGGGGAGCTGGTAGGTGGTTCCCCCAGGCCCTCGCCCCAGTAGGGTAACACAGAGGCCTGTGCTTCCTGCACTTGCAGCAGTCCCCGTGGTCCCAAGCTCTAGAGGCATGCCTTGGCAGCTGGCTTCCAGCCACCTTCCAGCCTCTCCCTCAGTTACGTCATGTCAATAGCTTGAAATCAGCCATGGTGGAAACATTTACACCATGGAAATTGGCAGACACTAGAAATAAGGTGTTTTGTTGAATTTTTTTTTTAAGCCAGTTTACCAGCACATCACTGCTCCTCTATCAGTGTTTCTTGGCATTCAGTTCAGTTCAGTCACTCAGTCATGTCTGACTCTTTGCAACCCCGTGAACCACAGCACACCAGGCCTCTCTGTCCGTCACCAACTCCTGGAGTTTACCCAAACTCAAGTCCATTGAGTCGGTGATGCCATCTAACCATTTCATCCTTTGTCGTCCCCTTCTCCTACTGCCCTCAATCTTTCCCAGTATCAGGGTCTTTTCAAACGAGTCAACTCTTTGCATCAGGTGGCCAAAATATTGGAGTTTCAGCTTCAACATCAGTCCTTACAATGAACACCTAGGACTGATTTCCTTTAGGATGGACTGGTTGGATCTCCTTGCAGTCCAAGGGACTCTCAAGAGTCTTCTCCACACCACAGTTCAAAAGCATCAATTCCTCTGCACTCAGCTTTCTTTATAGTCCAACTCTCATATCCATACATGACTACAGGAAAAACTATAGCCTTGACTAGACGAACCTTTGTTGACAAAGTAACATCTCTGCTTTTTAATATGCTATCTAGGTTGGTCACAACTCCTTCCAGAGAGTAAGCATCTCTTAATTTCATGGCTGCAATTCCCAAATAAATTAACTCGTACTCAAACCCTCACTCAGGACCTGCTCCTGGTGAAACAAAAATGAAGACAGCTCCCCTGAGTCAGGGAGACCAAGGACGGTCATCTACACCACACAGTGGTGTCACAGAAATTGGAGGCCTCTTTCCAGTCCTTACATTATGTTCCAGCCTCTTCTGCAGGCCTTCCTTCACCCCCCACACCCAGCACAGCCATATCTGTCCCCAATTTGTTTCAATAGTCCCAATTCTTCTCCCCTGTCTACATCTAAACCCTTCAACCACTGGGGGACTTCCCTGGTCGTCCAGTGGTTAAGAGTCTGACTTCAAATGCAGGGTACAGGGATTCGATCCCTTGTCTGGGGACTGAGATCCCACATGCTGTGGGGCAACTAAGTCCATGTGCTGAACCTAGAGAGAAACTTGTTCCACAATGAAGATCTCACCTGCCACAACTAAGACCTGAAGCAGACAAGTAAATAATAAAATTCTAAATAAAATTAAATAAACTCTTCACCATCAGACTTCCTAGTTTATCTCACTAAAGCAACACGATGTATATTCCTACCTCTGGAATCTAGGTAGACTCCTGTGACTTGCTCTGGGCAATAAAATGAGGTGGAACTGATGGTCTATCCAATAGGATCCTAGGTCTTGTGAGAGCATTGCTGTTTCTCATCTTGTGACTCTGCTGTCACCAGGAGGAGGACATTCTGGGCTGCTCAGCTGGTCCCAGTGGAGAAGAAGAGAGAATGGGAACAAGAGGCAACCCAGATAGCTGCCTCAGATAAGCCTAGCCTGGAGCAGAGCCTCCAAGCCAAACCACAGAGGTGCGAACAATAAACATTTCCTGTTGCAGGCTACCAGGTTTCATGACTATTTGTTACGATAGGGAACCATCCCCACCCACTCTCATTTCAAGCGGTTCAGGGAGAGTGGATCCCATCTCCCAGCTCCAGAAAGGATGTGTACCAGTCTGTACCCTGGCATCCTGGCCTCAGTTGCTATTTCACGAATGGGCATGTGACACAAGCCAGGTCAGTGAGGTCCAACCTTGGGGCATTTTCTGGAACTCCTGGAAAAGAGGTACTTGCTTCCCACTGGGACTGCATAGGTGGTGGGATGTCAACCAGTTGCTCTGGTAGCCATCTTGCCAGTACAAAGGAAGTGACTTTTGGAGAATGGAGCCATTGTGTGCTGGTGAATTAGCTCTCCTCCCACAGAGAAAAAGAATAAAGATAGCAAGCCCTGGTTTGTGGTATTTGCCAATTTCCATGATAGAAATACTCCCACCATCGCCAATTTCATGCTACCAAAGATTTAGCAACACTGCCCAAAATTCCTGGATGTTTTACAGTTGGCTCCAACACACCCCTGGAATGGAACCTATACCACGAAAAACAGAGCCAAGAGATGGAAAGATAGGCAGTATCCTGGTGATATTATTTGAGTTGAGCTCTGGATCGAGCCACGCCTGAAATTCATTAGTACCCTTAGACTTTACTCTCATGTGAGCCAACAACTTCCTTTTGTTTTTCAAGCCAGTCTGATCTGGGTTTCTTTTATTTGCAACTGAGAGGAGACTGACTAATCCACACTCCCTCATGCCCCACCATGCTTCCATCCTTTGAGAAATAATAATAAACAATTTTACAGTAGTAACAGTAACAAAGCAAGACTTAATTGAGCACCAATGATGTGCCAAGCACTTTACAGAATACTTCTGCTAATAATATTCATATCAATACAGTGAATCATTTATTTCCCATGACAACACTATGAGCTAAGTACAATTATTAGTCCCATTTGACAGATAAGAAAAGTGAGGCACAAAGGGTGAAGTCATCATCCCAAGGGCCCCCAGTTAAGTTGAAGAGCCAGGATTCAGTCCTCAGGAATGTGGCCCCAGAGCCTGTGACTCATTGCTGTGCAATACTGTCCACAAGGGGAGCATGGTGGAGTGTGTGCCAGACACACAGAACAGAAGTCTACCCCAGATGGTTACAACCCCTCATCTGCCTACATTCTCCTTCATTAAAGTAGCCCAGGGGCCTGGCAGGGGCCTGACTCTGCCGCAAGCGGGGAAAGTGTGAGTTGGTGTCCCAGCCCTTACCACCCTGCCACCCTTCCCTCTCCAGCTAGCCTGCACCCCTCAGTCTCCAGGGGTTCTCCACCTCTGGCACCCAGCAACAGGTGCAGCAGGAAGACAAGGCACCAGATGTGCCTGGAGGCAGGGAGCTATGGAAACCCCACTGCCAAGAACAAAAACCAGAGTCCCACACTGGGACATATCACAGGAGAAGGATGGGGAGGAGACAGACAGACAGACAAAGTGGGAACCACATAGGGAGGGAGCAAAGGCAGATAATAAGAAAAAGAGATTTGCCCTCCCCCTTGCCCACCTGTCAACACATCTAACTCTCTCCTCTCTGGGGCTGAGAACAAGATGGAGAAACAGGAAGATTTTTTTTTTTTTACGAAGTATATTTGATTTACAATGTTGTGCTACTTTCTGCTGTACAGCTAAGTGACTCAGTTATACATATATGCACTCTTTTTTAAATGTTTTTTTTTTCCATTATGTCCCAGGAGATTGGGTATAGCTCCCTGTGCTATCCAGTAGGACCTTGTTGTTTATCCATTCTAAATATAATAGTTTACATCTACTAACCCCAAACTCCCACTCCCTCCCACTCTCTCCACCTCTCCTGCTTGACAACCATAAGTCTGTTCTAACCAGAATATGGAGACAACGTAAATCCACCTAAAACAACCTAAATGCATTGACAGATGAGTGGAGAAAGATGTGGTACATATATACAATGGAATACTACTCAGCCATAAAAAGAACAAAATAATGCCATTTGAAGGGGAGACCTTTTAACACCAGCAGGTAGATGTCGGGTGGCTACGTTTCTTTAGTTTCAATTCTTCTCAAGTCTCAGATGCACAGCAAGAGCCTCCAGAGAAGTGAGTGAAGACATGCCCATATGAGGGGGATGTTCCTCACTTGACTGCATCCTGGGCAATGGGCCTGATGCCCAGGGAGCCCCAGGAACCCCTCTCGGCCAAGGCTCCAGAGGCCACTGAGCCCTGCAAAGGGGCAAAGGGAGGTGTTAGAGGGCCAGTGTGAAAGGAACCTGCCAGACATGATCCAACTCTCGCTTCAGGATCCGAACTCTCTTCTGACCCCACAAGTTGCCCAGTCTCTCAGAATAACCGAGTCCTCCCGTGGAACGAGGACTTGAGGTCTTGCTTGTCCCTGACCTGCTGCGTGACCGTGGCTAAGCCCTTACCCTCCCAGGACCTCAATCTGCCACCTCTAGAGGGGCTCTGGTGCTCTGGGGGCCTGTGACCCTGCAGACCTTCACCAAACTTCAAAGCCAGTGATGCCCTCGCAAGGACACTGCTCAGCACCCCCCGGAGGTCCACCCTGCCCCTCCCCTGGAAGCCTCCCATAGGGTCCAATTTTCAGCCTCCTCCCTACCCACCCATCACACCTCAACTGTCCCATTCCCTCAAGGACTTGCCAAGGAGCTGAACTGAGGGGAACTGGGAGGGGAGACAGGAGCTGAGACCAGCCCAGGGCACCACCCCTGCTGAAGAACAGGTCAGCATCAGACTGGCCTGGCCCTTTGGCCTTTGGGCATTTAAGACGGGCTTCCCAGGTGGTGCTAGTGGTAAAGAGTCCATCTGCCAATACAGGAGACCTAAGAGACGCGAGTTCAATCCCTGGGTCTGGAAGATCCCCTCTAGGAGGGCACTTAAGACAGTGCCTCCCTTGGAAAGACAGCTGAAGGCTCCTCCACCACTCTGAGCCCTCTAGAACGGGGCCGATACCTGAAGGAGAGAGCGTGTGTGGGCGGAATCACAGGTCAGAAAACCCCTCCCCAGTTCCCAGAGAGACAGACCTTGAAACCGTCAAGGAGGGAGAATGGGAAGGGAGGCGGACCCATGGGCACCTTGGCAGGCCTCTCGCGGACGACGGGCATTGGCAGCCAGCGAGGGTGTGCGAACGGACCCGTGTGCGATGGAGCCACGCATCACACAACCACGGCCTGGTGCCAGATGTCAGCCGCACGGTGCAGCCCGCAAGCCCCACTCCCCAAAACCAGAGGCATCCCTTCCAGAGAAGAAAGAAGAGGGAGCTTCATCATTAATAGCGCTGGCGGCAAGGTAAGGGCACCCACCCTTTCGGTGCACCCTCGCCCATAATTATGCCAGCCAGGCTTTCATCCCCACGCACACGCAGAAAGTTTATTGTTGTATTTCGGCCTTTTTCCAGTCTCCTCCGCCTTTTATGCAAGGGGAAGGGTGCTGAGGGGTCGAGGCATCCTCCCCCAGCTCCTCTCCCTGCTTCAGTCCTTTTAGAAAAACACCCAAAGCCATAATTTGTCTTAGAATTTCTTTTGAAACAGCTACAAGAAAGACTGACGACTGCTCTTTTCCCTCTGTTTCTGATTCCAGCCATCCCTTTATCTGGCTTTCATTAGAGCCTCGGCCGCGCCTCTTTTGTGGGAGAGACTGGAGGGAGCCGAGGCAGTTTCCCAGCCGCTGTGATGTTGCTAAAGATTAAAAAGGAGCTTTGAAGCTGCACCAGTTCTCTCTGTGCCCCCTCGGTACAGGACCTCAGAAAGACCCAAGCCATCTGGCAAACCTGACATAAAGACAAAATAAAGTGATTGAAACAGTCTCTTCAAAGCCACAATGGCAGATTTGTTGATTTGGGTGTTATCTTTCATGCGAGGCCCTCAGAAGTCACCAGAACACCTAGGTAATCTCGGGCAGGCCTGACTGCAGTGGATGGAGCCTTCCAGGCCAAGGCTCAGAGAGGGGCCCAGCCACGCCAGGCGGAGCCAAGGGACGGATGGAGGGGGCCACTGCAGGTGGGCCCCAGGAAACTCTGCTATCGAATCCAGAGCTGCCCTGGCAACGGTCTCCAGTGAGGCTGGCTCAGTCCAACCCCCCCACCCCCCCAACCCAGTGTCCCACCTCAGGAGGGGCGCCTGACACCAGCCAGACGGAGTCAGGATGGGATGGGAGGCTGATGCGAGGCTGTCCTGAGTGGGAGGGGAGTGGCACGGAGATGAAAGACCGCTGCCATAATTGCAACCGACAGCCCGTTAGTAACGCCCTGGCAGCTTCCATATCAGAACCTGCTTCTCACGGCTCCCGGCTGGATGAAGCCTGGGCAGATGGCTGGCTGCCAGGGCCCTGGGGAGGGTCTCCGTTAGCCGACTGCACCTGGGACAAGCGAAGATCCTAGGGGAACAGAACCACAGGCTACGCTGACCTGGTCCTGCATGAACGCCCTGGCTGACACCTGGGGAATCTGAGCCTGGCCCTCTCTGAACCTCAGCCTGCCCTCTCGCAAAAAGGCTGTCCCGACCCTCATGGGCAGAGTTTCTCTTATCCTCTTGGGTAGCAGTACCCAGAGCCCAAATCCCTGGGCTCTCCACTGGCCCAAATGGGGAGCCTGGAGAAGCCGGCACCACAGCCAACAATACAAACTTAACAGACACCCCCTGAGTTCTAGGCCAGGAATTTGGAAGATATCACCCTCATACCCACCCATTACCACTGCACCCTCCGATAAATCATTCCCTTCTCAGTGCCTCAGTGGTCCTCATGATGAAACCTGAGAGTCGGAGTTCACCAGAGATGTTCAGGTGCTGGGAAGAGCTGGGTCCTAGGAACACTCCTTACGGGGCCAAGGTGGGGTCAAGAGAAAGCTGAGCAGGCAGTCCTCTAAATCCCTGCTTCTCTGCTTTTATCTGATAAATACATCAGGTTTCAGGTAAAATCTCCAGGCTTGTTCTAAGTCTTTGCGGATAAAAACACACATATGAGTTAAAAACTGCAGATCTAGAGGGTCCTGGCTCCTTCCTTCTGATCTGCCTGAAACTGTGATTCTAATTGGATCCTAATGAGCTCAACTAAGAGCTGAACTTCATTCTACCCAGTTTTAGCAAAATGACGAATTCACACAGTGTGACCACAGATCAACAGCCAAGGAATCTACTGAAGACCTACTCTGCACTCTTACCCAGGAAAATGTAACACTTGCCTGTCCCCAGAGGATGTATCTAAGGGATGCCCACCTGCAGAAGACGTGATAAACTGCCGCCTGTTCTCTAAACCATGGAGAGAGAGGCACTGGTCACAGGTCTGGGGGACAGCTCACCATCCCCACCTTTCTTTGCCTCCTCCCTCGGCCCAGTTGGAGGTCTTGGGTCCCAGCTTCTCCTCCACTGCCCTGCCCCTTTCAGAGGGCCCAAGAGGGAATTTCTCATCAAAACTGGCCCCCAATCACCCTTCCTTCCTCCTAGAAGCCAGCGGGCCCTGGCACCAGGGTGGGAGGCTCACAGCAGAGACTTCCTGGCATCTCAGCAGTGATGCGCCAGCATAAGATTAGGTTGTCTGTCCTCTTAAAGAGAGGGAGGAAGTCCAGCTCCTGGAAAAGCAGGGCAACAGAAGAGCACAGGTGGGAGGGGGTGGCCGCTCAAAAACCCCAGACGAGAGCCTTTTAAGTAGACAAAATGTCTCTCCTTTTCTAAACATGCCTCCCTATCTTCTTTGCTGATGAGCTCCTACTCATCCTTCAAAACCCATATCCAACATCACTCCTTCTTTGAAGGCTTTTTCTCCCTCAGTTCACATGCCACATCATACATACCTATCTTAGGTAGTTCTGAAATTAAATGACAGTAATTTCTCCAAGAAAAGGGTCCATGTCTGAAAATCAAAGGATCTCAGTTCAAATCTCAACCCAGCTGTGAGACTTCAGACAGGCCTCTGAGCCTCTCAATTTCTTCATCTGTAAAGTGGAGAAGGTAAAACATCCTCTATGGTGGTTTTGAGTATTAAAAAAGGTAATATACATTAAAGAGCCTGAGATAGTGTCCAGTGCATAGAGGAACTCAAGAAAAGTGAGCTTCATTTCACCCCTAGGAGAGGGTGAGCATCTCAAAGGCAGAAACCAGGTCTTCATTCATTCATGCATGCATTCATTCATCACCACTGAGCTCTTGTTTGTTAAAGAACAAGCCCTGAGCCAAAAGCTAGGTTCTCCAGCAGGTCATGAAACAGACACTGGCCAAGTGTCATCAATCTCACGGTTGATCTTCCTGACCCATGTTTCTCCAGCACCCACTCCGGCTGTCACTGTTCCACCCTTCCAAGATGGTTGGCTAAGGCCAGGCCTGCAGAGTCCAGGATGGAAGTTGCCTGTCCCCCAGGATTGTCCGTAGACGTCTCTCCTACACTAGGTGTCTACCTTTGCAAGATAGAGCCTTGTCTGAACACTCTGGGAAGAGAGAAAGGAAGAAATACCATCACCCCCACTCTCAGGGAGCTCCTGTTCCACTGGGAGAGATGCTCACTTCTTCCTGGGAACTTTTCAGCCTGATGGAAGAGACAAATACGAGTACTCAACTTTTAAATCTCTCAGTCTGATGAAAGAGTCACATTCTCCTGATATGGGGAACTCCTTGTCTGAAAGCAGATTGCAGGTTCTCATTTTCCCAATGGCACAGGTACGTTCCTCCCTGATTGTAGAGCTCCCAAGTCTGATAGAGGGGACACATGGCTCCTGATCTCAGCCCAGTCTATCCCTGATGGGGATGAGATTGTTCCTGTCACGGGAGGGTACCTCCTCTGGTGGGAGAGGCAGTCTGTGCTCACAGATAGCTTGAGAGTCAGATAAAACAACAGGCATGGAAAAAAGAGATTAATCTAGAGTCCCTTTGAAAGGCTAGCTGTGCAGAGTCTCTGTCTGTAGCCTCAGAAGTGATATTCCTGGCTCCGCAGATACATCATCCTAATCCACAGGGCTGGACACAAATGACACAGACTCATCCGCCTCTCGAGCATCCAGCCAAGCCCCCTCACCGGAGGCTCCCAGCCAGAGCTGGCCTGAGGCCACTGTTGCTGGCATCGTATGCCAGTCTTGCCAGGGGAGCCTTTCTCACGATCAGGGACATCTGGGCTGGCCCAGCTCCCAGAGGCCACAGACATGAAAAGCGAGGGGCTCGGCGGAAACACCATCTGCACATCATAAAGCCTCTTGGTGGTTCCCAGAGGCTGCCTCCAGCTGCAGCTGTGCTGCCCGGAAAAGCAGAGGAAGGTACCAAGTGGCCAGCAAGGGGGAGGGGGGCAGGGGAAGGATGGCCAAGAGGTGAGGGTCGGGCTGGAGTTCTTCCACCCAGCACCGAACACACTTTGCAAATGAACGTCACCTGTTTGTCTCCCTGTCACTGCCCAAGACCACAGGTCGTGCTTATCCCCGAAGGTGAGCTGGTGACATGAGCAGTGTGCGGTAGTGGTCCTGCAATCAGATTCTGGAGTTGTACAGCCTGGGTTCAAGTCAAAGATCCACTCTCTAGGCGACTGAATGGACTTTGCTGAGCCTGTTTTCATGCCTGTACGTTAAAGATACAAATCATCACACCCATCATCGTGGGGTTGCTATAAGAATTGATAGAAGTAGTCAATTAATAGATAGAAGTAATCAAGTAAATCGATGTAATTGATAGAAGAAGATTCAGTACCTGATTTAAAGAGGTACTCAGTCTCTATTCGCTTTTATCGTTGTCTTTTCTCCCAGATACTGTCCTGAGGCTCGGTGAGCAGACACCTAAAAGGGGTGGAGCTTTGGGGATAGTTCATTGACCACCTCCCCCAAGGCCCCGCCTCCATCACCACAGCCACAGCTGATTGGACAAGAGGTGGGACCTGGCCCAGGAGAAGCCATCTATTGGCAGTTGAGCAGAGCCTGTCAGATTCTTCCCGGAGAATTTGAACAGGGAGGGGTCAGCCTGTTAGGTAGTGTAAGTCAATGATTCTCTGAAGAAGAAAAGCAGAGGTGAGAGAAACAAAAGTTTCCTCAGAAAGATATTGGGAGTGAGAGCCCCTGGTTTGGGCTTCCCACGTGATTTCCGAGTAGACAAGGCTGTTGGGAATCTCCTGACTTTGGAGCCTCTGAGATGAATCCTGCAAAGAAGCACAAACGTACATACACACATGTGCACTCCTTTCTACTTTTTCTTTGCAGTTCCCCTCCCACATCTGACCAACTTCCAAAATGGTAAATCCCAAAGGAGACTAAATTTGTTGAGTGGGTGCAAAAGCTGAGAAACAGAGATGAATCGTTCTGGACAACAGAATTTTTGGAGAGGGCAGAGAGAAGAGGTGGGTGGCTTTCGGAGAGAAAATACTGGTGCACAGATCTCATGGGGAATTCCATAAAGTGTCTGCACTGTGGTGTGAGATCTTAAGAGCAAAACTTCATTAAAATCACCTCATTCACCATCTCAGTTCTGCTCGCTTCCATGTCAGCTCCGTTCTTATAGGGTCTGCCCTCCATGGCTGGCAAGACAGCGGCTGCAACAGCTCCTAGAGCCACAGCAGCCCTTAATCACAGCCAACAGGTGTCTTGGTTTGGGCTCTCCCAGAAACAGACCCTGAGACGGGGATTTGAATATGAGTGGTTTATTGGGAAGTGATCACAGGAAACAGTGGTCGGAGAATGGGGAAGTGAGCCAGGGAAGGAAAAGAAGCCAATAAAGGGTGTGTTACTGAGCCAGTTATCTCCGCAGACGTCCAGAGCCTAATCTCACTGGGGAGCTGTGAGAAACAGGGTAGAGTGTGCACCCAGAAGGAAATTGCAGCATTTATCGACCAGCCCCCATCAGCCGCTGGTTGAGGGCTGCTCCAGGGCTGGGCCTAGGACTCCTTACATTTCTCACACGAGGCATGTTATTCTTCTCATCCCAGCCCGAGCCGCTCCCTGGTTACACTGATTCTGTTACTCAGGCCTACATATAGCACAATGGACTCAGGCAGAGTTCCATGAACTGGCAGTTGGAAGTTCAGCCAGTGTTTATGGAAATGACAGATGCCAAGGGGCTCTGGTAGGGGCACAGAGAGTAGCTACCCCAGCAAAAGTCTCACTGTTATCTTAAAGGTTCTGACTGGGTCATATGTTAACCTCTGAACCAATCACTGAGGCCAGAGGGCTGTGCTATGCTAATTACATTAGGCACGGGAACAGGGAGATGAGAGGGTAGGAGGCGTGAGAAGTTGGTGAGAAGGTGTTCCTTCTGTATTTCATTGAAATGGGTGAGGGTGGACACCAGCAGCTCTCAAAAAATAAGGTGAATGGATGCTAGGTGGCCAGAGAAACAAAAGACGCATGGGACCACTCCTCAAGACTACATTGGAAGGTAAGAAGGTTGTGTTTGGCTTCTCAGAAGTGATTCTGACCGAGCCTCTGAGCTGGTCACTTGCCCATATCAAAGGATAAAACATTAATTGACGAGGACTTCCCTGGTGGTCCAGAGGTTAACACTCCATTTTGCAGGGGACACAGGTTTGATCCCTGGTCAGGGAACTAAGATTCTACGTGCCACAGAGCAACTAAGCCCGGTGCTACAACTACTAAGTCTATGCCACAACTAGAGGGTCTGTGTGCTACAACAAAAGACCCCACGTGCGGCAATGAAGACCAGACACAACCAAATAAATAAAAATAAATATTTAAAAACCACTAATTGAATACGGACTTTTTCACTCTGCCAGGCTCTGAGCGTGCACACATGAAAAGGTGTCACTTGTGGTCTCTGAGAGCTTCTGCGCAAGGGTAGCAGTGGCGGGGGTGGGGGTGAGAATGACAGTGACTACTGTTTCAACTACCATCTCTTCATATTTGTTCATGATATGGCCCTGACTGCAATACACACAGTTTTTATGACCCATCAAGCAAAACTTAAAACCACCAGTTAAATTATGTTATACCATGGGTTGTGATTTCTTCCAATTTCAGGAATAGGAAATGTTAAGAAAAAAAAAAAAGTCCATCTTAGCACTGATGGATTTCAGTAATACTTTTATAGTTCATAAAGGGTTTTTCACAGGCATTATCCTGTCAGATGCATGTTATTAATACAAACCTATTAGGGGTAATATCTTCACTATTTCCATCCCAGGAAACCATCAGAAAGATCAAGTGACTTGCCCAAGGTCCTTAATAAGCTACTAAATGGTGAAAATAAGATTCTGTCTAGTGGCAGAGCCAGGATATCATCAAGCATGCTTGGCAAACTTCTTTGAGTCCTGACTCTTCTCTTTTACCAAAGGTGGACTCCTCCCACCTCTGGTTCCTTCCTGGTCAAAACTGACAGGAAGCCCAACCAGCAGCACACCACCCACCCACATACCTACACTTGAGATATTTCCATTTCCAGAACCCTTACCCCTTAGAATATCTTCAATTAGAAGTGCTTGGTAATGGTTTATTTGATAATTTCCTCACACATTTGCCTAAATGATCTCAGGTTGAAAACCAGGGTTGGCTTCATGAGCAAGCGGTCCCAGGATAGATGGTCATTCTACAGGACTGCCACCAGAGGGCAGCTCTGCCTGGCAACAGTGGTAAACAGGAGGTTAACCTTAGAGGGCTGCACATGTCTACGGACCCCATCTGAGAACGGCAAATAATACTTACTGCCAACCCTTACTAAGCCAGTTTTGTACTAAGTACTTTCCATGCATCAACACACTGAATTATCACCTATGAGGTCGCTATATTTATTACCCCATCCTACAGATGAGAAACCTGAGGGTTTGCAGAAGTTAAGTAATGGGGACAAGGTCATACAACTAGAAAGGGGTAAGCCATGTATCTGTTCTATGAAACCCCAAGCCTCCTGATGTCAGGGGCTGTGTCTTATTCTTGTCTGAGGCCCCCACAGACTCTAACACAATCACTATTTGCTGGATGAAAATCTGTTGACATGAGAGTCTTGGGGCTCAGGGGCTGTCACTGCACCCCCCACCCTCCCGCCCCACTAGTCCCTGCCCCTGGAGGAGATCTCTAGGCTCAGTTCAGGCAATACCTCATCCAGGTGTGCTGCTCATTCGATGGCGATTCTTAGCGCTTGTCCAGGCTCTGTGGTGCCAGAATCTCAGGGACCACAACTCACCAGCAGAAAAGAGAGCTTTAGATTTGTCAGTGGCTTGGCAGCTCTGAACTCTCATCCCGTAGGTTGCAATCTCTGCCACTTGAACGAGTGGCTGGCTATGCAGTTGAGGGGGCAGGGTGGGAGAGCACCTGTAATGAGAATTCATTCAGCAACCATCACTGGGTGTCCACTGTGAACAAATACCAGGTAACTACCTTGAGGGAGATAGAGGCAAGGGTGACACAACCTCCTCACCCCAGTCCCCTCTTGGAAGAAGAAATCAATGACAGCCAGAAGAAGGAACACAGAAGGAAGTCCTGCCTACCTGAAGAAAGAACCCCAACCCTCCAATCATTTAGGCAACAAAAATGTATTATGCACATGCTAAGTGCCAGCTGCAGGGGACCTACCAGTAAACAAAACACCTCTTGGCCTCATGAAGCTCTCAGTCTAATGGGGAGACATGATGCATAAATATGTCGTTGCAAACGTGATGTATTTAAAGGAAACAGGGAATGCACAGGGTGCTATGAAAGAAACTAAAAGGGACTCGTGTCAGCAGGGTTTAGGGGGTTATCTTTCTGAGAAACATAAAAAAGAACTTACTGTATGAAAAATGTGGAAACAGCTTTCCAGAATAAGGGAAAAGCAAGTATGAAGGTCATGTATATAGAAGAATGTGGCATGTTCAAGACTAAACTTAGGGATATTGGGTGGGAGGTTCAAGACAGAGGGGACATATATATATATATATATATATATATATATATATATACACCTGTGGCTGATTCATGCTGATGTATGGCAGAAAGCAGCACAGTATTGTAAAGCAATTATCCTTCAATTAAAAATAAATAAATTGTTTTAAAAAGAAAAAAACATTAGGGATATCATGTCTGGAGTGTAATGAGTCAAAATGGATTGTGGCAGAAGACTGGGTCAGAGAGGAGGGCCCAGGGAAAATACTTAGGTTTTATTTTATTTTTTTCTACTATTTTTGGGTTGCGCTGAATGGCATGTGAAATTTTAGTTCCCTGACCAGGGATCAAACTCATGCCTTCTGCAATAGAAGTGCAGAGTCTTAACCTTGGACCACCAGGGAGTTCCCCCCAAAGCTGAGGTTTTATCTGAGTGTAAAGGAAGGCCACCAAAGGGTTGTGAACACAGGGATGGTGCAGCCCAAGCTAATCTGTGTTTATTAGGTCACTCTGGCTGTCAGGGGGAGAATGGATGGAGAGTGAAGCAGAGTTGAAGCTGGGAAACATGGCAGCTCTCATAAGTTAATGTCAAGGACATATAGATGAGTGGGTTGTTTCCTCCTAATAGGGGATCTGGGGGAAGGCTTTGAGGAGGGGATTTTACCCCGAGTGAAAGCTGAAGAGGCAAGAATAAACGAAAAGGCTGCATTCCAAGTTTTTTCCTCCTGAGTAAAGGGAAAACTTGTTTTTCCTTTTTC
The DNA here is from genome assembly GCF_023091745.1 of Budorcas taxicolor. Classification (NCBI taxonomy): domain Eukaryota; kingdom Metazoa; phylum Chordata; class Mammalia; order Artiodactyla; family Bovidae; genus Budorcas; species Budorcas taxicolor. The sequence goes on along the minus strand of NC_068927.1, from coordinate 20,481,777 downwards.
TGCCTCAGAAATGAAAAAGAGATGGGCATTCATCAATCTGTACTTTCCAAATCACCTACATGGAGGTTTAAACAATTATAACAAACCGTCAGCGGTTCCAAGTGAGAATAACATGTCAAATGACAATGTCAAATTTGGCACAAACAGATCTGGCTGAGCCTCACAAATTTTATCCTGGGGCTGACAGTGTCAGCAATTCCAAGTCTGATCCCCAGCTGCCTCTGAAAGACAAGATCACAGGAGAGAAAGAGGCAGAAAAAGCCTCCCTGGTTGCATTTCCCTGAGCAAATGGGCATGTTTGCCTCTGGGGTGAGCAGGGCAGTATCGACTAAACCAATCAGAACATGATTAGCCAGAAAGAATCTGTCAGCTCTTCACTGGTGACCAGTCTCATGAGGGCCAAGAGTTCACATTCTGTGAAACCTGTTGGGTTCACTAAACATCTAATGTTTTGGTTCAACTAGGTAATGCCTGCCAGCCAAGTCTGCACAGCAATGTGCCTCCAGCCCGCATCCCTCTCAGGACAGGCACTAGCCCTCCCTGATGTCCGTGTCCTCCCCTCACTGGGCCCTCACAACAGCAGTCCCCTCAAAGCAGGTACAAAAACTGAGTTTAGAGACTATTTTGTTTTTGCTTCTAATGAACTGCTTTGCCTATCCAGCACCCACTCTCCAATCCTGTGATAACAGCATCCTAATTTTTCTTGGGGACCTCAACTTAAGCCACGTGGACTAGGAGGTACAGGCCTCCCATCTAAATCCCAGGGGTGGATTTATGATCTAGATTTGACCTGTTATTGAAATCCACCACCATCAGGGCCACCTCCTGCCCCTTCATTGTGATTGGTTCAGAGTAGGCACGTGATCTAAATCCATTCAATCAGAAAACCCCATGACTTTTTGCTGGACCCCTGGGGGAAGGAGCACTCTCTTTTCTCTGAATTGGGGTCTATGAAGATGTCAGCCTGGAGCTGCTGGATGGAGGTCATTAGAGCCTGTCTGAGAACAGGACCAGAACAGAGGAAACAGCCCAAAGACAGAGAAAGCCTCTTACCTTGTGACATCATTTGAACTTCTGAATGGAGCCATGCCTAAAGCTTAACCTCATTAGGGGTGGGTTTCTGACACCAACAAAGAGCATTCTGATTCCCAGGTGAAGGTTAAGGAATACAAGGATAAGGACTAGACCCTCTGATTTCTATCCAAGGGGCTCTCACCCTGTATCATTTTCCAAGTAACTTTATCCAACCACATACCCAAACCTGACTAATCTGTATGGCTTTACAATTTACTGAAGATGGATATTTTTAAAACAAAAACATCTGATCACAGCATTGTTTAATCTAACTGGATCACAGAGCTGTGGAAGGGCCCCTGGAGATCATATCATTGAGTGGTTTTCAAAGATTTTTTTAGCAACTTCTTATTTCAAATGAAATATTAAGCAGGGCTCCCTCCTGTGTACAGGAAATAAAGCAGTGTCTTGTTACTGCAAGTGTATTTTATCTTTTAAGTTAAAAGTGTTAACATTTAACGTTTACTTTTTAATAATCAGTGACCTAAATTTCAATGTGTTTGTTTCTAAGGTATAAAAATTGGTTAAATAGGAAATCAATAGAGAAAATCAATGAAACAAAAAGCTCATTCTTTGAGAAGATCAATAAAAGTAATACACCTCTAGTCAGGCTAGTAAAAAGAGAAAAAACACAAATTACTAATACCAGAAATGAAAGCGGGGCATCATTACAGCTCCTACAGACATTAAAAGGATAATAAAGGGATACTATGAACAACTCTATGCCCACAAACTTGAGAGTCTAGATAAAATGCACCAATTCCTTAAAAGACACAATTTTGCCAAACTCACAAAAGAAGAAATAGACCATCTGAATAGGTCCATATCTATTAAAGACATTGAATCAATCATTAAAACCTTCCAGAAGAGAAAGCCTCAGGCCCAAATAGGTTCACTGGCCAAATCTACCAGACATTTAAAGGAAGAAGTTATACAAATTCTCTGCAACCTCTTTTAGAGGACAGAACACAGGGATGACCCCCTAACTCATTCTATAAGGCCAGCATTATTCTAATAACTAACACCAGTTAAAGACATTACAAGAAAAGAAAACTACACACCAATATCTCTCATGAACATAGATATAAAAATCCTAATAAAATATTAGTAAATAGAATCCAATAATAAATAAAAAAATTATACTCTATAACCAAGTGGGATTTATCCCAGGAACACAAGACTGATTCAATCTTCAAAAACCACTTAACATAGGGGACTTTCTGATGGCCCAATGGTTAAGACTTTGCCTTCCGATGCAAGGGGTGTGGGTTTAATCTCTGGTCAGTGAGCTAAGATCCCACATGCCTCTCAGCCAAAAAAAATAAAACAAAACATAAAACAGAAGCAATACTGTAACAAAGTCAATAAAGACTTCAAAAATGATCCACATAAAAAATTTTTTTTCAAATCACTGAATTGATGCTTTTGAACTGTGGTGTTGGAGAAGACTCTTGAGAGTCCCTTGGACTGCAAGGAGATCCAACCAGTCCATTCTGAAGGAGATCAACCCTGGGATTTCTTTGGAAGGACTGATGCTAAAGCTGAAACTCCAGTACTTTGGCCACCTCATGCGAAGAGTTGACTCATTGGAAAAGACTCTGATGCTGGGAGGGATTGGGGACGACCGAGGATGAGATGGCTGGATGGTATCACAGACTCGATGGATGTGAGTCTGAGTGAACTCCAGGAGATGGTGATGAACAGGGAGGCCTGGCGTGCTGCGATTCATGGGGTCGCAAAGAGTCGGACACGACTGAGCTACTGAACTGAATTGAACCGAACTGAACTGAACGTAATCCATCAAATGGACAGGCTAAAGAAGAAAAATAACGTGATCACATCAACAGACAGAAAAAAAAAGCATTTGACAAAATCCAACACCCATTCATGATTTTTAAAATCTCAGTGGGGATTTCCCTGGTGGCTCCCCTTGTGGCTCAGTTGGTAAGGAATCTACTGCAGTGCTGGCAACCTGGGTTGGGAAGATCCCCTGGAGAAGGAAACGGCTACCCACTCCAGTATTCTGGCCTGGAGAATCCCAAGGACTGTATTGTCCATGGGGTCGCAGAGTCGGACATGAATGAGCGACTTTCACTTTCACTTTCCAGTGGTTAAGAATCTACCTGTCAATGCAGGGGACATGGGTTTGGTCCCTGGTTGGAGAAGATCCCACATGCCACAGAGCAACTAAGCCTGTGCACCACAACGACTGAGCTCACAGGCCGCAACTACTGAAGCCTGCTCGCCTGGAGCCCGTGCTCTGCAGCAAGAGGAGCCACCATAATGAGGGGCCTGCACACTGCAACTAGAGAGCAGCCCCCCACTTGCCACCACTAGAGAAAGCCCCTGCACAGCAATGGAGACTCAGTGCAGCCAAAAAATAATAAAAAATTAGTAAATTCCAAAATAAACACGTAAAAATTTTAAACTCTCAGTAAACTAGGAACAAAGGGGAACTTCTTCATCTTGATAAAAACTATCTACCAAAAAATCGACAGCTAACAGCATACCTAATGGTGAGACACTCGGAGCTTTCCCTCTAAGAACAGGTACAAAGCAAGGATGTCTCAACACTCCTTTTCAACATTTGTACTGGAAGTTATAACCAATGCAATAAGACAAGACAAGAAAATACAGATTTGGAAGAAAGAAACTGTCTTTACAGATTACATGATCATCTGGGTAGAAAATCTGAAAGGACTGAAAAAAAAAGCTGGAACTAATAAATGATCATAGCAAGGTTGCAGGAAGCAAGGTCAATATACAAAAGTCAATTCTTTTCCTATACACTAGTAATAAACAAGTAGTATCTGAAATTGAAAACACGAGACCATTTACATTAGCATTTCCCCCCAAATGAACTACTTACATATAAATCTAAAAATATATGTACAAGATTTATACAAGGAAAACTAAAAAACTCTTATGAATCGAAAAAGAACTAAATAAATGGAGATATATTTCATATTCACAAATAGGAAGATTCACTATTGTCGAGATGTCAGTTGTTCCCAAATTGATGTATACATTCAATGTAATTCCAATCAAAATTGCAACAAATTATTTTATGGATATTGACAAACTGATTCTAGAGCTTATATGAAGAGGCAAAAAACCCAAAGTAGTCAACACAATACTAAAGAAGAACAAAATTGGAAGACTGAACAACTCAACTTCAAGGCTTACCATTAAGCTACAGTAATCAAGAGGGTGGGCTTCCCAGTGGCTCAGCAGTAAAGAATCCACCTGCAATGCAGGAGACACGAGAAGATCCCCTGGAGGATGACATGACAACTCCCTGCAGCATTCTGGCCAGGAAAGTCCCATGGACAGAGAAGACTGGCAGGCTACAGTCCATAGGGTCACAAATAGGCAGGACTGAAGCCACTGAACATGCATGCATGCAGTCAAGTCAGTGTGATCTTGATGAAAGTACAGACAAATAGATCAATGGAACTGATAACACAGAAATAGATCCACATAAATATAACCACTGACAGGAGGAAAGGCAGTAAAGTGGAGAAAATGGTCCTAGGACTTCCCTGGAGGTCCAGTGGTTAAGATGCTGTGCTTCCAATGCAGGCAGAACCAATCCCTGGTCAGGGAACTAAGATCCCACATGCCACACAGCATGCCCCCTCCCCCCCCCCCCAAAATCCCTAGAACAATTGAACAGTCACATGTTTGTTCGGTGAAAAAAATGAATCAGGACACAGACTTCACATCCTTCGCAAAAACTGACTTTGTGTTTTCTGTTTGATCAAGGGTTCTGGGTTTGTCGTGGCAGAAGTGTTAGACACTGAGTCGTGGGCCATTCAGTCTCACTGTTTGAAACCCCATGGACTGTAGCCCACCAGGCTCCTTTGTCCATGGAATTCTCCAGGCAAGAATACTGGAAAGGGTTGCTGTTGCCTTCTCCAGGGGATCTTCCCGACCCAGGGCTCAAAACCAGGTCTCCCACATTGCAGGCGGATTCTCTATCATCTGAGCCGTGAGGAAAGCCCTGTCATGGCAGACTCTGAGCCCAGATGACTTTGGGGTTATCAGCAATGGGCACCATGGCTTGGACTCATGGCACTCAAGCAGCTCTGGAGCCACGAGGACAGAGGCAGCCCAGGCTCTCTGCAGGGACAGATGCCACCTGCCACCTCTCCTTTGTTCACTCAGAGGCAGGCGCCTGGGGCAACTCCCTGTGACTGTGAACAACTCTGGGAGTTGCACTGTCAACAGCCTGCCACAGCGAATCACTTCAGGCCGCTGCATCCCCAAAGATCTGCCCCCCGACCCCACCTCAGCCCCCTCTGGGCCTCTCCCAGCAGCATGAACAAGCTGATGCCAGGTAAGCCCGTCCTTGCTGCCAAATGGGAGCTTCTGCTGTAGCCCCTGGGGCTCTGGGCTTGGGAAATGCCACCTCCCTTCCCTTCCTACAGGGACGGAGTACAGGGCACACTTAGAGCATCCAGGAGAGTGGGCCCTTTCCCACCCGTGACACTGTGCAAGAAGTCTTTTCACGCCTCACTTACCCTGACCCTCCCGCCCACCACACAGACAGTGCAGGCCTGTTTCTACCCATTCCTCAGAGGAGAAAACTGAGGTTGAGACAAATGAAGAGAAGAGAAGTGTAGCCCAAGGACTATTGGTCATGGGAGTTCCTCGGCCTGCCTCACTGCTGCATGAGGGGGTCTTTGGGAAGCACAGCAGGGCAGAGGAGGGGGTCATGGGAGCCCCCGATGTTCAGGGCTTTCAGCGGAACCTGGATCAGGGGGTCGGCTCCCAGGAAGCCCTTTTCATCTGTCAGCTGTAAGGGAATTCCTGTAAAGGGTCAGCATTGGCTCTCCCAGAACTGCCCCAACCGGGGGAGGCTACATTCTACCCCCAGGATGTCAGCTGTCCTACCTCAGGTATCCAGGACGTCAGCTGTGTCCCTCTCCACAGGAGTGCCAAGACTGGAAGGCCCCACTGTGGTGGGAGCCTGGTGCACCTCAGGGTGATGAGTCTGCTCAGGGCCTGGCCTGCCCCGGCCTCAGACCCACCAGGCCACTGCAGAGAGGCCCGGGCCTGACAGAGCGGGCAGAGGCCGTTTCCTGGGAATGCCACACCCCCCAGTGGCCAGCCTTCCCCGGTGCTCTCTCCTCCTCCTCCGAGACTCTCCCAGAGGGGGCCACCCGTTACCTCCAGTCCTAAACCAAAGGAGACCCTCAGGGGAGAAGGGGGGAAGAGAATCATCATCAAAAACATTCCTTCATCCCAAAAACTATTGCTTCAGGGCCCGCGCCTAGCCCACCCCACACTGAGTGAGAGGGAGACAGGCCCAGGCCCTGTTCTCAAGGAGCTGGGAGTCCAGTGTGGAGAGTGAGGGAACGGGCACACACATGGGTAACAGATATGTGACTCCACAGAGAGAAGCCTAGCCAGGCGGGGCTGAGAAGTCAGAGGTGCCACTGTGGGTCTCCTTCCAGAAGCTTTTCTGAGGCAGTCACGCTGGAAACCAGGCCAACATAAGGGCAGGGGCCAGGCCAGGAGCTGAGGGGAGAGTGTGCTAGGAACAGGGACAGGCAGAGGCTATGGTTTTAGGTAGAAGCAAGCCTGGCACGTCAGAACCAGGGAGGGGGCTGGTGCAGCTGGACCACGGCAATGTCGGGCGGGGAGCGGGAGTTAGAGAGCTGGAAAGAGAATGAGGCCAGGTCAGACCCTGAAAGCCGAGGTAAGCGTGTAGCTCTGACTCTGAGGGAGGTGGAGAAGCATGAGACAGTTCTGAGCAGGGGAGTGACATTATCTGAATCTCATTTCTAAAGGATCATCTTCAGTTCAGTTCAGTGTAGTTCAATCACTCAGTCGTGTCCGACTCTTGCAACCCCATGGACTGCAGTGCACTAGGCTTCCCTGTCCCATCACCAGCTCCCGGAGCTTATTCAAACTTAACGTCTATCGCGTCTGTGATGCCATCCAGCCATCTCATCCTCTGTCACCCCTTCTCCTTGCACCTTCAATCTTTCCCAGCATCAGGGTCTTTTCCAATGAGTCAGTTCTTTGCATCAGGTGGCTGAAGTATTGATGTTTCAGCTTCAGCATCAGTCCTTCCAATGAACATTCAGGATTGATTTCCTTTAGGATGGACTGGTTTGATCTCCTTGCTGTCCAAGGGACTCTCAAAAGTCTTCTCCAACACCACAGTTCAAAAGCATCAATTCTTCGGCACTCAGCTTTCTTTATGGTCCAATTCTCACATCCATACATGACTACTGGAAAAACCATAGCTTTGACTAGATGAACCTTTGTTGGCAAAGTAATGTCTCTGCTTTTTAATATGCTAAGTCAGTCATAACTTTTCTTCCAAGGAGAAAACGTCTTTTAATTTCATGGCTACAGCCACCATCTGCAGCGATTTTGGAGCCCCCCCAAAATAAATTCTGTCACTGTTTCCATTGTTTCCCCATCTATTTGCCATGAAATGATGGGACCGGATGCCATGATCTTAGTTTTCTGGGATATTTTATACTCAGTCATAAAAAGGAACAAAATTGGGACATTTATAGAAACCAAGAGGTTGTCATACAGAGTGAAGTGAGTCAGAAAAACAAATATCACATATTAACATATATATATATATGCTGCTAAGTCGTTTCAGTCGTGTCTGACTCTGTGCAACCCCGTAGACAGCAGCCCACTGGGCTCCCCCATCCCTGGGATTCTCCAGGCAAGAACACTGGAGTGGGTTGCCATTTCCTTCTCCAATGCATGAAAGCGAAAAGTGAAAGTGAAATCGCTCAGTCGTGTCCAACTCTTAGCGGCTCCATGGACTGCAGCCTACCAGGCTCCTCCGTCCATGGGATCTTCCAGGCAAGAGTACTGGAGTGGGGTGCCATCGCCTTCTCCCTATATATATACATATATATGAAAATGGCATAAAATGGTTTAGATGATCTTATTTGCAACTAAGAAATAGAGACTCAGATGTATAGAAAAAACATATGGACACCAAGGTGGGAAAGGGAAGATGGGATGAATTGGGAGATTGGGATTGACATAGATACATTATTGATACTATGTATAAAATAGATAACTATAGCTGTCTAGTAAAGGCTATGGTTTTTCCAGTGGTCATGTATGGATGTGAGAGTTGGACTGTGAAGAAAGCTGAGTGCCAAAGAATTGATGCTTTTGAAATGTGGTGTTGGAGAAGACTCTTGAGAGTCCCTTGGACTGCAAGGAGATCCAACCAGTCCATTCTGAAGGAGATCAGCCCTGGGATTTCTTTGGAAGGAATGATGCTAAAGCTGAAACTCCAGTACTTTGGCCACCTCACGCGAAGAGTTGACTCATTGGAAAAGACTTTGATGCTGGGAGGGACTGGAGGCAGGAGAAGAAGGGGATGACAGAGGATGAGATGGCTGGATGGCATCACTGACTCGATGGACGTGAATCTGAGTGAACTTCGGGAGTTGGTGATGGACAGGGAGGCCTGGCGTGCTGCGATTCATGGGGTCGCAAAGAGTCGAACACGACTGAGCTGAACTGAACTGAGCTACTGTATAGCTCAGGGAACTCTACTCAATGCTCTACGGTGAACTAAATGGGAAGGAAAGCCAAAAAAAGACAGGCTATAAATAAACATATAGCTGATTCACTTTGCTGTACAGCAGAAACTAACACAATATTGTAAAGCAGCCAGACTCCAACAAAAATTAATAAATAAATAAAGGATCATAGGACATTTTAAAGTTAATATTAGCAGCTGACATTTATTGAGCAACTCTATTCCAGGTCTTACTCTTGGTGTTTTCTCACCCCGACTCCCACCCAATAGCTATGGGACATAGGTGACTCCTGTCTGGTTCTGATGCTGCTCCTGTAAGACACACACACTATATCTTCCTCTGGGTGTTGCAGGGAAGACACTGAGGAAGGATCTGGGTGGGTTATGGGTGCACAGCCCATGCTCAACAAGTGTCACAGCCATTATTCATGCCCGAAGCATCAAGGCTGTGTGTTCTCAGGATCTGCTGAAGTGTGTCAGGCAGATCCACTGTGGAAAGAGAAGCCACCCATCCTGCCTCCGAGATGGAGCTGCGGCAAACCAGGCTGCAAGGGAGGTGACAGAGGCCCACAGACCTTGTAAGGTACTGGGTGGGACTAAGCAAGGTACAGAGACAGCCGTGTCCTCTTCCAAGATCATCCACCTCCTCTGCTACCAAGAAGGATGCACGAGAGAGAAGCTCCCTGTCCTCATGAGGGACAACTGGCTAGTGCCAAGAAGCCTCCCCTTAGGTCAGAACCATGATGCTACACAAATCCCAACATTCAGCCAAGAGAGAGTTGGGCCACTGAGTTGAGCAGTCATTTTTTACCGATCCAGTTCCCCTGGCTCCATAAACAGTAAAGTTACTTCCTTTCTTTAACTGACCTTCTGGGGCTTCCCTGGTGGTCCAGTGGTTAGGAATCCACCTGTCAGTACAGGGGACACAGGTTCGATCCCTGGTCTGGGAGGATCTCACATGCTGCCGGACAGCCAATCCTGTGCACCGCAACTAGAGCTGGAAGCCGAGAGCCTGCAAGCTGCAGCTACTGACGCCCGTGAGCTTAGAGCCTGTACTCTGTAACAAGAGAAGCCAGTGCAATGAGAAGCCCCCCAGTGAGGACCACAGCTAGAGTGTAGCCCCCACTCATGGCAGCTAGAGAAAGCCCGCACCCAGCAATGAAGACCCAGCATGGCCCAACAATAAATACATCGATGACTTACTTTCTGATCTTCAAGGCACAAACATCCATTTCTACATGTTTATGTGAGCACATAGATCCTCTTCTGGAATTGGCTTTTATCTAACGCTATTCCAAACAGGAAGGAAGGGACTTCGGAAATTATCCAACCCCCTTTAGGAAGAGCGCTGTGACCTAATGGTTAGAATGTGGGGTTTGGAGGTAGGCACACAAGGATTCAGATCCCAGACAGGCAAGCTGTGTAATCATAGATAAACCACTTGACTTCTCCAGGCCTCAGTTTCCTCACCTGTGGGATAGGGATAAGAGTGTTCCTCTTGGGACTTCCCTGAAAGTTCAGTGGCAAAGACTCCATGCTTCTAATGCTGGGGGTGCAGGTTCAATCCCTGGTCAGGGAACTAAGATTCCACACGTCCCATGGCACTTCCAAAAAAAAATCAATATCAAAGATAAAGATGTGTCTCAATAAAACTAGAGTGCTCCTCTCACCTGGCCAGAAGAGGATAAATGGGGCTAGGCAGCATAGGGAACACTCCACCAAGTCCTGTTCCCAGGCAACTGCTCAATTTCTGTCATTTCAGTCCTTCTGATTGAGATATGTAGTAGGCTCAGAAAGTTTCCCTGTTTGGGATGATATTTGTATGAGCTTTTTATTGCTACACAACAAGCTGCTCTAAAACTTCGCGGTTCACGTGAACATACATTAATTACCTCACAGTTTCTGTGGGTCAGGAGTCTGAGCACAGCTTCCCCGGGTCTTCTGCTTTGGAGTCTCTCCAAGGCTGAGTCAGGGAGTGAGCCGGGGCTGAGTTCTCATCTGAATGTTCTGCTGAGGAAGGATTCACTTTGAAGCTCAGCGAGTTGTTGGCAGAACCGATGTCTCATGGGCTGCAGGACTGATGCCCTCAGTGCTTCCTGGGTATTGGTTGGAGGTTTCCCTTCATTCCTTGCATGTGAGCCTCTTCAACTGTGCAGCTTGCTTCACCAAAGCATGCAAGCCAAGAAGTCAACAGAGTTGGCTAATAAGATGAAAGACCCGATCTTCTGGGACTGAATCACAGAAGTGACGTCTTATCACTTTGGCCACATTCTACAGTCAGAAGTCAGTCTCTGGGCCAGTCCACACTCAGCTGGAGGATGTGACGACCAGGAGGCGGGAGTCTTTAGCTCAGACAGACTGTAAAATGGTTTGGTTCAACTAGAATTTTCTGGTGACTTTTCTGTGCCAGGTACTGTCCTTGAGCTGGGAATTAAAAAGTAGATGAGCTGGGGTTTCTGTCTCCCAGGAATCTTTCTCTTTGAGGCATTTTCTGCTTTGAGTTCTTCCCCATTTTTCCCTGCTGTGAAGACTTTTGGACCTAGGTAAGATCTCTGTTGAGGGAAGGAAGGAAATTACAAACTCCCTAATGAAGTTGAGGTAACCAGACCTTTTCCCTCCATCAAAGGGTGCTCAGAGGGAAGACATATGAACCAAGGGTGAGCTGGTTCTGAGGGGCGTTTGCAGCGTAGTGGTCACTGTGTTGGGTACTGTGGACACAAAGGTGCCATGCTCCCCTGGTCCTAACCCTGCCTGGTGGAGCACACTGCGGGGTGGGGAGAAGGCGGGTAAACTCACAGGTTCAGCCTGGAGCGAGGCCAGATCCATAGGTGGAGTTGGCATAGCGGTCCTCCTTAAAACAAAAAAGAGTTATAGCTTTGAAAAGGTTGAAAAGCTGCACCAAAGCTTTGCATCCAGTCCCATCACTTTATGGGAAATAAATGAGGAAACAGTGGAAACAGTGACACACTTATTTTCTTGGGCTCCAAAATCACTGCCGATGGTGACTGCAGTCATGAAATTAAAGATGCTTGCTCCTTGGAAGAAAAGCTGTAACAAATCTAGACAACATATTAAAAAGCAGAGACATTACTTCGCCGACAAAGGTCTGTCTAGTCAAAGCTATAGTTTTTCCAGTAGTCGTGTATGGATGTGATCATAAGAATTGATGCTTTTGAACTGTGCTGGAGAAGACTCTTGAGAGTCCCTTGGACTGCACGGAGATCAAACCAGGCAATCCTAAAGGAAATCAGTCCTAAATATTCATTGGAAGTACTGATGCCGAAGCTGAAGCTCCAATACTTTGGCCACCTGATGTAAAGAGCTGACTCATTTGAAAAGACCTTGATGCTGGGAGAGATTGAAGGCAGGAAGAGAAGGGGACAACAGAGAATGAGATGGTTGGATGGCATCACCGACTCAATGGACATGAGTTTGAGCAGGCTCCAGGAGTTGGTGACGGTCAGGGAAGCGTGCTGCAGTCCATAGGGTTGCAAAGAGTTGAATATGACTAAGTGACTGAATTGAACTGAACTGAACTGAAGCTTTGCTCTACACTAGGGGGCATTGGTGGCTTGATTTTAGAGCAACAGAGGTTCCCTTCTCCAACACAACCCCTTTCCTCCACTCTGACCTCTACCTCAGAGATGCCAGAGCAGATTGTTACAAGGAGGTAACAGATACAAACTTTTATCCTTTCAAAAAAAAAAAAATCAGTTCCCCTCCTCTAAAGCAACCTCAGCTTCCCTGGCTAACCACTGGACTCTGATGGGGACGGCCAGTCACAGACTCTAATTCCTCTTGGCCATAGGGATGGACTTGGTATCCAAGCTGGATCCATCTCCCAATCCTTTGCCTACAAAACATGTGACCCAAACTAAGCCAATCAGGGACCTTCCCTGGAATTTTTTCCTGGATGATGCTGACAGGGAAGAGACCCTTTTCCCAATCAGTCAGGGTACAGCTGCTGGAAACTATGTTTTCAGTCATGTAAGAAAAGAAAATGGAGCCCAACACAGAAGGATGAGACAAAGAAACAGAGTATCAAACCCCTGGCTCCTATTTTTCTTCAGGGAAGCTTTACTCCTCCCTTCCTGGACATGTGACCCACTAATCTTTTTATTCATCTGAAATAATTCAAACTGGGTTTCTATCATTCTCTGACCACAGTTCAGTTCAGTCACTCAGTCGTGTCCAACTCTTTGCGACCCCATGAATCGCAGCACGCCAGGCCTCCCTGTCCATCACCAACTCCCGGAGTTCACTCAGACTCACGTTCATCGAGTCGGTGATGCCATCCAGCCATCTCATCCTCTGTTGTCCCCTTCTCCTCCTGCCCCCAATCCCTCCCAGCATCAGAGTCTTTTCCAATGAGTCAACTCTTCGCATGAGGTGGCCAAAGTACTGGAGCTTCAGCTTTAGCATCATTCCTTCCAAAGAAATCCCAGGGTTGATCTCCTTCAGAATGGACTGGTTGGATCTCCTTGCAGTCCAAGGGACTCTCAAGAGTCTTCTCCAACACCACAGTTCAAAAGCATCAATTCTTCGGCGCTCAGCCTTCTTCACAGTCCAACTCTCACATCCATACATGACCACTGGAAAAACCATAGCCTTGACTAGACGGACCTTAGTCGGTAAAGTAATGTCTCCGCTTTTGAATATACTATATAGGTTGGTCATAACTTTTCTTCCAAGGAGTAAGCGTCCCTGACCACAGGACCCTAAATTACAGGTCTACCACTTAACCGTTGCAGTTCAAGTGAAAGCTACACATCTTTCTGGGAGAAGTGATCCAGAGGTCCAAACTCTTAAGTATTAATGACTGATGTCAGTTCCTTTCTTGTGAGTATAGGTTTATCTGGAAACACACAGTGCACTGTAAGCCTAAACATAGAGACAGTCAAGACCCCTTTCATCATATTCACAAATAAAAAGAGCTTATGATTCAGATTCAGAAAACCTGGATTTGAAGCCTGGCCCTACCAGTAAGTGGCAACTTACTTCATTTCTCTGGGCATCCATTTCCTCATGTGTAAAATGGGAATATATTTCTCCTTTTCTACCTTACAAGGTTGTCATGTCAAAAAATATCAACATTATTTTGTCTCTCTTCAGCCCTCATCCCTGGGTGCGGTCTCTTAAACACATCTTAATATTCAGGTAAGTGCCAACGAGCAAAACTGTGAATAACTCATCTCATCAGTAGGGTTCAGCATCTAAGGATAAAGTCAAGGAGAAGCAGGGCTTAAAGCAGGAAAGAGGAGTGGACCTACATTAACAGAGCAGTAGTGTTAGTCTGGACCTCTGCTTCGTGGGGATCCAGATTATTTTCATCATTTTTTCAATCTAATTTCTAAATTTTCTTTCATTTCAAAAAATAATAAATATGTAAGTGAGAAAATTTTCAAAAAATATAGAGAAGCGTAAAACTAAACCAATCAACTCCACTCTCAGTCCTAGTCTCCTGAGATAACCACTATTAACAGTTCTTGTGTATCGGTCACAGCCTTTTTATCCAGATACCAACGTTTATTTCCATAAATGCATCTTACTGAATACACTCTGCTTCATACTTTGTTGGTATTGTTTTAATTAAGGTCTTGAAGGTCTTTACATATCACTATATAAGTTTGTTTTGTTCTGTTTTAGAGATTAGAATCCTTCCGCTACCAATGTTCTGGGTTTCCTGCGATTGGCGTCCAGTACAGGATTCAACAAACGTTAAAATGAAGATAGACGCTAGGGAAAGCGGGAGAGAATGGAGGAGTCAGAAAGGAAGTAAGGTCATAAAAAGATAAGAAAAAGGAGGAAAGGAAGAAGAGGCAAAGAGGAGGGAGAGAGGGAAGGAATCAAGGCAGGAAAGGAAGAGAGAGAGAGGAAGGGAGGCAGACAGGAAAACGGGAATCTCAGAGCGGTGGACCCCACCCTGGCCCCACCCACGAGCCGGACTCCGCCCCCAGGCCTCAGGGTGCAGTGCCACCTCCAGCCGCGAGGGGCCGCCACGCCCAGCCGACCACTCTCTGCGCGCGCGGCAGGCCCTCTCTCCCGCTTCCGCGCCGGCCGCTCGCCAACCTGCCGCCGCTCTCCGGCTCCGGCTGGGTCTCGCGCGCTCGGGCGCGGCTGGGTCTATTCGTGAGGGGGCCTCGCGCCGCTGGGCGCACGCCGTCCCCCTGCCTCGCGGCGCGGGGTCTCGCGGGCCCCGCTCCCGCCCTCCGCTCGCCTGGCCCGGACCGGAAGCGGCGCCGCACGGCCTGGGCCTGGCGCGGGGGGCGGGCACCGGGGCCCGATCGGACATGGGCAAGAAGCACAAGAAGCACAAGTCGGACAAACACCTCTACGAGGGTGAGGAGTGGGCCACGTGGGGGGCGGCGAGCCCACTGCCCTTCGGTGGAGTTTTCATGCCTTCTAGACAACTCTCCAGCTTCCGAGGCGGGCCGGGGGTCGCACCTCCCGCGGGCAGGCCTGGGCCCGCGAAGGGGGCGCGGCCCGCCTGAGCCGCGCCAGACCCCCTAGGCGGGGGCGGCGTTCGAACCCGGGACCTCCGGCCGGGGCGGATCTCCGGTTGGGAGGTGTGAGGCGGGCCGGGGAGCGTTCGGGGCGTCCACTTGGCGAGTGTCCGTCATTCAACAGGTGCGTCGAGGGGCGCCCACTGCGTGCCATTGGCCGCCTCTGCCTGTGCGCCTCAGACTGACTCTCCCTACCCAGTTTTACTCTGCGTTGTGGATACTGCCCGGAGAGGCTCTCCTTTAATCGAGACTCTTTCGTTTCGTTTAAGAGTATGTAGAGAAGCCCCTGAAGCTAGTCCTCAAAGTGGGAGGGAACGAAGTTACCGAGCTCTCCACGGGCAGCTCCGGGCACGACTCCAGCCTCTTTGAAGACAAAAACGATCATGACAAACACAAAGAGAGAAAGCGGAAAAAGAGAAAGAAAGGAGAGAAGCAGATTCCAGGGGAAGAAAAGGGGAGAAAACGGAGACGTGTAAAGGTAAAAGGTCGTTGCGTTGCTTCAGCTTTGAAGGTGGTACTTTTCTGAGCGTTGCCGCCTCCCGCTGCCAACCTCACTTTATTTTTCCTTTGTGTCAAATGAGATGCTGAAACGTCTATAAAATCGGGCTGACTTTGAGGGCAGAATAGAAACATGAGTCATCTATGAGTTTCAACAACTCTTTAATTATGTTCTTAGTTGTACTCACACATCAGGTGAGTGAACAGCTAAGTCCTCATTTTCAGGAGCTGCTTCAAAGAGTGGTTTTTCCATCTAGGAAAGGTAAAAGTCATGCTCTAGCAAAGCTTAGTGTTCGAGGTTTGGGGAAAACAGTCATTTCAAAATTAAATGTGTTGTCACAGAGCACCAGATTTGAGCCCCCTGCGTCATACACCAAATTCCCACTGACTGTCCAATTTTACATGTGGTAATGTAAATGTTTCAGTGTGCTCTCTTAATTCACACTACCCTCTCCTTCCCTTCCTCGGAGCTGGGAGGGAGGTTCAAGAGGGAAGGGATATATGTATACCTGTGGCTGATGTTGATACGGGGCAGAAACCAACAGAATATTGTAAAGCAATTAACCTCCAATTAAAAATAAATTTTTTAAAAAAGTATATGGGGTCTGCTGCTGCTAAGTCACGTCAGTCGTGTCCGACTCTATGCAACCGCTTAGACGGCTTCCCACCAGGCTCCCCCGTCCCTGGGATTCTCTAGGCAAGAACACTGGAGTGGGTTGCCATTTCCTTCTCCAGTGCATGAAAGTGAAAGTGAAGTTGCTCAGTCGTGTCCGACTCTTCTCAATCCCATGGACTGCAGCCTACCAGGCTCCTCCACCCTCGGGATTTCCCAGGCAAGAGTACTGGAGTGGGGTGCCATTGCCTTCTCCAAAATGGGATTCAAATTTTGTTCTGAAATACTGTAATGACAAATACATAATGAACAACTCTCATCTTTTAAGACGAAGTCTGAGTCTATTGAAGAGATAATTTGATCAGAAACCTTCAAGAGATATGACAGCAGTAACAAAAATAAGCGTTTTCTTAACCATATGCAGTTACTAGAAAGGAAAAAAGAAACTGGCTGCCATCTCTGTTTGTCATCTGGATAAAATAGTAATAATAAACTTTCCTTCCAGGGATGATCACATATGTACCTGGAATTCTCCTCGACTACTTCTGCACTTCTCAAACTTAACCTGTCACCAAGTGACTTATTGAATCATTTACTGGAACTTGAAGCTAAATTTCTGTAGACTTATTTTTATATTTTTCTAATATTTATGTATACAACAGGAATGTTCTAGACCATGTGATTAAACACATTAAGTGAACTGAGTGAATTCGCTCAGTCGTGTCCGACTCTTAGTGACCCCATGGACTGTAGCCTACCAGGCTCCTCCATTCATGGGATTCTCCAGGCAAGAGTACCGGAGTGGGGTGCCATTGCCTTCTCCAAAGTCCCTAAATCTTAGTCTCTTTTTGGAATTTCCTATTTATGTCTTTCTGCTCCAGTGTTTATTGCCTTTGTCTACCTGCATTGGAGAAGGAGACTGTGGCAATACATAGAACTTCCAAGTGTTTTTTCCCTAAATTGTAAAAGCCTTGTATGCATATGATTTTTTTTAATTCAAGTAATACAGAAGTGAACAAGAAGGACGAGAGAAAAAGTTTTCCTCACTCAGGTATCTCATTTAGTCTTTCTCTCCAGAAGTAACCAGTTTTGTTGTGGGGGGATTGTTTTTTAATTATTCATTATTACAGGATAAAGTAATTTATGAGCATAGTTTTAAAAAGTCAAGAGTACTATTAATACATTTAAACATAAAACCAGACTCCTGTTCCATCCTTCCCAAACTTTTTAGTTTTTTCTTTGGATATTTATCTCCATTTCTAAGTGTTGGTTTATGTTGCTGTTTACTAATTTTATTTGTACATCTTTTATTGACATTATGTTACAGAAGATGAGAATTTAAATTAATGTCCTTATATAGCTCCATGCCCCCAGTTTCCCTTCCTGCATTCTCCCACTGTGGATACATCTCAGTTCTTAGTAAATTCAGTATTCAGTGTTCATTTCTAATTATTGTTTATTGGACACAAATGTAATAGACAAATACAAGTCTGCTATTGACCAGTTGGCTAATTGCTTTCATTTGTTTGGTTGTTAAGTACTAATTCTTCAAACTCTTAACAGATTTGTAAAAGCCACCTAGCTTCTGTTTTTCACGTGGGCAAACACATCCCTTTTTTTTTGAAACATCCGTCTTGCATCCATCCATCTCTGTTACTACCTGCTCTAATCTGGATTAGTTGATTAGACCTCCTGGGACTCCTTTGCCTGCTTTTGGATCCCATATCTTTCTCTTGATTTACTCCTTCGTTGTGGTGGAGTCTTAACTCTACAAACCCCCTAAGAAAGCATTCATAGAAGGTAGATAAGTTCTTACGTGTTTGAAAAATTTTATTGTACTCGCATTTACTCTCCTCATAGAGATTAATGGTTTGATTCAGCATGGAACTTCAAATTGGAAGTTATTTTATGCCTGAATTTTGAAAGTATTGCTTGTTTTTCGCTTCCAGATTTGCTGCTGAGAAGTCTGTTTCCTTCAGATTCTTAGTTCTTTGAACATGGCCATTATGTGATCTCTGAGAACGTTTAGAATCTTTCCATTGTCTTCAGTGCTCTGTACTTTCGGTTCCGAGATGTTTGCTTGAAGTATTTCTATGATAATTTCCTTTCCTCCATTCTCTCTCCGCTCTTTCCAGGGCCCCTGCTATTAGATGTTGGACTCCTCAACTGGTTCTCTAATTTTCTTGTGGTTTTTTTTTTCTCCTCTGCTTTTTTGTGTTCTTCTTTCAAAGAGAGTTCCTGAACTTTGTCCTCTGGCTCTGGTCTTCGATTTTATTTCAGATCTTGTATTTTGAGTTTCCAAGAACTTTTTCATATTCTCTAACCATCCTTGTTTTAATAGCATCCTGTTCTTTTTACATGTGGTATCTTTTTTTCTCTGATATATAAATTGATGGGGGTTTTTTTCTTTTAAGTTTTCTTTTTCTCCTTACATTGTCTCTATTTTCCCCTCAAGTTTCTTCAGTTTATTTATTCCATCTCTTCCTTTAGCGTCAGAACCATCATTTAGTTATCTCTTAGGCCTTTGTAATCTATTTTTTATTTAAACGTGAAGCACAGAAGGGCAGATTATGTGCTTTGTGCCTAGACAAAGTTTATCAGCTGATAGACTTCACCGTGGGCATCACTAACAGGGACCTGATCACTTCAATCAGGAACCACCAAAGTTTTACCCTTTCCCAGGTTTCTGGGGTTAGAACTTTTCTCACAGGTGTCTCCTTCCTTGCAGGCAGGAGGTATCTTGTTTTCTCTGATCTGGAGACTCCTCCACTTGCCTTTCATCTCCCAAATGTGGTGACATCTTTTATCTTCTGTGGTCTCCTCTACTCTTTCTTCCCACCATCTCATTTAACTGGAAATTGAAGTAACTCCTTTTAACCACTTCTGGTTTTAGTTCTGGCAGTTACTACTGTTATGCCAGCTAATATACTTTTCATTTCTTGTTTTATCAATTATCATCTTTGTATTAAATACACTGAATTTGATTATATTGCTGTACCATATTTTATATAACTTTTATTTATTATTTTTAAGACAGAAATTGAAATTTAGTGCTTTATTGCTGAACAAAAACATAATTGAGTTCTTTATATATACTATTTACCAATATTGTTCTTACCCACTGAAACCTACAATGAGTTTTTTTTAATATAAATTTATTTATTTTAATTGGAGGCTAATTGCTTTACAATATTGTATTGGTTTTGCCATCATCAACATGAATCCCCCATGAGTGTGCACGTGTTTCCCATCCTGAACCTCCCTCCCACCTCCCTCCCCGTACCATCCCTCTGGGTCATCCAAGTGCACCAGCCCCGAGCATTCTGTATCCTGCATCAAACATGGACTGTCTATTCGTTTCATATATCATATTATACATGTTTCAATGCCATTCTCCCAAATCATCCCACCCTCTCCCTCTCCCACAGAGTCCAAAAGACTGTTCTATACATCTGTGTCTCTTTTGCTGTCTCGCATACAGGGTTATCATTACCATCTTTCTAAATTCCATATTTATGCGTTAGTATACTGTATTGGTGTTTTTCTTTCTGGCTTACTTCACTCTGTATAATAGGCTCCAGTTTCATCCACCTCATTAAAACTGATTCAAATGTATTCTTTTTAATGGCTGAGTAATACTCCATTGTGTATATGTATCACAGCTTTCTTATCCATTCATCTGCTGATGGACATCTAGGTTGCTTCCATGTCCTGGCTATTATAAACAGTGCTGCGATAAACATTGGGGTACACGTGTCTCTTTCAATTCTGGTTTCCTCGGTGTGTATGCCCAGCAGTGGGATTGCTGGGTCATAAGGCAGTTCTATTTCCAGTTTTTTAAGGACTCTCCACACTGTTCTCCATAGTGGCTGTACTAGTTTGCATTCCCACCAACAATGTAAGAGGGTTCCCTTTTCTCCACACCCTCTCCAGCATTTATTGCTTGTAGACTTTTGGATAGCAGCCATTCTGACTGGCGTGAAATGGTACCTCATTGTGGTTTTGATTTGCATTTCTCTGATAATGAGTGATGTTGAGCATCTTTTCATGTGTTTGTTAGCCATCTGTATGTCTTCTTTCGAGAAATGTCTGTTTAGTTCTTGGCCCAGTTTTTGATTGGGTCATTTAATTTTCTGGAATTGAGCTGCAGGAGTTGCTTGTATATTTTTGAGATTAGTTCTTTGTCAGTTGCTTCATTTGCTATTATTTTCTCCCATTCTGAAGGCTGTCTTTTCACCTTGCTTAGAGTTTCCTTTGTTGTGCAGAAGCTTTAAATTTTAATTAGGTCCCATTTGTTTATTTTTGCTTCTATTTCCAGTATTCTGGGAGGTGGGTCATGGAGGATCCTGCTGTGGTTTATGTCGGAGAGTGTTTTGCCTATGTTCTCCTCTAGGAGTTTTATAGTTTCTAGTCTTATGTTTAGATCTTTAATCCATTTTGAGTTTTATTTCTGTGTATGGTGTTAAAAAGTGTTCTAGTTTCATTCTTTTACAAGTGGTTGATCAGTTTTCCCAGCACCACTTTTCAAAGAGATTGTCTTTTCTCCATTGTATATTCTTTCCTCCTTTGTCAAAGAGAAGGTCTCCATAGGTGTATGGATTTATCTCTGGGCTTTCTATTTTGTTCCATTGATCTATATTTCTGTCTTTGTGCCAGTACCATACTGTCTTGATGACTGTGGCTTTGTAGTAGAGCCTGAAGTCAGGCAGGTTGATTCCTCCAGTTCCATTCTTCTTTCTCAAGATTGCTTTGGCTGTTTGATGTTTTTTGTATTTCCATACAAATTGTGAAATTATATAGCTCTGTGAAAAATACCATTGGTAGCTTGATAGGGATTGCTTTGAATCTGTATATTGCTTTGGGTAGTATACTCATTTTCACTATATTGATTCTTCCGATCCATGAACACGGTATATTTCTCCATCTATTAGTGTCCTCTTTGATTTCTTTCATCAGTGTTTTATAATTTTCTATATATAGGTCTTTAGTTTCTTTAGGTAGATCTATTCCTAAGTATTTTATTCTTTTCGTTGCAGTGGTGAATGGAATTGTTTCCTTAACTTTTCTTTTCTCATTATTAGTGTATAGGAATGCAAGGGATTTCTGTGTGTTGATTTTATATCCTGCAACTTTACTATATTCATTGATTAGCTCTAGCAATTTTCTGGTGGAATCTTTAGGGTTTTCTATGTAGAGGCTCATATCATCTGCAAACAGTGAGAGTTTTACTTCTTCTTTTCCAATTTGGATTCCTTTTATTTCTTTTTCTGCTCTGATTGCTGTGGCCAAAACTTCCAGAACTATGTTGAATAGTAGCGGTGAAAGTGGGCACCCTTGTCTTGTTCCTGACTTTAGGGGAAATGCTTTCAGTTTTTCACCATTGAGGATAATGTTTGCTGTGGGTTTGTCATATATAGCTTTTATTATGTTGAGGTATGTTCCTTCTATTCCTACTTTCTGGAGAGTTTTTATCATAAATGGATGTTGAATTTTGTCAAAGGCTTTCTCTGCATCTATTGTGATGATCACATGGCTTTTATTTTTTAATTCGTTAATGTGGTATATTACATTAATTGATTTGTAGATATTGAAGAATCCTTGCATCCCTGGGATAAAGCCCACTTGGTCATGGTGTATGATCTTTTTAATTATTTTATATAACTTTTAAATGTTACAGGTAATGCTGCAGTGAACCTCACTGTTCACATCTCTTTGTATCCTTTTATAGGGCTATCTTCAAGATAGGTTCTGGCAAGTCTCTCCCTCTGCCCTTTCTTGACTGTGGCTTTGAGTGTCATTAGCCACCTGTATCAGAGAAGGCAATGGCACCCCACTCCAGTACTCTTGCCTGGAAAATCCCATGGACGGAGGAGCCTGGTAGGCTGCCGTCTATGGGGTTGCACAGAGTCGGACACGACTGAGCGACTTCACTTTCACTTTTCACTTTCATGCATTGGAGAAGGAAATGGCAACCCACTCCAGTGTTGTTGCCTGGAGAATCCCAGGGACGAGGGAGCCTGGTGGGCTGCCGTCTATGGGGTCGCACAGAGTCGGACACGACTGAAGCGGCTTAGCAGCAGCAGCAGCCACCTATATATTTTTATTTCATTGCAATTTAAGATGCTTTTGCATCCACCATTTCATGTGGACATAATATCCTGCAGAGTAGGGCAGGTAGGTTAATGATTTCCCCTGTGAAAAGTGAAAGTTGCTCAGTCCTGTCTGACTCTTTGCAACCCCGTGGACTGTACAGTCCATGGAATTCTGTAGGCCACAATACTGGAGTGGGCAGCCTTTCCCTTCTCCAGGGGATCTTTCCAACCCAGGGATTGAATCCACATCTCCTGCACTGCAGGCGGATTCTTCACCAGCCGAGCCACCAGGGAAGCCCAAGAATACTAGAATGGGTAGCCTATCCCTTCTCCAGGGGATCTTCCTGACCCAGGAATCGAACCGGGGTCTCTTGCATTGCAGGCGGATTCTTTACCAACTGAGCTGTGAAGGAAGCACTGTATAAAGGTTAAAGTGGAAACTCAAAGAAATGAAGTGAATTTGCCCAGGTCCCACTTTCCCAGGTCTCAGGGAGAACCATGAGAGATTTCTGGGCTGTCATTGGTTCTGTAGAGGCTTTTTGGGTTATCCCTTTTTTTCAAACTGGACTGGGGAGGGGGACGGGACACTACAGAAGAACACCTCTCTCCAAGCTGTGCTCTGGATCTCCAGGGAGTTTTAGTAACAGCAGCTACCCCTGTTTTTTTCTTGGGGAAGGTTAGCTTCGTGACACCTGTGGGTCTGAAAGTGGCTAGAGTATATGTGGTTCTGAGGAACTGGTGGCTCTTCTGTCAGTTCCAATAGCAGAAAGGAGGAAGGGCACAAGAAAAGAATAAAACATGCCCTTGCCCTTTACTTGTTTTTTTTTTTGAGGATAATTGTTTTATAATATTGTGTTCGTTTCTGCCATACATCAACAAGAATCAGCCACCTAGGTGCGTGTGTGCTCAGTCATGTCTGACTCTTTGTGACCCCATGGACTGTAGCCTGCCAGACTCTTCTGTCCATGGGATTTCCCAGGCATGGATACTGGAGTGGGTTGCCATTTCCTTCTCCAGGAATCTTCCCGACCACAGGTATACATATGTGCCCTCTCTTCTGAACCCCCTTCCATCTCCCTCTCCATTCCACCCCTCTAGGTTGTCACAGAGCACTGAATTGAGCTTCCTGTGTCACACAGCAAATTTCTACTTGCTATCTATTTTACATATGGTAATGTAAATATTTCCTTTCTATTCTCTCAATTGGTCCCACCCTCTCCTTCCCTCACTGTCCTCAAATCTTTTCTGTAAATCTGCCTCTCCATTGCTGTCCTGCAAATAGGTTCATCAGTACCATCTTTCTAGATTCCATTTACATTCATTAATGTATGATATTTGTCTTTTTCTGACTTCTTTCACTCTGTATAATAGTCTCTAGGCTCATCCACCTCATTAGGACTGACTCAAATGTGTTCTATGTTCTATGTGTTTTATGGTTGAATAATATTTCGTTGTATAAATATACCACGATTTCTGTATTCATTCATCTGTTGATGGACATCTAGGCTGCTTCTATATCCTAGCTTTTGTAAAAAGTGCTTCAATGAACACTGGGATACATGGGTCTCTTAATTATGATTTTCTCAGGGTGTATGCCCAGTAGTGGGATTGCTGGGTCACATGGTAGTTCTGTTCTGGTTTTCTAAGGAGTTTCTATACTGTTCTCCATAGTGGCTGTATCAACTTACATTCTCACCAACAGTGCAAGAAAGTTCCCTTTTCTCCATATCTTCTCTAGCATTTCTTGATTGTAGTTTTTTTAATGATGGCCATTCTGACCAGTGTGTGGTGATACCTCATTGTAGTTTTTATTTGCATTTCTCTAAATATGCAGATGAGCAATGTTGAGCATCTTTTCATCTGTTTCATCTGTTTGTTGGCCATTTGTATGTCTTCTTTGGAGAAATGTCTGTTTAGATTGTCTTCCCATTTTTTGATTGGATTGTCTGTTTTTCTGATATTGAGCTGCATGAGCTGCTTATATATTTTGGAGGTTAATCCTTTGTCAGTGTCATTTGCTGTTATTTTTCTTCCATTTTGAGGGTTGTCTTTTAATCTTGTTTATTGTTTCCTTTGCTGTGCAAAAGCTTTTAACTTTAATTAAGTCCCATTTGTTTACTTTTGTTTCAATTTCCATTACTCTAGGAGGTATGTCAAAGAGGATCTTGCTGTGATGTATGTAAAGAGTGTACTGCCTGTGTTTTCCTCTAAGAGCTTTATAGTTTCTGGCCATACATTTAAATCTTTAATCCATTTTGAGTTTTTTGTGTGTGTGGTTAAAGTGTTCTAGTTTCATTCTTTTACATGTAGCTGTCAAGTTTTCCCAGCACCACTCATTAAAAAAGCTGTCTTTTCTCTGTTGTATCTCCTTGCCTCCTTCCAAGGTAAGTGCCCATAGGTGTGTGGTTTATCTCTGGGCTTTCCATCTTGTTCCATTGGTCTATATTTCTATTTTTGTGCCAGTACCATACTGTTTTAGTGTATCTTTGTAGTATAATCTGAAGTCAGGAAAGTTGATTCCTCCAGCACCATTCTTCTTTTTCAAGATTCCTTCGGCTGTTCAGGGTCTTTTTCATTCCCATACAGATAGTGAATTTTTTTGTTCTAGTTCTGTGAAAAATACCATTGGTAGTTTTATAGAGATTGCATTGAATCTGTAGTTTACTTTGGGTTATAGTCATTTTCACCATATTGATTCTTCTAATCCAATAACATGGTATATCTCTCCATATGCTTGTGTCTTCTTTTATTTCTTTCATCAGTGTCTTATACTTTTCTGCAAACAGGTCTTTTGTCTCTTTAGGTAAATTTATCCCTAGATATTTTATTCTTTTTGTTGCAGTGGTGAATGGGCTTGTTTCCTTAACTTCTCTTTCTGATTTTTCATTTTTAGTGTATAGGAATGCAAGGGATGTGCCTTTTCCCTTTTAAAGTGTTTTTCTAAAAGGCATTCATAACTTCTTGTAATTCATCATTTAGCCACTCTACCTGCTAGGAAGGTTGGGAAATGTGTTTTAGTTAGGGGCATTATATCCTAATAAAAATCAAGACTCTTTTACTTAGAAAAATACGAAGATAAAGTTTTAGGGAAGCACAGATTTTACAACACAAAACCCTGTAATTTTTCAAAGATGTCTTAAAATTTAGTAATGTCCTTTTGAGTAGGAAGGCACTGATAAAATGCCCAACAGATGGAATCAATAATGTTTCTTCCTATAAAGCAATAGTCTTTAATACCATCCACTGCGTTTAATTACTAAGAACTACATATACACTTCACAAATAATAACTGGTAGTTAAAAAAGCAACTATTACCTTCTAGATTGTGTGCTTAGTGCTTTGTATATGTTTTCTCACTTTACTCTTTACCGTAATCCTATAAGTCTGGTATTATCGTCTCTCTCTTTTTTAAAATTGTGGTAAAATACATACAGTATAAAATTTACCATCTTCCTCATTTTTAAGTGTCTGGTAGTGTTAAGAATACGCACATTGTTGTACCTCCAATTTCTGGAGCTTTTTCACACCCATGAAACGGCTCCCCATTTCCTCCTCCGCCTCCCCCTCACCCCTGGTAACCACCATTCTGCTTTATACCTCTCTGAATTTCACTGCTGTACATACCTCGTATAAGTGGAATACAGTAACACAATATTTGTCTTCTCGTGACTGACTTCTTTCACTTAAGGTGTACTCATGTTGTGGCATGTGTTAGAGTTTCTGTCCTTTTTAAGGCTGAATAGTATTGCATTGTGTGGATATATCACATTTTGTTTATCCATTCATCCATCAATGGATATTTGGTTTGCTTCTACCTTTTGGCTATTATAAATAATGTTGCTATGAACATGGTTTTACATGTATCTCTTTGAGATCCTGCACTCAATTCTTTTGGATGTATATCCAGAAGGAGAATTGCTGGATCAAATTATTGTCTCTTTTAAATAGATGAGAAAACTGAGGCTCAGAGAAGTTAAGTAACTTGCTCAAGGACAGAGAGCTAGCACAAGAACTCAAATGCTGCTCTTAAAAGAGCTCTTTAGTCTAAAAGAGTTGTTGAAATGGACCCCAACCCTCAATCCCTTTACAGTATATGGAAACATAAAATCAGTGCCCTAACAGAGGCAGAATTTTAGTTCTGAGAGTCCTAGATTCCTTGGCACTGAGGGGAATAGAAAGGAGCATTGGAGCTGGTATTTAGAAATCAGAGTATAGTGATGTTACACTACAGTCGATTTAGGGTCAACTGTATATTCTGAGAAGAAGGCAATGGCACCCCACTCCAGTACTCTTGCCTGGAAAATCCCACGGATGGAGGAGCCTGGTAGGCTACAGTCCATGGGGTCGCTAAGAGTCAGACACTACTGAGCGACTTCACTTTACTTTTCACTTTCATGCATTGGAGAAGGAAATGGCAACCCACTCCAGTGTTGTTGCCTGGAGAATCCCAGGGACGGGGGAGCCTGGTGGGCTGCCGTCTATGGGGTTGCACAGAGTTGGACACGACTGAAGCTACTTAGCAGTAACAGTATACCTGTAGATTTTTGCATTAAAGAATTTTTTTTTTATTGAAGGATAATTGCTTTACAGAATTTTGTTGTTTTTCTGTCAAACCTCAACATGAATCAGCCATGAATATACATATATCCTCTCCCTTTTGAACCTCCCTCCCATCTCCCTCCCCATCCCACCCCTCTAGGTTGATACAGAGCCCCCGTTTTACCTAGAATCCCAGGGATGAGGGAGCCTGGTGGTCTGCCGTCTATGGGGTCGCACAGAGTCAGACACGACTGACGTGACTTAGCAGCCGTAGCAGCAGTATATTCTGAGCTATTATGTAGTACAGTAGAAATATTCTTTTCATATCATACAATTAAATATAAGGGATCATATGTATAAAAGGCCATGAGTATTATATTTCATGGGCTACTTAAGGTATTTTCAAAGATAATCGAACAACCGAGTTTTCATTTATATGCTGACTTGAGAAGCTGACCCCTGAACAGAATGTTGCATTACTGTGAAGGTAAGGAAGCTTACACACCCAGGAGAGAATTAAGAACAGTAGCATGATAGTGAGCAAATGTGAGGGTATCTATAAGGGACATAAGTAGTTCTTTTTTAAAGCACAGAATCCATGAAGAGGAGTATAGGATAAGATCCAAAAGGTGGTTGAGATGTCAGAGTATGGCATTTGAACTTGAATATGTAAGCAGTGGAGAGTCAAAAACTTACTGAGTGAAAGAAAGATAAAAAATTGACCCTTAGTAATGATACTCTGTTAACAGTGTCAGCAGATATTGAAGAGACTAGTGAGTGTAGGGAGATTTTTTCGTTGAAATAGCTCAGACGAGACGTCTGTATTCTTTTATTGGAACTCAAACCTGTTCTTCAGAAAAGCATAATCTAACCCAAATTCTATTTTGACTGCTTTGCAAGTCAGCTTCAGGTGTAGATATTCAAAGAATTTAGGCTAGTCCTGTTACTAAGGATGTTATCAGAATAAAATGACAAGTGTTTTTCTTTAATTTTTTTAAAGTTATGAGCATTAGCAAGGAGAGGTGAGAAAGCCTTCCTCTGTAAACAATGCAAAGAAATAGAGGAAGACGCTAGACTGAAAAAGACTAGAGATCTCTTCAAGGAAACTATAGATACTAAGGGAACAATACATGCAAAGATGGGCACAATAAAGGGTATGAACAGTATGGACCTAACAGAAGCAGAAGATACTAAGAAAAGGTGGCAACAATACACAGAAGAACTATACAAAAAAGATGTTAATGACTCAGATAACCACGATGATGTGATCACTCACCTAGAGCCAGAAATCTTGGAGTGCGAAGTCAGGTGGGCCTTAGGAAGCATCACTACGAACAGAGCTAGTGGAGGTGATGGAATTCCAGCTGAACTATTTTCAAATCCTAAAAGATGATGCTGTTAAAGTGCTACACTTAATATGCCAACAAATTTGGAAAACTGCAGTGGCCACAGGACTGGGAAAGGTCAGTTTTCATTCCAGTCCCAAAGAAGGGCAGTGCCAAAGAATGTTCAAACTACCACACAGTTGCACTCATTTCACATGCTAGCAAAGTAGTGCTCAAAATTCTCCAAGCCAGGCTTCAACAGTACATGACCAGGAACTTCCAGATGTTCAGGCTGGATTTAGAAAAGGCAGAGGGGCCAGAGATCAAATTGCCAACATCTGTTGGATCATAGAAAAAGCAAGATATTCCAGAAGAACATCTGCTTCATTGACTACGCTAAAGCCTTTGACCGTGTGGATCACAACAAACTCGGGAAAATTCTTCAAGAGATGGGAATACCAGATTACCTTACCTGCCTCCTGTGAAACCTGTATACATGTCAAGAAGCAACAATTAGAACCACACATGAAACAATGGACTGGTTCTGAATTGGGAAAGGAGTACATTGAGGCTGTATATTGTCACCCTGCTTATTTAACTTATATACAGCATACATCATGCGAAATGCCAGACTGGATGAAGCACAAGCTGGAATCAAGACTGCTAGGAGAAATATCAATAACCTCATATGTGAAGTTGATACCACCCTTATGACAGAAAGCGAAGAGGAACTAGAGAGCCTCTTGATGAAGGTGAAACAGGAGAGTGAAAAAGTTGGCTTAAAACTCAACATTCAAAAAACTAAGATCATGGCGTCTGGTCCCATCACTTCTTGGCAAATAGATGGGGAAATAATGGAAACAGTGAGAGACTTTATTTTCTTGGGCTCCAAAATCACTGCAGATGGTGACTGCAGCCATGAAATTAAAAGACCCTTACTCCTTGGAAGAAAAGCTATGACAGCATATTAAAAAGCAGAGACATTACTTTGCCGACAAAGGTCCATCTAGTCAAAAGCTATGGTTTTCCAGTAGTCATGTATGGATGTGAGTTGGACCATAAGGAAGGCTGAGTGCTGAAGAATTGATGCGTTTGAACTGTGGTGTTGGAGAAGACTTGAGAGTCCCTTGGACTGCAGGGAGATCAAAAAAGATCAAACCAATCAATCCTAAAGGAAATCAATCCTGAATATATATTGGAAGGACTGATGCTAAAGCTGAAGCTCCAGTATTTTGGCCACCTGATGCGTAGAACTAACTCATTAGAAAAGATGCTGATCCTGGGAAAGACTTGAGGGCAGGAGGAGAAGAGGAGACAGGGGACAAGATGGTTGGATGGCATCCCTGACTCAATGGACATGAGCTTGAGCAAGCTTCAGGAGATGGTGAAGGACAGGGAAGCCTGGTGTGCTGTAGTTCATGGGGTCATGAAGAGTCAGAGTGAGTGACAAAAACAACAGGCATTCCTAGGACATTATTCACAATGCTAGAGTTAAGTAAAACATTTTATTAATGTAACAGTTTATAACATCAGTTTCATTGGTCCAGCATTATATTTTGTCTTTTGTGTACATTATAGCATGCTCACCACCAAAATTTACTTCCCATCCATCACAATACAGTTGATTCATTTTATCCCTTTCACCCTCCTCCACATCCCCCTCTGGTAACCACTGCTATATGCTTTGTGTCTATGTGTTTGGGTTTTTTGGTTTGGTTTGGTTTTTTCATTTATTTTGTTTTCTTTTTTGTTTTTTATGTTCTACATATGGGTGAAATCATAACAGTATTTGGCTTTCTCTGTCAGACTTATTTCACTTTAGCATAATGCCCTCAAGGTCTATTGATGTTGATGCAAATAGCAAGATTTCATCTTTTTTTTTTATGCCTGAGTAATATTTCATTTCAGCATGGCATTTTGTTTCCGTTCATCCATTGATAAGCACTCAGTTTGTTTCTATATTTTGGATATTATAAATACTGCTGCAATGAACATAGTCTTACATCTTTTTGAATTAATGTAAATAAAACTTTTAATGAAAATTTAAACTTATTCCTATACAGTAGATTCCCGTTTTATTAAAGTCTTGTACTGGGTCCCAGGAGGCATACATATTCGTAAAAACTGACTTTTGAGTGTTTATGCTCAGCATTCTGAGTTCTTTACTATTTAAATACTTCACAGTTTTATGGGGTAGGTACTATTAGTATCTTATTTTGTTGCCTAGTTAACTGTAAAATAGGTTATTACTCAAGAGGAGAAATGAATGACGATAATTGTTGAAGAAAGTGGGAATTCTGTCAAAACACAATTCCTTGACTTCTTTTGTGTGAATCTGCCACACCCAGGATCTCAGGGCTGCTATGGCTTATTCCAGTCAGCAGAAAATCTTCCCCACTTAACCCCGCTTGGCTGTTCTTTCCTGAGGTGATCCTCTTAGTCACACAGGATCTTCCAAGAGAAAAGGAGGACTCTTGACTAAGGACATAAGAGTAGTATTGGCCCTGTGATAGAAGGATTTTTTGTTTGTTTATTCAGCAAATATCTGCCAAAAACCTGTTACATATAATATTAGACTTAAATAATAAAGATAAAGTACAGTTCCTACTCTATAGGACTTCAGAGTTAGGCTGGGGAATCAGACACAAAAAGATAAACTTCATGGCCTGGTAAATTCTAACAGAGGTATGATTGAAGTGTTCTGGGAGTACAGAGGATGGTGTTCCTCATTCTGCCTTGGGGACTAGGGGAAGTATCTAAGGGCTAAATTGTGCGACAGGTGCTGTTTTCAGCGTAGGGCCGAAGATGAAGTATAGCTTCAAAGTAATAAAAGTGATTTTTTTCCGTTGAATTATAAAGTCAACTGTTAAAGCAAAGTTCTGAAATTGTTTTGCAGTTTGCACTGGAAGCAATATTCGGATATAGGCTTCCCTGGTGGATCAGACGGTGAGGAATCTGTCTTCAATGCAGGAGACCCAGGTTCACTCCCTGGGTCAGGAAGATCCCCTGGAGAAGGGAATGACTGCCTACTCCAGTCTTACCTGGAGAGTTCCATGGACAGAGGAGCCTGGTGGGCTATAGTCCACGGGGTCAAAAAGAATCGGACATGACTGAGCGACTAACATCAATACCTATGAATGTTGTTGTTGTTGTGAAAGTCACTCAGTCGTGTATGACTCTTTGTGACCCCATGAACTGTTAACTCGCCAGGCTCCTCTGTCCATGGAATTCTCCAGGCAGGAATACTGGAGTGGGTTGTCATTCTCTTCTCCAGGGGATCTTCCTGACCCAGGGATTGAACCTGAGTCTCCTGCATTGCAGGCAGATTGTTTATCATGTGAACCACCAAGAAAGCCCAGATATCTATCTATACATCTTCTGAAAAGTGACCAATCTGAAGGATAATACCTAGAACTTCAGCTGGTAATTCTCATGCTTTCTTGTTCCTTCTTCATGCTATCTCTTAATGATTGATTAATCTACAAATATTATGTATTAGGCATTATTGAGGTTGGGGGTAGAGAGCTGAATAACGTTTGAAGCCCTCCCTCCCCACCAGGAACTCCAGTGAAACAGGCAAGCGTGTCTATCTGTAACATAGTGCAGTGAGCTAGTAGTAATGATATGAGCGAAGAGTTACTTCATTCAATAAAAAAAAAAGTTTTACAAATCAATAAAATAACTTACCATTGAGTCATGGATAAATAGGAATCCAGTTTGATGTAAGTGCAGTGTGCTTGTAGTTACAAAAATAGCTGCTGTTTCTCTCCTCTGCCTCGGGCCTACATGCACTCAGAATATTTACTCTCCCTGGAATTCTGTTTCCACCTCCACCCTGACTTCCACCCCCACACTGGCTAAATTCTCTCCTTGAGATCTCAGCTCAAATGCTACTTCCTCATAGAAGTCTTCCCACACTTCTCCAGTTCTAAATTAGACTCATCCAGCAGTTATTCTCTCCTTGAAATCTGCATTTTTTTTACCAAGTTGTTTAATGTCTGCCTCATTTTACACTGTCGGCTTCCTAAGGGCGGGGCTGTGTTTGTTTATCCACCAGTGTGTGTCCACACAGTAGAATGCCGTTTACTTATTGAATGCACAAATGAATATTTACCATGTGCCCATGTGGTAGGCACTGTGCTAAAAATTCACATACACTTATTAATCCTCAAAACAAGCTTCTAAGGTACATGTTGTATATATTATTGTGTCTATTTTAAGAATGAGGAAATTAGGCCCCTGCTCCACCTTATGTAGTTATTCCATGACCTCATAGCTAATAAGTGTCAAAGCCAGAATTTGAACCCATTTTATAAACTGTAATTATAAACCCTCCTACCTGAAGTTAAATGGCTCTAGTACTTCTGTTTAGTTTTCTCTGTGTAATTAGCAAAATACGCTGTATTAACCAGACTTGTATTAACTTCTGGTTTTACATATCTTACTTTCAGTAAGTGACGTTAACAATTGGATTCTGTCGTATTTTGGAATCATGAAAAAGAAAATTGGAAGGTAGGAATCATCAGAGCGTTAGGCGGAGAAAGTACTGTAGGGATCAAAGCCTCTTGTTTTATAGGTGAGGCTGAGACTGAAACAGTAGAAGAACTTGTTCAAGTTTACATTCTAGTAAATTAGAAGCTAGAGCTCCTAATTTCTAGTCTGGCAGTAACATGTTACAATATCTCCTTTCACTTTAGGGTAGTTTCCAAGTATATGTTATTTATATTCTATTTCTCTTTTGGACTCTAGCCCGGAAGGCTATATTCTCTTGCCATACCAAATAGTAAAGTGCTTACTGTAGACCAGGCTAACTAGATGAAGTTACCAGATAGGGGTAGTTCAGAAACATAATACCTTCCTTTGGTACTTTTTCAGCTTTTCTATTTCATGGTCATTTCACCATCTCATAAACTGTTAAGTTAAATAAATATCAGCAGTTGAATCTCTTATCTTATAGCTGCTAAAGAGGCCTAGTGAAAGTCAGTGAGTGCCTAAGAAGGTCAGAGTGTGTTAAAGATGAAGCTAGAGCAAGAACTTGAGCCTCTAGACCATGTGTCAGCAAACTAGAGCCAACACCACTTGATTTTGAAAATAAAGTTTTATTAGAGCATAGCCACACCCATTATGTTGTCTGTGGCTGCTTTCTTGATATACTGGCAAAGGTTAATATTAATAGTTGTCACTGACATTATGGACCACAAAGCCTAAATTATATGTTACCTGGTTGTTCACCAAAAAAGTTTGCCAATCCCTACTCTAGACTTTTTGCACTAAGGCCTTAGTTCTTTCCACCTAGGAGAGTGCTTAATTGCCTTTCAAGCTGTCCTTTATCCACTGTTTACATTTAACAGGAAGAGATCTTCTCTCTGAGGTCTTTTTCCATTGAACAGATGTTCAAAACCTGCCAACCTACAAAAGATTAATGCCAGTTTTTCTGGGGAAAAGATACAAAACTTCCATGAGTCAAAAATTACTGCTCCAGAATATGTCATAGGGCCATAAAAAAAGACACCAGTCAACTTAATGGAAACTGACCTCAAGTGCACAGGAAGTACAGTTTATAACATTGTTCTCTGGAGCTTCAACCAGTCATGTTTTCTGTATTAGATGCTTTGGACTATAGAATGTGAAGCTCTGTATCACTGATGTTCCAAGTGTGGTCCCTGCATGGGCAACACCCACATAGCCTAGAAACTTGTTAGTAATGCAGATTCACAGACTGCACACTAGACCCACTGGATCGGTAACTCTGGGGACAGGACCTAATCACTAGTGCTCTAACAAGACTTTCAAATGATTCTGATGCGCGCCGACACTTGCGAGCCTTCATGAGACCTCAGAATTTGCATTTCTAGGAATTTCCCAGATAAGGCTGATGTTGCTAGTCTGGGAACCACACTTTGAGAACCACCGCTTTGGATACTAGAATAAGAAATTAGGACGTAGACCAAGCAAATAAGATCCTATTGAGAATCTTGATTCTCAGGAGTGTAAAATAGATAGTTTGGGGCAATTTTACTCTAAAATTTAATTTTTAAGATGCAAAAAACAGAAATTTTTTTTAACCTATTTCCTGGATGCCAACCATTCAGCTTTAGCAAAACATAACATTTTGCCGTTTGGTTGGTTTTATGTTTTTTAAAGATATCAGAGTACAGACACCAGTGAAGCTTTCTGTGTATCCTCCCAGAATCCATTCCTCTTCCTCATTCCCTAGAGAGAACCATGAATTTGGTGTGTATAACATGTAAACTTGTTTTATTTTACTACTTCTGTGTATATTTGTAAAGTACACTTTATATATTTTCAAAACTTACATAGCTGATCTTGTAACAGTTCTCAACTTTTTCCTCTAGAAATTATTTCTAAACATAATAAATGCTGATACAGTGTAACTTTAGCCTATTAATTTTACCTGCTATGTAAATATGCCATAATTTATTATTGTATTTCCTTTTAGTAGGATTTTCCTTTTAATAAGTTGTTCCTAATTTTTTACTATTTCACAGAGTGCTGAAGTAAATATTTTTGTGCATCTCTTCATGTACAGTTGTGAAAGGAAGTTTCTCTAGGGTATATGCCCAGGAGTAGAATCACTGAGAAGTAGGGTAAAAGGTTGTTGTGGGTTTCCCTGGTGGGTCATTGGTAAAAAATCCACTTGCCAATGCAAGAGACGCAGGTTCAGTTCCCGGCTTGGGAAGATCCCCTGGAGCAGGAAATAACCCACTCCAGTATTCTTGCCTGGGAAATCCCCATGGATAGAGGAGCCTGGTGGGCTGCAGTCCATGGGATTACACAGAGTTAGATACAACTAAAGCGATTTAGCACATACACGTGCACAGCAAGGTATGAGAGCCCATTCTTTTCAAAACTTGACATTTTCAGACATTTTAATTTTTACCACTCATAGAGATGTGAAGTACCTTCCGGTTTTTAAATTCATAATTCCCAGAGTTCCAGGGATCTTGAAGCTAGTTTTCATGTTTCTTAACATTTCTACGTGTCTTTTCTGGGGCTTAGCTGTGATTTCCTTTACCCATTTTCTGTTGGGTTATTTGCCTTTTTACATGAATTTATAAATGCTCTTTATGTAATCTTTGCTAATATTTTGATTTATTTGTGTTTCTCAGTCAGTAGCTGGTCTTTTATAGATAAGAAAATCTTTCCATTCTTAAGTCATAAAGATTCTCTTACTCTATGTCGAGTTTTAAAATCAAGTCTTTAACGCATCTAAAACTTACGTTTGCGTGTGGTATGAGGTAGAGCTCTAACCTGACATGGACGACCAGTTGGCCCAGCACTACCCTTTCGTAGCTGATCTATCGTGCCGCAGGATGGGGCTCGACCAAGCGGCTTCCCTCGCACTTTCTGGTCTGTCAGGACTTCTCTGTGTGCACAAGTCTGGCTCTGGCTCTCTGGTCTCTGTTTCGTAGGTTTGTTTGTCCCTGTGTCAGACCCACGTTGTCTTGTCACTTTATACAAACTGATAGCACACATTTTATTGTGACCTTTTTCAAACTGTTCTGACTGTACTGATGATTCACTCTTCAAGATAAATTATATGACTGGCTTGTCAAATTTAATGGAAAATCCTGTCTTACAATTTTGATAGGCTTTGCATTTTATTTATAAATTACTTTGGAGCGAACTATCTTTCAGTTCATGAACATGGTATATCTCCTTTATTCAGGTCTTTCACAATGGCCTTTCAATAATGTTTCACAATTTTTCCTAAAAGGTAATTGGTCATCTTTTATTAGATTTACTCCTGGTGTGTTATTTTGCTTCTATGAATAGTATTATTTTTCTGATTAGTTAATTCTAGCATAGAGAAGCACTTTCCCCTCCCATTTATGAACATGATATTCTCTTATTTCCCAGTAGATGGCAGTAAAATAACATTAAGATTTCATTATTAATCATCTTCAGTGGCATCTTATTTTTTTCCACTGAAATCAAATGATTTAAAGGAATCAATTCTGAAATATTTCTAAATTATCTCTTTTTGTTCCATTTAGGAGGATAAAAGAAAGCGAGATCGTGACCATATGGATATTGAGGCAGAAAAAGACCTACAGTGTCAGGCCCCTGTACGATTAGACTTGCCTCCTGAGAAGCCTCTTGCAAGCTCTTTAGCCAAACAAGAAGGTTGGAATAACTCTGAATTAACTGGCCTGAATGAGGAAGCTGAAATTATTTTAAGGATGTTAGCCAGGGAAAGTTAAAAGTTTAAAAGCTGTTAAATTAAAATTTGTTTAAAAAAAAATTTGTTTACATTTTCTTATATTACTGCTTAAGAACTTTAATTTCTTTTTCAAACTTCTTGTTCTCTTACTTCAGCATATTTGAAAAATAAATGGAGTTTCTGT